>NC_091314.1:15867878-15972878 GCF_038502225.1 Cherax quadricarinatus
GAGAGTTTGTTATAACATAGCATTACTATGGTGTCATGAGTAGAGAGACTGTTAGTGATTATAATGTGTCCCTACATGCCAGCACAGTGTGTAAATATATTTAGGTACAGGTACACATAAGCATAATTATCAGAGTACACATAAAATATGCAATAACTTTAAAACACTTGAAATTTTGGAAAGTTTCCAGACATAATAGATGTATTATGTTCCAGAGTTGTTTCTCTTTACTTAGGGTATAGGTTACACTACATTCTGGCAGGATGACACTACCAGTGGTATTTTCCCATTCCACTGTGTCGACAATACATAAAGATAACAGTAACTTATGATACTGTATGCGATGTAAAATTTACAATACAGTTCACTACCATGTATACATTATATACAGTATATAAATAATTAAAATATAACAATAGAAGTAAATTATGGTAAAAAGAATGAAATAATGATTGTACATTACATTACAGTACTATGTAGGTAGTTTATATAGGAAAGGTTTGACATTATGTCCTACCCAATATGTCGGCAATTTTCAAAGGTTCGACTTACGTCCATTTTGACTTATGACCGGTTGGTCAGAACCAAGCTTGGTCGTAAGTCAGATGGTAGGTGTATATATATATATATATATATATATATATATATATATATATATATATATACACCTACCATCCGACTTACGACCGAGTTCGGTTCCGAGAAACCGGTCGTAAGTCGAAATGGTCGTAAGTCGAACTTTACTACTGAATATCAACAAAACATTTTTGTAATGACTTTATTTTATTGTTTTATTTTGGTATTTCATGTTTTACTTTACTTTTTATGCTGTTAGTACTGTATTTTATACTGTAAGGTTTAGGATAAACACTGTGTACAACACAAATAGTTGTTTATTTCCCAGAAGTTTGGCATAAAAAACACGGTCGTAAGTCGAGTGGCCGTAAGTCGAGCAGGTCGTAAGTCGGATGGTAGGTGTATATATATATATATATATTTTTTTTTTTTTTTTTTTTTTTTTTTTTTCAACAAGTCGGCCGTCTCCCACCGAGGCAGGGTGACCCAAAAAAGAAAGAAAATCCCCAAAAAGAAAATACTTTCATCATCATTCAACACTTTCACCACACTCGCACATTATCACTGTTTTTGCAGAGGTGCTCAGAATACAACAGTCTAGAAGCATAAACATATAAAGATACACAACATATCCCTCCAAACTGCCAATATCCCAAACCCCTCCTTTAAAGTGCAGGCATTGTACTTCCCATTTCCAGGACTCAAGTCCGACTATATGAAAATAACCGGTTTCCCTGAATCCCTTCACTAAATATTACCCTGCTCACACTCCAACAGATCGTCAGGTCCCAAGTACCATTCGTCTCCATTCACTCCTATCTAACACGCTCACGCACGCTTGCTGGAAGTCCAAGCCCCTTACCCACAAAACCTCCTTTACCCCCTCTCTCCAACCCTTTCGAGGACGACCCCTACCCCGCCTTCCTTCCCCTATAGATTTATATGCTTTCCATGTCATTCTACTGTGATCCATTCTCTCTAAATGACCAAACCACCTCAACAACCCCTCTTCTGCCCTCTGACTAATACTTTTATTAACTCCACACCTTCTCCTAATTTCCACACTCCGAATTTTCTGCATAATATTTACACCACACATTGCCCTTAAACAGGACATCTCCGCTGCCTCCAACCGTCTCCTCGCTGTATATATATATATATATATATATATATATATACATGTATATATATTTAACAAGTCGGCCATCTCCCACCGAAGCAGAGTGACTCAAAGAGAAAGAAAATCCCCAAAAAGAAAATACTTTCATCTTTCAACACTTTCACCTCACTCACACATAAACACTGTTTTTGCAGAGGTGCTCAGAATACAACAATTTAGAAGCATATGCACAGAAAGATACACAACATATTCCATCAAACTGCCAATATCCCAAACCCCTCCTTTAAAGTGTAGGCATTGTACTTCCCATTTCCAGGACTCAAGTCCGGCTATATAAAAAATCACTGGTTTCCCTGAATCCCTTCACTAAATATTACCCTGCTCACACTCCAACAGCTCGTCAGGTCCCAAATACCATTCATCTCCATTCACTCCTATCTAACACACTCATGCACGCCTGCTGGAAGTCCAAGCCCCTTGCCCACAAAGCCTCCTTCACCCCCTCCCTCCAACCTTTTCGAGGACGACCCCTACCCTGCCTTCCTTTCCCTACAGATTTATACGCTCTCCATGTCATTCTACTTTGATCCATTCTCTCTAAATGACCAAACCACCTCAACAACCCTCTGACTAATACTTTTATTAACTCCACACCTCCTAATTTCCACACTCCGAATTTTCTGCATAATATTTACACCACACATTGCCCTTAGACAGGACATCTCCACTGCCTCCAAATGTCTCCTCGCTGCAGCATTTACAACCCAAGCTTCACACCCATATAAGAGTGTTGGTACCACTATACTTTCATACATTCCCTTCTTTGCCTCCATAGATAATGTTTTTTTTCTCCACATATACCTCAACGTACCACTCACCTTTTTTCCTTCATCAATTCTATGATTAACCTCATCCTTCATAAATCCATCTGCTGGCACATCAACTCCCAAATATCTGAAAACATTCACTTCTTCCATACTCCTCCTCTCCAATTTGATATCCAATTTTTCTTTATCTAAATCATTTGATACCCTCATCACCTTACTCTTTTCTATGTTCACTTTCAACTTTCTACCTTTACACACTCTCCCAAACTTGTCCACTAACCCTTGCAATTTTTCTCTAGAATCTCCCATAAGCACAGTATCGTCAGGAAAAACATGTCTGTTAAACAATCATAATATTTATTTTCTCTTAACTTGTTTAGAATTATTATATTATTCAAAAGAAGTGCTAAAACCATATGGGTCATTCAACACTAGTTTAGTATACTTTTACAAATTACCTGGACTTGGGAGGGAAACTTATGACAATGTTTTGATCCATCCTGGACCATTATCAAGTCACAACTGTGCAAGAAAAAGTCATAAGTTTCATAAATAACCTAATTGCAGGTTATTTGTGATTTGTTCCAGCCACAGTATTGTGATTTTTTTATTCTTAGTAAACCTTTAGCTTGTAGAGCTGAAAATTGTGAAGTTAGGTTCCCTAAGACTAGGGTAAAATTAAGTTTGTAAAGTAAAAGGACACAAGTGCAACTAATGTGACATTTATTGTAGCAACGTTTCGCTCTCCAGGAGCTTTATCAATGGCTTGATAAAGCTCCTGGAGAGCGAAACGTTGCTACAATAAATGTCACATTAGTTGCACTTGTGTCCTTTTACTTTACATATTGTCGGTAATTCTACCAACTTTATTATAAAATTAAGTTCCCTAAGACTAGGATAAAGTTAAGTTTCCTAAGACTGGGATAAAGTTAGGTTTCCTATGACTAGGATAAAGTTAGGTTTCTTAAGACTAGGATAAAGTTAAGTTTCCAAAGATTGGGATAAAGTTAGGTTTCCTAAGACTGGGATAAAATTAGGTTTCCTAAGACTAGGATAAAGTTAAGTTTCCTAAGACTGTTGGGATAAAGTTAGGTTTCCTAAGACTGGGATAAAGTTAGGTTTCCTAAGACTAGGATAAAGTTAGGTTTCCTTAGATTAGGCTAAAGTTAGGTTTCCTAAGACTAGGATAAAGTTAGGTTTCCTAAGACTAGGATAAAGTTAAGTTTCCTAAGACTAGGATAAAGTTAAATTTCCTAAGACTAGGATAAAGTTGAATTTCCTAAGACTAGGATAAACTTATGTTTCCTAAGATTAGGATAAAGTACAAGATTGAAAAGCTCTAATAAGATTATATGACTGACAAAGGAGAGATTTTAAATAACCCTGATTTTATTTGCACTTCCAGTGTAAGCACTAAAGCATCATCAATAAATATTATAAAATATTTATTACACAAATGGCCTTGTTACTGGGGCAGTAAAAGGATTTTTTTTTTTTGAAGGCCAATAAAGGTAGATGTTGCTGTGTGAGAACATCCCTTCAAGAAGGAGGAGACAATGTCTTTATGCTTGATCCAAGTAATTGTTACAAATAACCTGTCCTTCCTTGCAACAAACCTGATTATCTCCCATTGCCCATGCAATGTATGACCCCTACAAGTTTGGCATTTCTCCATGAATATTGTAATACTGAATGAGATATGTATGGAGATGGAAAATAAGAGATTTTTTAATGGCCATGTCCGTGTTTAATATAATTTATATCTTACAGTCTAGTCTTTATTTGAGTACTACCTTCCATATTAAGGTTAATAAAAATCTTAGGGTAAAAAATTTAGTTTATTTAGATTTACATTCTATAGGTATGTAATTTATTTTGTAGTTTAATTTTTTTATCATTCTTTTGCAATATTTTTATACAATTTGTAATGCAAAGTAAATAGGTGCAAGATATAAAAGTTTGTCTCCTCTTTTAAAGTTAGTCTCAATTATTAAGACATTTAAAGAAATTCCAGTAGCTGTACACCTTACGACATATGGTACTAAAAATTTCTCACTGAATGAGGTATGGGTAACAATGAACACGTTACATATGAGTAAGTAAATGCCTTTTTACCTTAGCATTTTCACTGGACCGATAAGGGCAATATGGGCAAGAAAACGGCTTTTCTCCAGTGTGAATACGAATATGTCTCTTTAGGTTCCATTGATCACTTGTTTGGTATGAGCAATGAGGACAAGAAAATGGTCTTTCTCCTGTATGAATACGGAAGTGCTCCTTAAAGTGAGAGCGATTGGTACTCGTGAAGGTACAATGAGGGCATTGGTGAATTTTTGGCACCTTTCTGCTGCTGGTGAGAATCTTGCCAGTGCCTGTGACTCCTCTCACTTCAGACATTTGCCTGTCACTATCCAGGTGCACCTGTAGGAGATGTTTGTCTTATTCAGTGAACATCTTTGTGCACATCACGTGTTTAATGCTTCAAATCTATTACTGCTGAATACAGAATAATTAAAAATATTACAGAACTATAATATTTATAAGAGGTGATTTTATTTTTGCTAGGTAAATTTAAATATAGTAATGCAAAATTTAATGAAAAACTATGTTAAGTATATTGGAAGAACAGTGAATAATGCTCTCATATGAATGTCTCAGAATTTAAAATTACAAAATTCTGTCTATAATTTCAATCACATAATTACTAAAGATTTCAAACAATAACATGGTTCAAATTTCTTCCTCTTAACTGAGTCACACAATATACTGTTGTCTTTAGCCTTACACTTTACAGCTGGTTAATTTCCAGGAAGGGCATAAACTGCTAAATCTTTGTGCATAAATTATGATCTCTGATCCTGATGTCTTCAAACTATGTACAAAGCACAATTTATAACTTTGGACAGATTAATGAAGGCAGGGAACAGAATGTTGTTATTTCAGTTATGACTGTTAAAAAGTAATGTTTCTCTAGACTTGGCAAAGTGACTGATAATCCTTGACAAGGCACATTTATATTTAATAAATGTATAATTATTAGTATTGTAGTAGGGAAGGTGGAGGAAATAAACTCATTTAACATGACAATTTACTATAAAATAACTTTTCTTGGTCTATTTATTTTTAAATAGTACATATCCAGAAAAGATACATTTTTTTTAACAAGAATCTTCAAATTCTATTTAATAGTTTATGTACAAATGTGAGCATGAGAAAACATCATCTTACAACCAGTAAATTTACAGGCGATAAATTACAAGTACATACCTAGACCATTCACAGCTCTGCAGAAGCCAGGCTTAACACAAAAAAAGTCGCAATAAACTTCACCAATTCCTTTTCAGTATCAATCATATGCAACTGAGGGGTTATACACAGTACACTATGTTAGTAAATTTCACCAGTGTATTTATCAGATAATTAAATTGTACAGTATCTAAATTAAACTCAATGTTCTGAAGCTATAAAGTAGGTGATATTGAAAGAGAAAAACGATTTTAAAGTGTATGGCTTATCTGTGAGTGTGCAAGTGACTTTTAATGCTGCTTTTTCTATTTGCTCGATAAGAACAATATGGACAGGAAAATGGTTTCTCTCCAGTGTGAATGCGAATATGCTGATTTAGGTTTGATTTATCACCTGTCTGATATGTACAATAAGGACATGAAAATGGCTTTTCCCCAGTGTGGGTACGTAAATGCTCAGTGAAATGTGAGCGATGTGTTGTGGTGTAAGTGCAGAAGTGACATTGATATGTTTTGGGGACCTTCCTGTTGTAGGTAAGGTTCTTCTCAGCACTTGTGACTCCGCTTCTGACATTATCCGGCCACACCTGTAGGAAATGTTTGTTATTATCCAATCGCCCCTACAAGCAGTAACTAATATTATTTAACTACATTAAATTTAAAATACCTAGTGCTAATAAATAACAGATTATTTTCTTTTTTAATGACTCTAAAAAATATTATGACACTTTAAAGCAATATTTTTACAGTTTAAACTGTTTTTTACTGTTCATTAGGGATATGTAGCTATATGGATTACAGGAGAAAAAACAAAATCAAAAGTTACTTAAGTGTTATGAGATTAATAACCTAAGTACAAAATGTAATTCTAAACAAGGATAAAATTATTATCCAATTGCATTTATATAAACCCAATTATAATTCAACAGAATTTTGAAGACAGAAAATGTAAAAGCTAATATGCATTAGTTCAGTTTAGTGCAATTTACTTATTAAAACATATAAACAAGAAAGGACTAACATTTTAAACTGGAAAGAGGACTTTAAGATAATCAAATAATACATACCATACTGATAGTGATTACAGATGTGTAAATTCTGCAGTTATATTTATACTGTATTACAATTAAGAATAAGAAAAATCATATGCACTGATGCTGTGAAATTAACATCCATGGGAAAGCAAGGGCTGATATTATGATGGTGGAGGCTTTAAGCAAGTTGGTGATGGACAAAATATTTGATAATGGGTTATAATAAAAAAGTAAATATGAAAACGAGAGTGGTAGATAGATAAGGAAAGCATATAATGGAAGTGAAGACCCTGAGTATACTGGACAATAGTAATTACAAATGTTACTTAAACAAACCTTTATTTTTTTTATTTTTATTAAATTCTTACATTAAAGAAGCCCATTTTGTAAAATTAAAAGTAAAGATTTGGATAAAATGTTATTATTCTTGTTGTATTAAAATAAGCACTAAACTCATATGGGTAATACATAATTTGGATCATTAAAGCATTGTACTACATCTGGTACAAACTATGTGATGACACCTGTACATTTAGCTATATAAAGTGTGTTATTTTATAACTGAGTGTCCTAACTGACTCACAACTCAAGTGGTAGCTGCCTCACAGTATGATGAAGAATTTTTTATCAACTTATGTTTCTGGGGAAAAGGAAAAGCATTAGTGAGAGAAAATGAATGTGTGTGTGTGTGTGTGTGTGTGTGTGTGTGTGTGTGTGTGTGTGTGTGTGTGTGTGTGTGTGTGTGTGTGTGTGTGTGTGTGTGTGTGTGTGTGTGGTGTGTGTGGGGTGTGTGTGTGTGTGCATGTGTGTGTGTGTGTGTGTGTGTGTGTGTGTGTGTGTGTGTGTGTGTGTGTGTGTTTTTGATTACCAATGTTATGAATGACTTATGAAATTGTATTGACACAAACAAAAACAACTCATTGAATGGAGGGTTGAAACCCATGGTGAGCCAGTCCTAAAACTAACTGCTCATTATGTTGTCTACTGTACCATGCTGGTCTAATAAAATTCAGCCAAGAAGGTGTATTTCTGTACACACTATGGAGGTTAACATGAACCACACTGTGACCCCAATACAATGTTTACAGACAAATCTTACATCAGCATGACTGTAGCATGCTCTAGTTCAAAGTACAATATTATGTACGAGATTTGTCTGTAAAAAAACCTGCATTATGGTTACAGTATGGCTTGTGGCAATTTTCCTAGCATGTACAAAAATACACCTAGTTGGGTGACTGTTATCAGACTGGCATGGTACAGTGGATAGCATATTGGCCTGCTAGTTTTAGGACTGGTTCACTTCGGGTTCACTTCCTCTGTTTGGTGAGTTATAATTACTAATTACCTAATTGTAGCTACAGAAGCAAAGATGTGCTTGCAGTACCTGGAGTTTACCTGGAGAGAGTTTCGGGGGTCAACGCCCCCGCGGCCCAGTCTGTGACCAGGCCTCCTGGTGGATCAGCGCCTGATCAACCAGGCTGTTGCTGCTGGCTGCACGCAAACCAACGTACGAGCCACAGCCCGGCTGATCAGGAACTGACTTTAGGTGCTTGTCCAGTGCCAGCTTGAAGACTGCCAGGGGTCTGTTGGTAATCCCCCTTATGTGTGCTGGGAGGCAGTTGAACAGTCTCGGGCCCCTGACACTTATTGTATGGTCTCTTAACGTGCTAGTGACACCCCTGCTTTTCATTGGGGGGATGGTGCATCGTCTGCCAAGTCTTTTGCTTTCGTAGTGAGTGATTTTCGTGTGCAAGTTCGGTACTAGTCCCTCTAGGATTTTCCAGGTGTATATAATCATGTATCTCTCCCTCCTGCGTTCCAGGGAATACAGGTTTAGAAACCTCAAGCGCTCCCAGTAA
Organism: Cherax quadricarinatus; assembly: GCF_038502225.1. NCBI lineage: Eukaryota > Metazoa > Arthropoda > Malacostraca > Decapoda > Parastacidae > Cherax > Cherax quadricarinatus. Next base: position 15,876,543 of record NC_091314.1, read on the forward strand.
TTGAGGTGTTTTATCTCCGTTATGCGCGCCGTGAAAGTTCTCTGTACATTTTCTAGGTCGGCAATTTCACCTGCCTTGAAAGGTGCTGTTAGAGTGCAGCAATATTCCAGCCTAGATAGAACAAGTGACCTGAAGAGTGTCATCATGGGCTTGGCCTCCCTAGTTTTGAAGGTTCTCATTATCCATCCTGTCATTTTTCTAGCAGATGCGATTGATACAATGTTATGGTCCTTGAAGGTGAGATCCTCCGACATAATCACTCCCAGGTCTTTGACGTTGGTGTTTCGCTCTATTTTGTGGCCAGAATTTGTTTTGTACTCTGATGAAGATTTAATTTCCTCATGTTTACCATATCTGAGTAATTGAAATTTCTCATCGTTGAACTTCATATTGTTTTCTGCAGCCCACTGAAAGATTTGGTTGATGTCCGCCTGGAGCCTTGCAGTGTCTGCAATGGAAGACACTGTCATGCAGATTCGGGTGTCATCTGCAAAGGAAGACACGGTGCTGTGGCTGACATCCTTGTCTATGTCGGATATGAGGATGAGGAACAAGATGGGAGCTAGTACTGTGCCTTGTGGAACAGAGCTTTTCACCGTAGCTGCCTCGGACTTTACTCTGTTGACGACTACTCTCTGTGTTCTGTTAGTGAGGAAATTATAGATCCATCGACCGACTTTTCCTGTTATTCCTTTAGCGCGCATTTTGTGCGCTATTACGCCATGGTCACACTTGTCGAAGGCTTTTGCAAAGTCTGTATATATTACATCTGCATTCTTTTTGTCTTCTAGTGCATTTAGGACCTTGTCGTAGTGATCCAGTAGTTGAGACAGACAGGAGCGACCTGTTCTAAACCCATGTTGCCCTGGGTTGTGTAACTGATGGGTTTCTAGATGGGTGGTGATCTTGCTTCTTAGGACCCTTTCAAAGATTTTTATGATATGGGATGTTAGTGCTATTGGTCTGTAGTTCTTTGCTGTTGCTTTACTGCCCCCTTTGTGGAGTGGGGCTATGTCTGTTGTTTTTAGTAACTGAGGGACGACCCCCGTGTCCATGCTCCCTCTCCATAGGATGGAAAAGGCTCGTGATAGGGGCTTCTTGCAGTTCTTGATGAACACAGAGTTCCATGAGTCTGGCCCTGGGGCAGAGTGCATGGGCATGTCATTTATCGCCTGTTCGAAGTCATTTGGCGTCAGGATAACATCGGATAGGCTTGTGTTAATCAAATTTTGTGGCTCTCTCATAAAAAATTCATTTTGATCTTCGACTCTCAGTCTGGTTAGCGGCTTGCTAAAAACTGAGTCATATTGGGACTTGAGTAGCTCACTCATTTCCTTGCTGTCATCTGTGTAGGACCCATCTTGTTTAAGTAGGGGCCCAATACTGGACGTTGTTCTCGATTTTGATTTGGCATAGGAGAAGAAATACTTTGGGTTTCTTTCGATTTCATTTATGGCTTTTAGTTCTTCCCGCGATTCCTGACTCCTAAAGGATTCTTTTAGCTTAAGTTCGATGCTTGCTATTTCTCTGACCAGTGTCTCCCTGCGCATTTCAGATATATTGACCTCTTTTAGCCGCTCTGTTATTCTTTTCCGTCGCCTGTAAAGGGAGCGCCTGTCTCTTTCTATTTTACATCTACTCCTCCTTTTTCTTAGAGGAATAAGCCTTGTGCATACATCGAGTGCCACCGAGTTAATCTGTTCTAGGCATAAGTTTGGGTCTGTGTTGCTTAGTATATCTTCCCAGCTTATATCGGTTAGGACTTGGTTTACTTGGTCCCACTTTATGTTTTTGTTATTGAAGTTGAATTTGGTGAATGCTCCCTCGTGACTAGTCTCATTTTGTCGGTCTGGGGCTCCACGCATACATGTCTGAACCTCAATTATGTTGTGATCTGAGTATATTGTTTTTGATATGGTGACATTTCTTATCAGATCATCATTGTTAGTGAAGATGAGGTCTAGTGTATTCTCCAGTCTAGTAGGCTCTATTATTTGCTGGTTTAAATTGAATTTTGTGCAGAGATTTAAAAGCTCGTGTGAGTGTGAGTTTTCATCAGAGCTGCCTCCTGGTGTTATTACTGCAACAATATTATTTGCTATATTCCTCCATTTTAGGTGCCTTAAGTTGAAGTCCCCCAGGAGCAAGATGTTGGGTGCAGGAGCTGGAAGATTTTCCAGACAGTGGTCAATTTTTAACAGCTGTTCCTGGAATTGCTGGGATGTTGCATCCGGAGGCTTGTAGACTACCACAATGACTAGGTTTTGGTTCTCGACCTTTACTGCTAAAACTTCCACTACATCATTTGAGGCATTAAGCAGTTCTGTGCAAACAAGTGACTCTGCAATGTACAGGCCAACCCCCCCCCCCTTTTGCCTGTTCACTCTGTCACATCTGTATAGGTTGTAACCTGGGATCCATATTTCGTTGTCCAAGTGATCCTTTATGTGGGTCTCAGTGAAAGCCGCGAACATTGCCTTTGCCTCTGCAAGCAGTCCACGGATGAAAGGTATTTTGTTGTTTGTTGCTGGCTTTAGACCCTGTATATTTGCAAAGAAGAATGTTATCGGACTGGTGGTATTGTTGGTACTGGGGGGGGATTTTTTTTCCGGCATTAGTATCTGTATCTGTTGGTTTGGAGTGGAGGCCATCGACTGTGGTTCCACTCCAGGAATGACTGGATTTGGTGTACGATTTCTGCCATTTCCTGCCAGTTTTTTTTCCTTCCTGGCACTAAAAAACCTCTCCCTCTTGAGTGGCTGTGGCTACCCAGGTTTTCCCATGGCCTGGATGTTTTGTATCTTTTTGTCCCCTTTAGATGGTATGCCTGGCAATTTAAGTTATAGCACAGTCTTTCCTGTACTGAAGAGGTACACATTTCAGGGTGAAAAAGCTTACAGGAAGGGAGTTTGCATTTTCCTGTTGTCATATGGGCATGGCATTTTCTAGGGTGGTCATAGTTGCATGTCCCATCTGTTTTTCCAGATTTCCCATGCCAGCAGATACCAAGTGCATAGTATGTGCACAGGCTTGGTTTCCGCTTGCCTTGGGTTTCTGTGACTGTATTCCCTGTTGGTGCATGTTTCCCTGTCTTACTTCTATCCTCCCTAGCACCAACAATGGAGCTCCCACCAGTTGTTTTTGGTAATTTATCCTCACTATTGCTATTGGAGTCCTCTTGTTTGCTATTTCCTGCGGTATTTCTAGTTTGCAATATTGGTTTTATCTTATCTTTGACTACACTTGTTTCCCTACTATGGCTCCTGTCCCCTATGAGGTCATTTATATGTATTCCTTCCTGCGTATAATTCCCGACTACCTGGACAAAATCTCCAGCTTCACCATTACTGTCTCCCAGGACAGTATCTCCAGCTTCACCATTTCTGTCTCCCAGGACAGCACCTCCAGCTTCACCATTACTGTCTCCCAGGACAGCACTATCAGCCCCACATTTACTGACTACCAGGACATCACCTCCAGCCTTACAGTTTGTGACTACATGGCCAGTATCAAGGGCAGTACCATTCAGCCCAGACTTTTTATGTTCCCATCTGTTGTAGAAAGCTTCCAGGTTTTCTATGAAAGCAGCTTTGATGTTGTCCTCTTTTAATACCCTTGTGATTTTAGTCCACAGATTTTCCTCATTTGGGCATACCCAAAAACACTTCTCTGTTTTAATACTGCTTGTAGCTAGTTCTGGGATATCTGCACAAGGGGCGTGACACCAATTTCCACAAAAATGACAATTTATCCATGTGGAAGCCCGTTTGTTTGACTGACCACAGACTACACACAGCTTCATAATGATTTGAATGGTTGATTTACTGCAATTCTACTAGCAACCTCTTGAATATTATATTAATAACCTTAAATGAAGCTCTAGCTATTTGTATTTCTGTTTCTAACTCTTTTTGTATATTGGACAGCTTACCGTCACGTTCCTGATTTTTAATGTTTGTGTTTATAAGGGCGCCTACAACCCCATCCGTTTACAGTCTGCTTTATTGTCCAACGAAACTGTTTGAAACCAGTCCCGGGTTCGGACCAGTCAAGGGTTCGGACCAGTCAAGGGTTCGGACCAGTCGATCTGCTCTGATCAGTGGGTCACTTATTTAAAACATACTGGTCGGTGATTTGAGCTAACACATGAAGGATCTACTGGAAATTATCTACCCGAGTAATATGTGATTTGACTGATACAAAAGTATAACTTGCGTGTTGAAGAGCCGGTGATATCTGGCAGCTCCTACAATGACGAACGGTCGACCTCCACCCTTGTTTATCAATCGCTGTATCTGGCTTTTCTATTTTTTTTTTCCGTCTCCACCACAATAAATGCTATATTATCACTATAGTTGACTGGTGCAAATTTTGGAGGAAGGACGCTTTTTCTGTAGTAATAATTGCTTCTCGTTGTGTATATTGCGACCGCTGGTAACTACAGGTTATATGAAATTCACAGTAACGTCTCGTATTTCAAGAAAAAGAAACTAATGAAAGTCACTCCACTCCACTAAGTACCATTATAATACTGGTTAGTTGCTACTACAACACTGTATTCTGCTATTCACTGGTATCACTAGATTATATGCGAGTACACTAGCAAGCCAGGAAGATTATTAAAAACAGCTGACCTGTGGTAAGTTTCTGGCGACTTCTGGCACCTGCCTCTATAGGCTTATCACTTCATTTACAAATTCACCTGTTTTCAAATGACACTTTAGCCTTTATCATCAATATACTAGGGAGCCACTGTAGTATACACTATACACTATGTATACTCAATGTTATCAGGGAGACTTTCTTTCCTCTGACACGAAAAGTTCAATTATTATTATTTTTTTCCACACGGGACACAGGCCTATGATTCCCCTCTGGCAGTAAACTCTGCTAGGTAGTGCACACTAATTCTCCTTTTTTGACTCAGTATATAATGTTTTCCGCCCAAGATTGGTTCCAGGCGCTAGAGGGATGTATCGTATAGGATTGATGACACAAATTAAAGTTCTAGCACGTAAGAGCGACCGTGAAAACACGAGATAACCCGGAGCACAACGAGGCACGCTGACACGCCAAAGCTATTCCTTGTAACTCAGACTACTCTTCTACCATCATATTTGCTTGTAAAGAAATGTCAAGTATTGTTTTGACACCTTTTTCTTAGTTTATAGTAAGAGTCTCTTGATCTTTTGATTAATGTTGAGAGGAAATTTTCCTATTATTATTATTATTATTATTATTATTATTATTATTATTATTATTATTATTATTATTATTATTATTATTATTATTATGTATTCTTTTAGAATCATATGAGTGGTTGTTATTAGCCAGTGAAGACATGTAAAAATAAATTCATATTCTATTTGTAACTCAGATCTTTTAGTTCTTGAAGTAATTTTGTAACTAGTCTAAGATATGTTATTTATAAGTGTTTAGCATTTCCCCATTGATATATCTAAAGACTATTTTAAGGATATCTTACAGGAATTTCTAATGATTTCATTAATGTAATCTCCCAGTGATTGGCTTCCAGTTTGCAGTGTGGGGTGTGTGTGGGGTGTGTGTGGGGTGTGTGTGGGGTGTGTGTGGGGTGTGTGTGGGGTGTGTGTGTGGGGTATGTGATGTGTGTGTGGAGTGTGTGTATGTGGGGTGTGTGAGGGTGTATGTGTGTGTATGTGTGTGTGTGTGTGTGTGTATGTGTGTGTGTGTGTGTGTGTGTGTGTGTGTGTGTGTGTGTGTGTGTGTGTGTGTGTGTGTGTGTGTGTGTGTGTGTGTGTGTGTGTGTGTGTGTGTGTGTGTGTGTGTGTGTGTGTGTGTGTGTGTGTGTGTGTGTGTGTGTGTGTGTGTGTGTGTGTGCGTGCATTTGTGTGTGTGCGTGCATTTGTGTGTGTATGTGTGTGTATGTGTGTGTGTGTGTGTGTGTTTTGGTTGTGTGGTGGAGGAAGAGTTAAGGAACCCTGGGTGTGTGAGGGAGGGCTCATATTTGTCACCCAGGATTCTTAATAAGCCTTGTCCTTGGAACTCAGTCTTTTGGTAACTTGAGCTTATATGCACACACACACACACACATACATACATACACATGCATAAACAAGTATGTTCACACCTGTACAAGCTAACAAATGCAATGAATACATCAATTTAAAAAAAAAATGTTTTTAGTTTAAGACTATTTTTGTACATCATAGTATCAGTTACACACACACACACACACACACACACACACACACACACACTGGGCCAGGAGCTTGGACTCAACCCCTGCAATCTCAATTAGTTGAGTACACGCACACACACACACACACACACATCTCATTATATTGTACATGTAAAAAAAGAGAAATAACTATGAATGCATATTGACTGCAACTACAAAATATCATCCAGTGATTAATCATGTTTCCTCTATATGCACATAAGTATGATATACTGGCTATGAGTACAATGTTTATAAAACTTAAAAAATACAGGCACTAGATTGTGCTGTGCTTACAATATTGATGCTACAAGAACACAGTGTCATCCTCATATGGAAGCGCTAGACCCACAGAGGTCATAGAGCGCCTGGGGAATGAGAGGTAATGCAGACTGAGCTAAAGAAGGGGGGTTATAGAGTCAATTCCTTATATCATGAGCCCTTAACCAGCATCAAAGTAACCTCTGTGAAGGAAGCTAGTAATATAACATAGCTTAAACCATAAATTATTAACCTATTTATATCTCATATCACAAGCAACAGCCGCCATAAGTTCTCACTTGGAGTGACATATTTATCATAGCGATAAAGTTATGATATTTCTGTATCTGATGTAAGTCATTATTTTTTAAATTTTTAGACTGTTGAGATGGACAGATGTACAACAGTAGTGGCATGAAGATCAACCTCATTTTGGTTTGCTAATTTAAGATGGATTGAAGAGTTATATAACTGTGTGAAGGCAAAATAATTTATTTCAGTAATAAAGTATTATAGCAGAATCTGCACTAAAAAGTATTTAAATGCTTTAAAAATATTTAGTTTATGGTATATAGTTTATTTAAATAGAATATTTAAATGTACAGTAGGGCCCCGCTTTACGGTATTTTGCCTTACGGCGCTCCACTAATACAGCAATGTCCAATTATGACCGAAATTTGCTATACAGCGAGCGGTCTTTCAAATATGGCACGCCCCACCCGGTTTGTTTACATTCTCCATGGGCACAACTCTCTACTATGTCCTGAAATTTTCCAAAATTTCAAGTGTTTTAAAGTTATTACATATTTTGTATGTACTCTGATAATTATACTTATGTTTACCTGTACCTAAATATAATTATACACTGTACTGGCATGCAGGTACACATTAAAATCACTAAGAGTCTCTCTACTCAATGCCATATAATCTCTTGGGTGCATTAAATGTCGTATATTATGATAATATAGACATTTCCACTATTCCATCTATATTTTTTTCAAAATTATCTAATAAAGATGCTACGTAACATATAAACATGATACATACACTCATAGTATAAAAACTGACATAAATATGAGATTTGTTTATCAAGCGTTTGGTAGGAGAGTTGAAGAATTACGTTTTCTCTAGTCAAACACCAGTAACCTAACTAGAAATTTATTCCTTTCGTATGCCTTCACTCTATCTACAGCTATTCACAACCCTTGTGGGTTTAGTGCTTCTTTTTTATTATGATTATAATAATAACTTGTAATAATAATAACTTGTAATAATGATAACAGCTTGTAATAATAATTTGTCAGAGCATCATTCCTTCTAAAAATTACACGAATGGAAGTGTTGGTCTTTATTTATTCTACTGTATCAACGTGGAGACAACTTGTACAAAATATAAAGTGTTTGTACTATAGTATAATACAAACTTGTATGAACAAACCAGACATGTTCACCTGGCTTGTTTACATCACGTGTGGGTGGGGTGGGGCAGGCAGGGCTGCCTTGGCTGGCTACTATACTTCCCACACCTGACTACCTACAAATAAAACTCACCTCTCACCCTACATTAGGACTACAAATATTTTAAGGTAACTAATGAAAGTACTGTACAGTATGTGTATTTTATCGCTCTGGGGTGCTTTAATTAAATGTCATAGCATATTACATGTGAGTGGGGTGAGGTGGGGTGACCTGGCTCGCTACCATACCTTCCAAACCTGACTTCCAAAAAATAAATAATACCTCTCACCATACATTAAGACTACAAATATTTTAAGGTAAGTAATGGGTGTACTGTGTGTGTACAGTATTATACTTTTTATTGCTAACTTAATATATGTTAGTGTAAACTTGCTATCTGGCATTTATATGCATTTGTAAGTGGAAAAAATGGCGTTCTGCTTTCCGGTGATGTCTGCTTTCTGGCAGTAGCCTGGAACCTAACCTGCCATATAAGTAGGGCTCTACTGTATTTAAATAGTACATTTACATTTATTTCACTCTAGTCAAATAGTATATGTGCAGTTAAATACTGCATTTACATACATTTCAGTACCATATTTAAATAACACAAAAAAATTTTCCTATTCAAACAACTGGAAAACACAAAATTATCTCTACTGTGAAAGAATTAGTAACTTTTTTATATTGAAATTTTAGGGACAATTTCACTGTGCAAGCCCGTTTTAACAAATACAAACAATCTGTATTACACAAAAGTATTCTTTGCAATTTTTGTAATTTTATCATAAATCAGAAACATTTTGTACCACAGCTTCTAGTCACAAATTATATTTTATTTATTATAGTTCATTGACTCTGCTGTGTACTATATTTCAAGATTACAAAGTTTGAAGTACAGGTATTTCATAACCAATCTTTTGGGGCATACCTTACAAAACTTCAAGTTTTATCCAATATCTTCACTGCTGAAATTGTGTATTTTGTGTCTGCTTGTGAACATGTGCAAAATGACTTCTAAGACTATCACTTCTAGTAGTTCGGTAAGGACAGCACGGACAAACATATGGTTTCTCTCCAGTGTGAATACGGTTATGCTTTGTGAGATTTGACTTATCGCCTGTTTGATATGAACAGTATGAGCAGGAGAAAGGCTTTACTCCAGTGTGAGTAGAATAATGCTTTGTAATATCACAACGATTAGTGGTACTATAGCTACATTGTGAACACTGGTACATTTTGGACAATTTTCTGCTTCCGGAGAGGTCCTTCTTAGCTGCCATTCTTCCCTCCTCAACCATTTGACTGTCATTATCCATCCACACCTGTAGAAAATTTTTGTCTTGTTCAGTAAAAAAAAAAAAAGTTAAATATTACAATTTTTCAGAGTATAAAGGAATTTGTATTTTCCATGTGTTTCTAATTATTAAGACCTATTAATTACTACTTAAGAAATTTTAGAAATCTACAGAATAAAAATTTTGACCAAAATGACTATGAATAACCTAGTTTTTCTATTACAGTAATATACCTTTATCTGAAGCCATGTATACAGGTCAAAATAATTTGGAAGGAAATCCAGGTAAATCTAATGAATGTTTAAAATTGACAATAAAAGCTAGGATTAAATATGATGCAAAACACTGGCTATACGAAGATAAAGATTGCGATATTAAAATATAGTAGTGAAGGCAGAAAAAGTATTTCTTCTACTGCTACAGATGCTTCATAAATGCAAAAACTACCAGGTAATGTTTTCTACCACATGGTTTAAAAACAAAGATGGCACAGATGAGGTGGTTTCGATTGTAATAACTATTCCACTAACACCTGTTTATATTTTTCATAATGGGTAGCAATTAGAGAACATCTCTATGTAATCTTTTTAGTGTTAAGCAGTTGTACTCATAATCTAAGTTGCCTGAAATGCTGTGCATACTGTGTCATTTTTAAATATTATGTTTATGTTTTGTATAATGGTTAGCAAATAAATTTTCTTTTATTTTAGAGAGGAATAAGTGCAGGTATGTCACAGTGTGTATACATGTTTATATTAAGTGTTTAACTGTATTGTGGAAGTACTAAGTACAATATATAAAATTTTACATTTTCCAGTCTGATAGTGAATATATCTTATGACATCTATGTTAAATAATTACTTTTCTTTGTTTATTTTAAATAAATATTTGTATTTATATCAAAGAACTCCTTTACATTTTATAGACTTGTTCACAGCGAACACAGCATTTTAAATGAACTATTAAAAATCTATTATGAATATTTAATTTACACTACTTACTGCCTATTATTAGCTCATCTATCCATATCAGTCTTACTAAATCTGTCAATGTTAATTAACAATTAATTACTAAATTTAATATTTAACCCGTAAATGGTCCAAACGTATATACGTATATACGTTCTTACCGCTAGTGCCCTGAATATTTTGAAAAAAATAAAAAAAAAAAATTTTTTTTTATATAGAAATAAAGGGCACATTTTTGTAAGTGTTACAGGATAAAAAAAAAATTTTAGGGTCAGTACTTACCGAGACATGAGGCTGCGAAGTTGGCACTTGGTGATCACCTGACAGCAACATCGACTCCAGCCGCTTGCAGAAATATTGTCGATATACTTTTTTTTTTTTTTTCATTTCTAAATTTTATATAATTTTTATGTTCTGATAATTACAACTGATAGTAGTTCTTGCAATTTCATAACCAATCTTTGTTCTGACACTAATATTAATTAATGAAATTGTACTCAAATTGTCGGGAACACACTGAGAGGTGGACATTTACACCTGCCTTGGTCATTTAGTATTATCTGGGAATATATACAAATTATTTATAAGTCACAGCAATGTTTTGGATAAGTGGAGTATATAATAAGAAGAAGAAAGAAAGAAGAAGAAGAAGAAGAAGAAGAAGAAGAAGAAGAAGAAGAAGAAGAAGAAGAAGAAGAAGAAGAAGAAGAAGAAGAAGAAGAAGAAGAAGTAGGAGGAAGAAGAAGAAGAAGGAAGAAGAAGAAGGAAGAAGGAAGAAGAAGGAAAAGGAGGAAGAAGGAAGAAGAAAAAGAAGAAGGAAGAAGAAGAAGGAAGAAGAAAAAGAAGAAGAAAAAGAAGAAGAAGAAGAAGTTCCCTTGAAGCATGATGTAAGACAAGTGTCAGTGACAAGCTCCGTGAGGGTGAATGACATTTGATGAGCGCAGGCGAGGGTCCAGTGATAAGATGAGATAAGGGGTGACATTTTAATGAGCGCTGGCATGGGTCCAGTGATGAGATTATTGGTCACATTTGATGAGTGATGGCATCTCTGTCTCTCTGTCTGCTTGCCGGGTGCTCCCCCATGATTATAATAATAATAATCTGTCTGCTTGTCTCTCTGTCTGTCTCTCTGCTTGTCTCTCTCTGTCTCAGAGAGAGCCACTGTGAACCAACAGGTATTCTTATTCATTATATCTACAAACACAGTATAGCTATAGCACTTTGTCTGGATTTTTTGGGTTATCCTAGGTAATTTACACTTTGTAAAATTGTATTTATGTTTACCTATGAGACAGAGATAGAAAGAGATAGACAGAGAGAGAGATAGAAAGAGGCAGATAGAGACAGACAGAGATAGACAGAGACAGACACAGACAGAGATAGACAATTTTCCAAAATTGTTTCTCTTTACTTAAGGCATATGTTATAAGACATTCTGAAAGGGTGTTGCACAAATGTTGCACATGGGGTTATTATTGAGGTTTTTGATATTTCCTCGACCACTTGTGGCCACATCCACTTCAAAGCCACTAAACTTGGGGGTCAACATCACTTTCCTCTTAAAAGGGGAGTGTTAATATGACATAACATCAGTGAATCCTTGGTGTTTGCCTCACTGTTTTCTCTAGCTGGCGCTCAATTTACCTGGTGCTCCCACAAGGTACTAAGTGGCCCCAGATTTTTTTAATACAGCACACACCGAGTGTTAAGATACATTCTATGCTGACCAGGCATCTCAGGCCAATCGTGCCAAATTTGGAGACAGGAAAAATAAAATGTAAATATACATTTGGGGCACTAGCGATAAGAAAGTAAGAACGTATATATATATATATTTGGACAGTTTATGGGTTAAGTACTCATCAAAATTCAGCCATCTGAGCTTTATGTAAGTCCAGCTGACAACCTGTAATTAAATTCCTAAAATTACTGAATTTTATGCAAAAAATTTCCTTGTATCTTTTATATATATTTAGAACACTAAAGTGCAGTACTAAAGTAAACATTCAGTTGTGGAGGATTGTAACTCAACTCTATGATAACCACAACTTCTCTCTCAATACATTAACTAGAAGTAAAGAGATCTAAAACACTGAAAAATTAATCAAATATAATTACTGTATAATACAGATATATTTGAGATATATGTTGACGAACAATGTAATCATTTCATATTTTCTACTTTCCTCTAATGGTCTGCTCTAGATCAGGCTGGGAGACTAATATGAAAATAAAATCTTCATAGGCAAAAACTGACAATTAAATGTTCAAGCTTATATTCCAACCTACTGTTTGTCTATAAATGCCTGGTTGACCAGGCTAGCACTAGACAAGCCTGGCCCATGGTTGGACTCCAGGAGTATCAAAGGTAAAGGTCTTTCAATCAAAATTTAAATTAAGCTAAGCTTGAAGTACAATATCTTAATAAATACTACTATATCCATATAATGTAGTTAATTGATAATCACAAAAAAAAAAAAATAAATAAAAATAAATAAAAAAAGAAACAAAAATTTCTGTACTGTAATTTCAATAAGCATTTACATTTAAGTATTATAAATCTGAACTAAAACAAATAACCAGTATAGAAACCATCAAATCTCAAATTAACCCTTTGACTGTCGAAACCCCAAATCCTGAGGTGTCTTACTGGTGTCGCAAAATATTTGAAAAAAAAAAAAAAAAAAAAAAAAAAAAAAAAAAAAAAAAGGGTTTCTTATGCAATGATAGAGAATCTTTTCCTGATGGTAATGACACCAAAAGTATGAAATTTGATGGAAAACTTATGGAATTACACACTCACAAAGTTAGCAACCTTGGTGATATTTACGAATCGGCGATTTCACCCACTCTGAGCCCTATTTTCAGCTAATTCCATTGTTCCAGTCGACCAAATTCATAACTATTTCTTTAGAACTCCATTTGTTCTATCGATTGAGTACAAGAAACTGCCCATTTACCGATTTCAACTACCCAATAAAGCGGTCAGAAATTGGCAATTTGGCCAATTTCACGCACATTAAAAAATATGCCAATTTCAAAATAGGGTCCAGAATGAACAATTCCTGGCTCTAAAATAACATTTTCTTTGTTCATCAGTTATGTCTCCAGGCCCCTCTGATATTACTCTTGCTTTATATTTTGAATTTTTATTCAAACAAAAAATAGAAGATTTACTGTTATGCAGACTACTGCAATATTGTAATAATTGTATAAATAACATCAACCCATTCATGACTGCATATTAGAATGGCTAGTTGGACATTTATTGGACAATGACATCATTTGTTTACTCTCGAACATTGGCAAAAATCAAACATTTCCCCTACTTTGAGCTCCATTTCAAGGTCCTTTTCATAGTAAAATCAATAAAAATCACCTCTATTTCTATAATATGTTTTCCATTCTATGAAATCTGACTTAAGAAAACGAGAATATAACCATAAAAACTATACGAAAATACACCTCAAATTCGGTGTTTTAATCTAAAAACACAGTCGGAGTTTCTTTTCTCATTATGCACTGCGTGCTGCAGAATTTTTTTTATATGGTGCACAATGACCACACAGACCCATTCTCTCACATATAGGCCTACCAGTTTTCTCCTGCTTGATTTGAAACTGCTAGAATTTTTGAGTATACAGTGGACCCCCGCATACCGTTGGCATCACATAACGTTTAATCCGCATACCGCTCGCTTTTATCGCAAAAATTTTGCCTCGCATACCGCTCAAAAACCCGCTCACCGCTGTTCGTCCGAGACGCGTCCAATGTGCGCCCTTAGCCAGCCTCACATGTGCCGCCGGTGGCATTGTTTACCAGCCAGCCTCCGCGGTAACATCCAAGCATACAATCGGAACATTTCGTATTATTACAGTGTTTTTGGTGATTTTATCTGCAAAATAAGTGACCATGGGCCCCAAGAAAGCTTCTAGTGCCAACCCTACAGCAATAAGGGTGAGAATTACTAAAAGATCATTGATAAGTATGAAAGTGGAGTGCGTGTCTCCGAGCTGGCCAGGTTGTGTAATAAACCCCAATCAACCATCGCTACTATTGGTGGTACAGCTGCTGCTGCTGTAGTACCATCTGCTGCTGCTGTAGCATCGTCTGCTGCTGCTGTAGCACTGTCAGCTGCTGCTGCTGTTGTACCACCATCAGCTGCTGCTGCTGCTGCTGTAGTACCATCTGCTGCTGCTGTAGTACCGTCTGCTGCTGCTGTAGCATCGTCTGCTGCTGCTGTATCACTGTCAGCTGCTGCTGCTGCTGCTGTAGCACCGTTGTTGGTGTGGCTTATTGAGAATACCAAGAAACAATTAACCCCAGAGGATTTGCCACCCAGGATAACCCAAAAAAGTCAGTGTCATCGAAGACTGTCTAACTTATTTCCATTGGGGTCCTTAATCTTGTCTCCCAGGATGCAACCCACACCAGTCGACTAACACCCAGGTGAACAGGGAAAAATGCCTGGAACTAGTGCTCATATTGGTGAATTTAAAGCCAGCAAAGGTTGGTTTGAGAGATTAAAGAATCGTAGTGGCATACACAGTGTGATAAGGCCTGTTCTGGAAGAAAATGCCAAACAGGACCTACAGTACTCAGGAGGAAAAGGCACTCCCAGGACACAGTGTCTCATCAGTCATTGCTGCATCTTCAATAAAGGTAAGTGTCATTTATTCTTCATTTAGTAGAGTAGTACATGCACAATATATATTGTGCATGTACTACTCTACTATTGTGCATGTATCCTTCTCTTTGTGTGTAGGAAAATGTATATTTCATGTGGTAAAAAAAAAATTTTCATACTTTTGAGTGTCTTGCACGGATTAATTTGATTTCCATTATTTCTTATGGGGAAAATTCATTCGCATACTGATCATTTCGCATAACAATGAGCCCTCTTGCACGGATTAAAATCGCTATGCGGGGGTCCACTGTATATATGTCAAACACTGTGGCTTTTAAGATGTATATGTACGACCAAAACAGTCAAAGGGTTAATTTCTTTTTTTTTTACCTCACTGGCCATTATCTACCATCATTCATTCAATTGTTGTCTTGCAAGAAGTGTGTTGATATCACAATTCGGATTATCCTCTGACTGATGTATCACCATCCTTCCTTCAGAGTGCAGGTACTGCCCCTCCCATCTCCAGGACTTAAGTCTGGCTAACCAGTGTTCTCTGAATCCCTTCATAAATGTTGTCTACCCTGCTCACACTCCAAAAGCATGTCTATTAACACCACATGTCTCCATTCACTTCTTTCTAACACACTCACACAAGCCCTGCTACATGCTCAAGCCCCTATAATTTGAAACCTCCTTTACCTCATCCCTCCAGCAATTCCCAGGACAACCCCTACCCTTCCTTCATTAAACCCCAGATTTATACACCCATTGTCATCCTATCCCTCTCTAAATGCTCAAACTACCTCAACAACCCCTCCTCAGCCCTCTGAATTATACCCTTGGTGGCCCCATATTGTCTTTTAATTTTTACACTCCAAATACTGGTGCATAATATTCAGACAATACACTGCTCTCAAAAATACATTCATACATTTTCATATGAGGAACGAAATTATTTTTCTTCTGTGCTTGCTTTGAGGAAAGCATCTCAGAAGCACACTCTCTATAAATTGCATTTCTTTGCCAACAGTTTCAAACCTTTTTACCACTTTTTCTTGAGGCCTACTTCTGTCTTCAGTTCTTTAATGGATTCAAATCTTCAATGTTGAAATTGAACTGTCCCACCAACCCAATACCGATTAATATCTTTGACATGACAGTTGGTATGCCCATCTTGGCGGTTCATCAATGTGCATTATGATATATATATGGAAAAGCACTAAACTGGTAAGTCACATAGCACCTGGGAAATGGAAGTTATTCATATTTGATCTCAGGAATGGGAAGATAACTCCAATACTCCAAATCAAGAGCAGTTCACCAATATCAAAGCACTTTCCCCTCTCCCCGCTGAAGTGCCAAACCAAGTACAGACTTATTTTTCTTTCTTAAAACATATTACAGTATTCAGCACAATGGGTTTGCTTAACTACTTTAGGAACTCTAACACCAGTCTTATATTACACTGCTAACTGATAACAACAAAAAACATTCAAGACCATGAAAAACATAGTACTGTACCTACTCACAAAATACTGTATCTCATTATCCTGTACATAGCAGGTAATGGTATAGCCACTGGTTTCAAGACAAATCAACCTTGATGTACAGAACTCAGTGTGTGTTAAATTTATTGCAGTGCATGTAATCACTCGTAAACAGAAAAAAACAAGTAGAAATTTAATTACTAGTTTAAGTCAAAAAACAAGTTCTATTAGATAAGCACAAGACAGTTCAGCAGTTTGCCTACATGTTACTAATTATAACCATAATATTAACCCTTTCAGGGTTGAGAGGCCCTCTCCTAAACTTGTTCTCAGGGTCGAAAATTTTTCGGAAAAAGAAATTACTTTTTCTTGTGAAAAGATAGAGAATCTTTTCCCGATCATAATGACACCAAAAGCATGAAATTTGATGGAAAACTTACGGAATTATGCTCTTGCGAAGTTAGTGGTCTTGACAGTCTTTACGCATTGGTGATTTCACCCACTTTGAGCCCTATTTTGGGCCAATTCCAGTGAATTAGTCGACAAAAATCATAACTATTTCGCTAGAACTCCATTTTTTCTATTGAATGAGTACAAGAAATTACCCATTTACTGATTTCAACTATCCAATAAAGTGGTCAGAAATTAGCAATTTTGCCAATTTCACACAAATTTCAAAAGATGCCAATTTCCAAATAGGGTCCAGAATAAACAAGACAGACATTCCTGGCACT
Organism: Cherax quadricarinatus; assembly: GCF_038502225.1. Classification (NCBI taxonomy): domain Eukaryota; kingdom Metazoa; phylum Arthropoda; class Malacostraca; order Decapoda; family Parastacidae; genus Cherax; species Cherax quadricarinatus. Next base: position 15,893,578 of record NC_091314.1, read on the forward strand.
AAAATAATGTTTCCTCTGTTCATTAGTCATGTCCCCACGCCCCTCTTACATTTCTTTTGTTTTCCACTTTGAATTTTTATTCTCACAAAAAATAGAAGATTTACTGTTATGCACACTACTGCATTAGCGTAGAAATGGTATAAATAATATCAGTGCACTTATGAAAGAATATTAGACTCACCAGTTGACATGTATTGGACACGTGGCATGATTTATTTACTTTTGAACTTTGGTAAAAATCGAACATTTCTGCTACTTTGAGCTCAATTTCCAAGTACAGTGGACCCCCGAGTTTCGTGATTAATCCGTTCCAGAGAGCCTGCTGAAAGTCGAAATTGCCGAATGGTGAAACCATTTTCCCCATAAGAAATAATGGAAATAAAATTAATCCATTCCAGACACCCAAAAATATTAAAATAAATTTTTTTTTTCAAATTAAATAAAGATTTACATATTGAAAACAATGGATGGAAGACAGGAGGAGGGGACAGGAGGAAGGTGTACACTATTGTTTGGAAGGAGAATCTCCTTCCATTAGGACTTCAGGTATGAAGTCCTTATCTGGGGTTACTTCCCTTTTTTGTTTTTTAAAGACACTGGCACTGGGAACAACTTGAGAGTCACAGGAACCCTGTCGCACAAAATATCTGTCGAGAGAGCTCTGTTTCTGGCGTTTCTTTAAAATTTGTCTGAAGTGGGACACAACACTGTCATTGTACATGTTGCCAATACAGCCTGCAACAGCTTTGTTAGGGTGAAGTTCATCCATAAATGTTTGCACTTCAGTCCACTTTGCACAAATGTCCTTAATCTCTGAAGAAGGCACCTTCCTCCATCTCTCTTCCTCCTCCTCCTCTGCAGCAGTTTCCTGAGCTGTGATCTGTTTCTGTTTCAGATGAAGCTCTTGCAGCTCTTCAGTGGTTAGCTCTTCCCTGTGGTCCTCCACCAACTCTTCCACATACTCACCACTCACCTCCAACCCCAGGGACATCCCCAATGCCACAATAAAGTCCTGGAAGTCACTCTCTCCCAAGACTTACCTATAAGGTTTATGAAATGGAGGATATTAACCCTTTGAGGGTCGACAGGGCCTCTCCGAGACTCGTTCTCAGGGTCGGCCAAATTTAAAAAAAAAAAATAATAATTTTCTCTTACGAAAAGATAGAGAATCTTTTCCCAATCATAATGACACCAAAAGTTTGAAATTTGATGGAAAACTTACGGAATTATGCTCTCGCGAAGTTAGCCGTCTCGGCGATGTTTACGCATCAGCGATTTTGCCCACTTTGAGCCCTATTTTCTGCCAATTCCACTGTACTAGTCGCCAAAAAACATGAATATTTCGCCAGAACTCCATTTTTTCTATCGAATGAGTGCAAGAAACCAGCCATTTACTGATATCAACTATCCAATACAGTGGTCAGAATTTAGCAATTTTGCCAATTTCACACAAATTTCAAAAGATGCCAATTTCCGAATAGGGTCCAGAATAAACAAGAAAGACATTCCTGGCACTAAAATGACATTTCCTCTGTTCATCGGTCACGTCTCAAGGCCCCTATTATATTCTTTTGCTTTCCACTTTGAATTTTTATTCTCACAAAAAATAGAAGATTTACTGTTATGCAGACTACTGCATTAGTGTAAAAAATGGTATAAATAATATTGGCGCACTTGTGAAAGAATACAAACTCACCAGTTGACGTGTATTGGACTCATGGCATGATTTGTTTACTTTTAAACTTTGGTGAAAATCGAACATTTCTGCTACTTTGAGTTCAATTTCAAGGTACTTTTTATTGTAAAACCAGTCAAAATCATCTCAATTTCTGTAATATGTCTTCCATTCTATAAAATGAGACCAAGAAAACTAGAATGCAACAATAAATACCATACGAAAATACAGCGCAAAGTTGCTGTTTTATTCCAAAAAAACGGTCAAAGTTTTTTTTTTTCTCATTATGCACTGTGTGCTGCAGGATTTTTTTTTATACTGTGCACACTGACCACATAGACTCATTCTTTCATATGTAGGCCTACCAGCTTTCTCCCACTAGATTTGAGGGTGCTAGAATTTAGGCATACTAGTACGTCAAAAACCCTGGGTCGTAAGCCGTACTAGTATGGCCGAAACCCTCAAAGGGTTAAAGTGATCTTTCTAGAACTCTCTTAGGGTCAATTCTGTGTCTGAGGTCACTCCAAAGCACTTTTGAAACACTGCTTTTATGTAGAGTTTCTTGAAGTTTGAAATGACCTGCTGGTCCATGGGCTGGAGGAGAGTTGTATTAGGGAGCAAGAACTTCACCGTGATGAAACTAAACTCCTCCACTATTTGCTCTTCCAAGTCTGGAGGATGAGCAGGAGCATTGTCCATTACCAGGAGGCACTTGAGTGACAGTTTATTTTCCAGGAGGTATTTCTTCACACTGGGGCCAAATACTTCATTAAACCAGTCTAGGAAAATATCCCTTGTGACCCATGCCTTACTGTTAGCCTTCCACATCACACACAAATTACTCTTGGCGACACTGTTTTTCTTGAACACTCTGGGATTTTCAGAGTGATACACCAGTAAAGGCTTCACTTTAAAATCCCCACTAGCATTACTACAAAACATGAGAGTAAGCCTATCCTTCATAGGCTTGTGTCCTGGGAGTGCCATTTCCTCCTGCATGATGTAGGTCCTCTTTGGCATTTTCTTCCAAAAGAGGCCTGTTTCATCACAATTAAACACTTGTTGGGGTTTGAATTCTCCAGTGTCTATGCACTCCTTAAACTCCTGTACAAACTTCTCAGCTGCAATTTTGTCAGAACTGGCAGCCTCACCATGCCTTATCACACTGTGAATGCCACTATGTTTCTTAAATCTCTCAAACCAACCTTTGCTGGCCTTAAACTCACAAGCATCAACACTTGTTGCAGGCATTTTCTTTACGAGATCATCATGCAACTGCCTTGCCTTTTCACATATTATCGACTGCGTAACACTATCTCCTGCTAACTGTTTTTCGGCAATCCACACCAACAATAACCTCTCCACTTCTTCGAGGATTTGTGATCTCCTTTTTGTCAGCATATCTACCCCTTTTGCAACAACAGCACACTTTATTTCCTTTCCTTTTGCCACGATCAAAGTGATGGTTGAATGGGGTTTGCCATACATCCTGGCAAGCTCTGTAACACGCACTCCACTCTCATATTTTTCAAAAATTTCCTTCTTGAATTCGATTGTGTTCCTTGCACTAGCTTTCCTTGGGCCCATGGTGACTTATTTAGCAGTTGCAATCACAAAAAACAATGGATTATTACGTATGAACCCGCGGGGTGAAGGTCACGTGTTGGTAAACAATGGCACACTGAGTGTGAATGGCGTGGGAGACTGGCTTTGTGTGCGTGGTGATGGGCGGATGGGTACCGGACGGTCGCCGAATCACGAGTCTAATCATGAACTGCGAGGCCAAATTTTGCCAAAAAAACTTGCAAAGTTGGATTTCACGAAAGTCGATGCTGCTGAAACTCGAGGGTCCACTGTACAGTGGACCCCCACATAACGTTATTAATCCGTGCATGAGAGCTCATTGTTATGCGAAATTATCGTTATGCGGATGAATTTTCCCCATAAGAAATAATGGAAATCAAATTAATCCGTGCAAGACACCCCAAAGTATGAAAAAAAAAAAATTTTACCACATGAAATATTAATTTTAATACACACAAACTGAAAAAGGCATGCACAATTACATGACACTTACCTTTATTGAAGATCTGGTGATGATTGATGGGATGGGAGGAGGAGAGAGTCTTAATGTTTAGAAGGGGAATCCCCTTCCATTAAGACTTGAGGTGTCAAGTCCTTTTCTGGGGTTACTTCCCTTCTTCTTTTAATGCCACTAGGACCAGCTTCAGAGTCACTGGACTTCTGTCGCACAACATATCTGTCCATAGTGGCCTGTACCTCTCGTTCCTTTATGACTTCCCTAAAGTGTTTCACAACATTGTCAGTGTAATAGTCACCAGCACGGCTTGCAATAGCTGTGTGATGGTGATTTTCATCCATAAAGGTTTGCACTTTCAGCCACATTGCACAGATTTCCTTAATCTTTGTAGTAGACAACTTCTTCAATTTCTCTCTCCCCTCCTCCGAACCAGTTTCCTCAGGTCTGGCCTCTTGCTGTTGAAGTTGATCTATCAGCTCATCAGTGGTTAGTTCTTCATTGTCCTCCTCCAACAACTCTTCCACATCATCCCCACTAACCTCCAACCCCAAGGACTTCCCCAATGCCACAATTGATTCCTCAACTGGCATACTCCTCTCAGGGTTAGCCTCAAATCCTTCAAAATCCCTTTTGTCTACACATTCTGGCCACAGTTTCTAACAAGCAGAGTTCAAGGTCCTCTTAGCCACTCCCTCCCAAGCCTTACCTATAAGGTTTACACAATTGAGGATATTAAAGTGATTTCTCCAAAACTCTCTTAGAGTCAGTTGAGTTTCTGAGGTCACTACAAAGCACCTTTCAAACAGAGCTTTTGTGTACAGTTTTTTGAAGTTTGCAATAACCTGCTGGTCCATGGGCTGCAGGAGAGGAGTGGTATTAGGAGGCAAAAACTTCACCTTAATGAACTTCATGTCTCCATAAAGTCGCTCTGCCACATCTGTAGGATGACCAGGGGCATTGTCTAACACCAGGAGGCACTTAAGGTCTAATTTATTTTCAGTTAGGTAATCTTTCACATTGGGGGCAAATGCATGGTGTAACCAGTCATAGAAAAAGTCCCTAGTGACCCATGCTGTTTACCCCATGACTGTTTACCCTCCACAGCACACACAAATTAGCCTTGAGGATATTCTTTTATCTGAATGCTCTGGGAGTTTCTGAGTGATACACTAATAAAGGCTTCACTTTGCAATCACCAGTAGCATTGGAACACATCAACAGAGTAAGCCTGTCTTTCATAGGCTTATGTCCTGGGAGTGCCTTTTCCTCCTCAGTAATGTAGGTCCTGCTTGGCATTTTCTTCCAAAACAGGCCTGTTTCGTCACAATTAAACACTTGTTCAGGTTTCAGTCCTTCACTTTCTATGTACTCCTTGAATTCCTGCACATATTTTTCAGCTGCTTTGTGGTCCGAACTGGCAGCCTCACCATGCCTTATCACACTATGTATGCCACTACGCTTCTTAAATCTCTCAAACCAACCTTTGCTGGCCTTAAATTCACTCACATCATCACTAGTTGCAGGCATTTTTTTAATTAAATCCTGATGCAACGTCCTAGCCTTTTCACTTAAGATCACTTGAGAGATGCTATCTCCTGCTATCTGTTTTTCATTTATCCACACCAATAAGGGTCTCTCAACATCTTCCATCACTTGCGATCTCTGTTTCGAAAACACAGTTGAACCTTTGGCAAGAACAGCTTCCTTGATTGCCTTTTTGTTGCCCACAATAGTAGCGATGGTTGACTGGGGTTTATTATACAACCTGGCCAGCTCGGAGACACGCACTCCACTTTCATACTTATCAATGATCTCTTTCTTCATCTCTATAGTAATTCTCACCCTTATTCCTGTAGGGTTGGCACTAGAAGCTTTCTTGGGGCCCATGGTCACTTATTTTGCAGATAAAATCACCAAAAACACTGTAATAATACGAAATATTCCGATTGTATGCTTGGATGTTACCGCGGAGGCTGGCTGGTAAACAATGCCACCGGCGGAACATGTGAGGGTGGCTAAGGCCGCACATCAGACGCGTCTCGGACGAGCAGCGTTGAACGGGTTTTTTAGCGGTATGCGAGGCAAAATCTTAGCGATAAAACGTATCGGTATGCGGATTTAACGTTATGTAAGGCCAACGGTATGCGGGGGTCCACTGTACTTTTCATTGTGAAACCAATCAAAATCATCTCCATTTCTGTAATGTCTTTCATTCTATAAAATGAGACCAGGAAAACTAGAATACAACCATAAATACCATACAAAAATGCAGTGCAAAGCCGCTGTTTTAAACCAAAAACACGGTAAAAGTTTTTTTTCTCATTACGCACTGTGTGCTGCAGGATTTTTTTTACACTGCACACTGACCACATAGACCCATTCTTTCATATGTAGGCCTACCAGCTTTCTCTCGCTAGATTTGAAGGCACTAGAATTTATGCATACTAGTACATCAATAACCCTGGTGCGTAAGCCGTACTAGTATGTCAGAAACCCTGAAAGGGTTAATGAAGAAGCTGCCCCTAATTTATTTATAAGTACATATATACAGTAAAAGTCTCATAAAATGGATCCCCAGAAAGAGGATGTTGGATAACATGAACCAAAAAATGTGACTGAAAAAGGCTCAATATGTACATTTAATGGGATGTTCAATTAAAATAGCCATGAAACAGACCAAATCCACTATGTCGAAAGGCTGTCCAGTCTTGTCACACATTCAATATAATGGACCAACTCCACATACACAAGTTTGTATGGTCCAGGCTTCATCCAAGACCTATCCATTTTCATTGTGGTGGTAGAGACAAACCTTTTGTGACCAACTGGAAATTATGTTGCCAGAGACAAAATAATAGTTTACAAGAAGTGCAGACAGGGCAATACTGGGCAGGCGGGCAGGCCTGCCCAGTACTGCCCTGGGGAGGCAGGCAGGCAGGCAGGCAGGCAGGCAGGCAGGCAGGCAGGCAGGCAGGCAGGCTGGCTGGCTGGCTGGCAGGCAGGCAGGCAGGCAGGCAGGCAGGCAGGCAGGCAGGCAGGCAGGCAGGCAGGCAGGCTGGCTGGCAGGCAGGCAGGCAGGCAGGCAGGCAGGCAGGCAGGCAGGCAGGCAGGCAGGCAGGCAGGCAGGCAGGCAGGCAGGCAGGCAGGCAGGCAGGCAGGCAGACAGTCAGTTAGCCAGCCAACCAGCCAGTTAGCCAGCCGATCAGCCAGCCAGAAAACCAGTTAGCTAGCCATCTTAATTAAGAATTGTAGACTCAATATTTACATTCTTGTTGTCACAAGTCTCCTGCATCTGTCACACATATTCTGTCTCTGTTGCCTGTGTCTGATAAATGTACAGTATGCCTGCCTTTGTTCCACCCCCGTATTTCCACCCACCCCTCCCTCCTACTCACTTCAAACACACCCTTCATTATCACTCCATTTAAGACAGGCAAGCAAAGGGAAGAGGGGTTGGAGGGAGGGAGGGAGGGAGGGAGAGAGAGAGAGAGAGAGAGAGAGAGAGAGAGAGAGAGAGAGAGAGAGAGAGAGAGAGAGAGAGAGAGAGAGAGAGAGAGAGAGAGAGAGAGAGAGAGAGAGAGATCAAAGCATTCTTGCACTAGTTTTTTCTTTGTATGTCTGGTCACATCATCAATACAGTAAGCTAAAACTGATTTCCTGAATATTTGTCCATGTCATGTAGTTGATATTTTGGTCTTCTAATACTATGTATAAGGAATACTTACAATGTTACAATTCTTTCTGAGTGCAATACTACTCAAAACATGAAATCACATTGTTTGACTTTAGGAGATACATGTACAGGTCCGCCATCACAAATCTGGCAATCAGTTATTCGGCACTAATTTTGGCTAGCATAATTTCAAATTTCCAGGGTCGCCACACCAACCTGCTGGTACTATTTGGTGGCACTACTTGATGCATAAGTCATTCCAATTTCTTTTTCTCCATTTATTGTTTTAACCTGCTTACTTTTAGCCCTAGCCATGGTTCCAATGAATAAAAGAAATGCTTCTCATTATGTAAAGCACCTACACAGTACATTATCCATTAAAGATAAGGTGGCTTTGAAGCCACTGTCGGTTGCCATGAGCTCAGTCTCATGAAGCAGGAGAATATGTTTCATTATTATGCTAATATCAACACTACAGTTTATTTGCCTATCACAACTGATCTAATATGACATAAGAAACAATATAAATAACATAAAACATATTAAATACTCCAGAATGAATAATATTTGGCATAATACCGAGCAGTTCGATGGAGGTATGAAGAGGATATGGTATACAAATACCATTCTCCTACCTCTGTCTTGGGGGCTTATATTAGAGAAAACGGAGCATAGCACAGGGCTAACTGTGATATACACTCATACTGCACCATAAACATGAAACAAAAAAGTTATTTTCTCTCTATAGATTATCACACATAGCAGCATGTGTAGAGAACCTAGGATAACCCAGAAAAGTCAACGTGGCTTATTTCTAGTACCTGGCTTGGGTTAGCCATATACGATTTTTGGTAAATATTCAATTTCCAGCCAGGGTAGAAACATTAGGCGTGTTTCTTTACACCTGTTGTCTATGTTTACTCATCAGTAAATGGGTACCTGGGTGTTAGCCAACTAGTGTGGGTGTTATCCTGGGACACTGACCTAATTTTCTTGAAATACTCTGCATAACAAGCGGCTTTCTATACAGTAGTACGTCACTGATGTCAGCTAGGCCTGTATACCTTGTACATGTACATGTAGTAAATAAAGATATTATTATTATTATTATTATATTATTATTATTATTTTCTCAGTGGTTTGTTGGGTTATCTTATTCAAACTTGGGCAATGTATGATGGAAAGATACTTCTTACTGTAAACCAAAAATGAAAGAAATCAGACAGTAAATAGCAGAGTTCACTTCTTTGCCATTAGCGGCCGCTTAGCGGTATATTTTTGTATGGTTTTATGGTTATATTCTCATTTTTTCAGCCTCATTTGATAGAATGAAAGATATATTACAGAAATAGATATGATTTTGATTGCTTTCATGACGAAAAGTACCTTGAAATTGTGCTCACAGTAGCAAAAATGTTCTATTCTTTAGCGAAGCTCAAGAGTAAACAAATGCCGTCACCGTCCAATACCTGTCCACCTGCCAAGTCCAAATTCCAGTACGGAGTCAAGAATGGCTTAACATTATTTATACAATTATTACAATAATGAAGTAGTCTGCATAACAGCAAATCTATTTTTTTGTGAATAAAAATTCCAAATGGTAAGCAAGAGTAATATAAGAGGGGCCTGAAGCCATGACTAATGAACAGAGAAACTGTTATTTTAGTGCCAGGAATGTCTGCATTGTTTATTCTGGATCCTATTTTGAAATTGGCATCTGTTGAAATTTGTGTGAAATCAGCCAAACTGCCAATTTCTGACCACTTTATTGGGTAGCTGAAATAAGTGAATGGGCGGTTTCTTGTACTCAGTTGACAGACTAGAAGTAAATAAGTTTATTCAAGTATACACAAATACAGTTACATAGATTATCATGCATAGCAGCGCATGTGTAGAGAACCTAGGATAACCCAGAAAAGTCAAAGTGACTTGTTTCCAGTACCTGGCTTGGGCTTGCCATATATGATTTTTGGCAAATATTTTTTTTTCTCGGTTGTTTGTTGGGCTATCTCATTGAAACTTGGGCAATGTATGATGGAAAGATGCTTCTTAACGTACAACAAAAATAAAAAAGACGGACGATAAATAAGGAGTTCACTTCTAAGCCATTAGCCGCCTCTTTGCAGTATATTTTCGTATGGTTTTTATGGTTGCATTCTCATTTTTTGGACTCATTTGTTAGAATGGAAGATAAATTATAGAAATAGACGTGATTTTGATTGCTTTCATGACAAAAGTACCTTGAAATTGAGCTCAAAGTTGCGGAAATGTTAGATTTTTGCCGATGTTCAATGAACTGTGTAAGTCAAGTTGGTTAATTTCATTAAGTGTATTCTAACCTAACCACTCTGTAATCCAGCAAACTCAGTAATCCGGCACACTACAGGTCCCAATGATGCTGGATTTGTGATGGAGGACCTGTATATGTACAGCATAATTATTTTATTCTATTTTTTTTTTTTTTTTTTTTTACAATTTTGGTCTTCTAATGCTATTTACAAGGATACTTATAATAACATATTTTTTTCAGAGTTTAATACTCCTTAAAACATGGAATATTAAAATTTCACATTAACTGATTTTACTAGGTTACCCTGGGTTAAATGTACTTTAGTGTGCTTTGTGGTTGAATGCCACTGTTAGAATCATGAAATTCTAATAAATTTTGAATGAATAAGTCATCTTTGTGACACCTGCACAAACTGTTTGCTGGAAGGGAAGCTGATGGTGGAACAGCAGCTCCTGGTTTCATTGATTACTTATGTTAGTCAGGCATACCAGTATATAGAGACAGTCATCACTTGAGTATGTAGTTAACCATAATACTGTGCTGACTCTTTCATTACATGTACATTTTATGTACTGCAGAAAGTAAAAAAGTTTGTTTTGTTAGATTTTTCAAATGTATAAACAGACTGAAGAACACAGTTGTGCTGAGGTCAAAAATAATGGTGGATGGCAGATTTGAAGGCACAAAAAATTGAGCATACTAGTACAGCAGGACCCCTGTACCTGTGGGGGATATGTTCCAAGGACCTGCCGTCGATAACAAAACCATGGACAGTAGCAAACCTTATATGCATATAAGTCCTGTACATAACTGTTATAAAGTTTAATTGATAATTTATGCACAATAAATGGAGAATTATCACTTTTTCACTGATGGGGAGCACTTCACGGGTTCTCTTAGGTTTTGAAGAACTGCCAGCTTCTCTACTTTTGCGCTTTGGGGCCATTATTATGCAAAATTAAGAGGTATTTTTGGGTCACAGTAAACTGTGGATAACTGAAACTGTGGATACCGAATCAGTGAATACAGGGGTTCAACTGTACATTGGACACACAGACATCAGTTGTGTACTAGTACGTTGGACCCATAGACATCAGTTGTGTACTATTATGCTGGACACATAGATGTTAGTTATGTAATAATACGTTGGGGACATAGACATCAGTTCCATACTAGTATGTTGGACACATAGACATCCGTTGCGTACTGGTATGGTGGACACACAGATGACAGTTGTGTACTAGTACAGGTGGGCCCCACATTACCACTTTGCTTTACAATGTTTTTCTAATACAGCAGTTTTCAATTATATACCTATTCTCCATTTATTTAGACTTCCTACAATAAATTTATTCACCACTTACTATAAACTAAGTACGAAAATATTTGAAGGTACTGTATGTGTATTTTTTAGGCCTAGCTCTATTGCTCACTAATTATATGATAGTGTAAACATGTTATCAGGGTTTTAGCCCTTTCAGGGTTTCGGACGTACTAGTACGGCTTACACACCAGGGTTTTTGACGTACTAGTACGCCTAAATTCTAGTGCCCTAAAATCTAGTGAGAGAAAGCTGGTAGGCCTACATATGAAAGAATGGGTCTATGTGGTCACTCTGTGCAATATAAAAAAAAATCCTGCAGCACAGAGTGTGTAATGAGGAAAAAAAAACTTTGACCGTGTTTTTGGATTAAAACAGCGACTTTGCACTGTATTTTCGTATGGTATTTATGGTCGTATTCTAGTTTTCCTGGTCTCATTTTATAGAATGGAAGACATATTACAGAAATTGAGATGATTTTGACTGGTTTTACAATGAAAAGTACCTTGAAATTGAGCTCAAAGTAGCAGAAATGTTCGACTTTTACCAAAGTTCAAAAGTAAACAAATCATGCTAAGCGTCCAATACACGTCAACTGGTGAGTCTAATATTCTTTCACGAGTGCGCTGATATTATTTATACCATTTCTACACTAATGCAGAAGTCTGCATAACAGTAAATCTTCTATTTTTTGTGAGAATAAAAATTCGAAGTGGAAAGTAAAAGAATGTAAGAGGGGCATGGGGACGAGACTAATGAACAGAGGAAATGTTATTTTAGTGCCAGGAATGTCTTTCTTGTTTATTCTGGTTCCTATTTGGAAATTGGCATCTTTTGAAATTTGTGTGAAATTGGCAAAATTGCTAAATTCTGACCACTGTATTGAATAGTTGAAATCGGTAAATGGGTGGTTTCTTGTACTCATTCGATAGAAAAAATGGAGTTCTAGTGAAATAGTTACGATTTCTGTCGACTAGTACACTGGAATTGGGTGAAAATAGGGCTCAAAAGTGGGCAAAATCACACATGCGTAAACATCGTCGTGACCGCTAACTTCGCGAGAGCATAATTCTGTAAGTTTTCCATCAAAGTTTTTCCAGCAAAGGCTGGTTCAAAAATTTCAAGAAGCGAAGTGACATAAACAGTGTTGTAAGGCATGGTGAGGTTGCAAGTTCAGACAAACATGCGGCTGAAAAATTCATGCAGGAATTCAAGGAGTATGTAAAGGCTGAAGGATTTCTCCCCCAACAAGTGTTCAATTGTGATGAAACAGGCCTCTTTTTGGAAGAAAATGCCAAAGAGCACCTACATTATGTAGGAGGGAAAGGCACTGCCAGGACACAAGCCTATGAAAGACAGGCTAACTCTCTTATTCTGTGGTAATGCTAGCAGGGATTTCAAAGTGAAGCCTTTACTGCTGTATCACTCTGAAAATCCCAGAGTGTTCAAGAAAAACAATGTCATCAAGAGTAAATTGTGTGTGATGTGGAAGGCTAACAATAAGGCATGGATCACGAGGGAAATTTTACTTGATTGGTTCAATGAAGTGTTTGGCCTGAGTGTGAAGAAATACCTCCTGGATAATCAAATGCCACTCTAGTGCCTCCTGGTAATGGACAATGTTCCTGCTCATCCTCCAGACTTGGATGACCAATTGTTGGAGGAGTTTAGTTTCATCACAGTGAAGTTCTTACCCCCTAATACCACTCCTCTTGTCCAGCCCATGGACCAGTAGATCATTTCAAACCTCAGAAAACTCTACACCAAAGCAATGTTTCAAAGGTGCTTTGATGTGACCTCAGACACTGAATTGACTCTAAGAGAGTTCTGGAAGGATCACTTCAATATCCTCAATTGCATAACCCTTATAGATAAGGCTGGGCAGGGAGTGACTTCCAGGATGATGAACTCTTCTTGGAGAAAATTGTGGCCAGAATGTGTCCAAGAGTGACAGAACCCACAGGCACAATACCAGACACAAACATCTCTATGACATTCCCCGTGTCCGACTAAACCTTTACAAAAATTCAATGTATGTCAAAGGCCCTAAAATCTGGAACACCCTACCTGAAAATTCTAAAACTGCAGACACATTCATCACCTTCAAAACTACCATCAGAAAACATCTTATCTCCCTGATACACCCTGTCAACTAATTACACGAATACCACTTGGTGGTTAACACTTACACTCACTCACCCATTTGACCATAAACAGAAATATCAATCTCAATTTCAAAATAATGAATCTTAACTAGTCATAAGTTGGCCTGTGATACTCCAATACTGAAACTATGTATAGTGCCAAAACAAAAGCATTCACATTGCTAAACTCACAAACTAGTATTTAGTCACTTAGCCATAATACCAACTTACCTCATAATTTTGTAATATTTTAAACTTAAGATTTAATTTAAGTCTGCTCGAAATGCCTAGCCATGCTAGGTGTTCTAGTGGTACACTCTGTAATTATTATTTTACTACATGTAAACCACACAATAACCAAATTCTGTAAACTCAGCATTGTAATCCTTATAGAGAATAAACTTTGAATCTTTGAAGAGAAGGATTTTGAAGGGTTTGGGGCTGACCCTGTTGACCCTATGCCTGTCGTGGAATGTACTGTGGCATTGGGGAATTCCATGGGGTTGGATGTGAGTGGCCAGGATGTGGAAGAGTTGGTGGAGGACCATAGTGAAGAGTAAACCACTGAAGAGCTGCAAGAGCTTCATCTGCAACAGCAACAGACCACAGCTGAGGAAATTGCTTCACAGGGGGAGGAAGAAAGAGAGAGAGAGAGAGAGAAGAAGGTGCCTTCGTCAAAGATTAAGGACATTTGTGCAAAGTGGAGTGAGGTGCAAACGTTCATAGAGGAACATCACCCTAACACAGCTGTTGTAGGCCGTGTTTGCGACACGTTCAATGACAATGCCTTGTCCCATTTTAGGCAAATCTTAAAGAGACAGCAGAAACAGAGCTCTCTGGAACAATTTTTTGAGCGATAGGGGTCCAGTGACTCTCAAGCTGGTCCTAGTGCCACTAACCCTTTCGGGGTTTTGGCCGTACTAGTACGGCTTCCGCACCAGGGTTTTTGACATTGACGTACGCATAAATTCTAGCACCCTCAAATCTAGCAAGAGAAAGCTGGTAGGCCTACATATGAAAGAATGGGTCTATGTGGTCAGTGTGCGTAGTATAAAAAAAACCGTGCAGCACACAGTGCGTAATGAGGAAAAAAAACTTTGACTGTGTTTTGGGTTTAAAACAGCGACTTTGCACTGTATTTTCATATGGTATTTATGGTTGTATTCTAGTTTTCCTGGTCTTATTTTAGAGAATGGAAGACATATTACAGAAATTGAGATGATTTTGATTAGTTTCACAATGAAAAGTACCTTGAAATTGAGCTCAAATTAGCAGAAATGTTCGATTTTTGCCAAAGTTCAAAAGTAAACAAATCATGCCACACGTCCAATAGACATCAACTGGTGAATCTAATATCCTTTCACAAGTGCGCAGTTATTATTTATACCATTTCTACACTAATACAGTAGTCTGCATAACAGTAAATCTTCTATTTTTTTGTGAGAATAAAAATTCAAAGTGGAAAGCAAAAGAAATGTAAGAGGGGCATGGGGATGTGACTAATGAACAGAGGAAATGTTATTTTAGTTCCAGGAATGTCTTTCTTGTTTATTCTGGACCCTATTTGGAAATTGGCATCTTTTGAAATTTGTGTGAAATTGACAAAATTGCTAAATTCTGACCACTTTATTGGATAGTTGAAATTGGTAAATGGGTGGTTTCTTGTACTGATTCGATAGAAAAAAACAGAGTTCTAGTGAAATAGTTATGATTTTTGTCGACTAGTACACTGGAATTGGTCGAAAATATGGCTCAAAGTGGGCAAAATCGCTGATGTGTAAACATCGTCGAGACCGCTAACTTCGCGAGAGCATAATTCTGTAAGTTTTCCATCAAATTTCATACTTTTGGTGTCATTATGATCAGAAAAAGATTCTCTATCTTTTCATAAGAAAAAATAATTTTTTTTTTTTTTTGAAATTTTAGCAACCCTGAGAACAAGTCTCTGAGAGGTCCCAGCAACCCTCAAAGGGTTAAAAAACACAGAAGGGAAGTAACCTCGGATAAGGACTTGGTACTGAAAGGAGATTCCCCTTCCAAACAATAATAACTTCTCCCTCTCCTCTCCTCCCGTCTTCATACACCAACAAGAGTCTTCAATAAAGGTAAGTGTGTTGTTATAATTACTTTACATTGATTTGTCATTCTTTTCTGTATGTAAATCTATATTTATTATCCAAAAAAATTATTTCTTGTTAACCCTTTGATTGTCATGACCCCAAACCCTAAAGTGCTTGAATGTCGCAAAATTTTCAAAAATAAAAATTATTTTTTCTTATGAAATGATAATCTTTTTGAGTCCTATTTTCAGCCAATTCCATTGTTTCAGTCAACAAAACTCATATCTATTTCTTTAGAATTCCATTTGTTCTATTGATTGAGTACAAGAAACCACCCATTTACCAATTTCCATTACCCAATAAAGTGGTCAGAATTTGGCAATTTGGCCAATTTCATGCAAATTAAAAAAGATGCCAATTTCAAAACAGGGTCCAGAATGAACAATGCAGACATTCCTGGCACTAAAATAACATTTTCTCTGTTCATCAGTCATGTCTCCAGGCCCCTCTTATATTACTCTTGCTTTCTATTTTGAATTTTTATTCACACAAAAAAATAAAAGATTTACTGTTATGAAGACTACTGCATTATTGTAATAATTATATGAATGATGTCAACCCATTTGTGACTGCATATTAGAATGGCTAGTTGAACACTTATTGGACAATGATGTCATTTGTTTATTCTTGAACATCGGCAAAAATTGAACATTTCTGCTACCTTGACCTCAATTTCAAGATACTTTTCATTGTGAAACCAATCAAAATCATCTCTATTTCTATAATATGTCTTCCATTCTATCAAATGAGATCAAGAAAATGAGAATGCAACCATAAATGCTATATGAAAATTACACCTCAAATTCGGCATATTAATCCAGTAACATGATCGGAGTTTTTTTTTTCTCATTATGTACTGCGTGTTGCAGGAATTTTTTATATTGTGCACACTGACCACACAGACCCATTCTCTCACATGTGGGCCTACCAGCTCTCTCCCACTTGATTTGAAGCCGCTAGAAATTTGGAGTATAAATACGTCGAAAACACTGGGTTATAAGACGTATGTAT
This sequence comes from Cherax quadricarinatus, assembly GCF_038502225.1. Taxonomy (NCBI): domain Eukaryota; kingdom Metazoa; phylum Arthropoda; class Malacostraca; order Decapoda; family Parastacidae; genus Cherax; species Cherax quadricarinatus. The sequence goes on from NC_091314.1 coordinate 15,909,853, forward strand.
ATGACCGAAACAATCAAAGGGTTAATACTTTTGGGTGTCTGGAATGGATTAATTGGACTTACATTATTTCTTATGGGGGAAATGGTTTCGGTTTTCATGAATTTTGGTTTTTGGCAGACTGTCTGGAATGGATTAATCACGAAAACCAAGGGTCCACTGTATTTGAGTACTATTTCCATACCTAATGTTAGTGTCAGAACAAAGAGTGGATATGAAATCACAAGACCTACAGCCTCTCCTCATTCTGTGATGAACTCATTTACCGACAACTCAAGACTTACGACAGGCTCTCTGACTAGTAAGCATACCTAAATAATGTATATTAGGAGCTGATTTCCTCTAGTATTCTGTTTAATACAATATACAATATAAATGGTGCAAAGGTGACATTAAAACAATATCAAAGATGGTTGACACAAACCCACTACCATTATAGTATGTTCCTCATTTTGCAATGATTTACTGACGTGGTCTTAGTAATGGAACTTTGTCATTAAGCAAGGAGAGGCTGTACTACAAATTGTAATTATCAGAACATAAAAATTATATAAATAAAAAAAAAAAGAAAAAAAAAAAAAAAGGTATATCGGCAACATTTCTGCAAGTGGCAGGACTCCATGTTGCCATCAGGTGAGCATCCAGCACCAACTTCACGGTCTTATATCTTGGTAAGTACTGGCCCTAATTTTTCTTTTTGGTCCTATTACACACAGAAAATTGCCCTCTTTATTTTTTTTTTTTTTCCAAAAATATTTGAAACATTTGCAGTTACAATGTAGATCTACGTTTGGACAGTTAACAGGTTAAGACTATTGTAAGCTAATTATTTCATTGTTTTTCTGAAGTATGAATTTAAGAAAAATTGTTTGGCTTTTTTTGAGGTGTCATGGAATGTAACCTAATTTTTCCTGTAAGTTGTTCACTCCACCTATTACATTTTCATGAATAGCTCTGATCTCAGGAATGTAACCCATGAAAAAGGTGTCAGTCTACTGTATATAAATTTATCACTTTTTTTGGAGTAATGGAAATAATGTTATAGGTGACTGAAATATCTAGCATCTAAAAAAATGTTAGAGAAAATACTCCACAAGCGATTTCATATATCCAAAATATGGTATATGCACAAAACACAAATTTCTAATTTATTATTTATTTTATTAATATAACTTTCACATGATCCTTCAATTTTATTAATGCTATTAATGAAGGCTATTTAAATAAAGAGTATCATATTAGGAAGAAATCAAAGACTAATGGCATATATGAACTTTATTCCACATGAAAATGAGATCTCTAAATATTCACAAACAATAAAAAAATAAAAAATAATAAAGACATACAACATTAATAAAGGTATAATAATAAAGTCAACACAGGCAAATACAGTGTGTCCAAATGTGAATCTGTGGAACTATTTTCTTTTAAAAAAAATTCTGTTAAATTTTAACATTTTAATTTAAGTTTGGTTTGTTAACCCTTTCATTGTCTTCCACAAAGACCTGTATCATTGACACCACCGTCACCCATGTAGATCTATGTTTCCAGCACAGCTCCCTCAAATATGCTGAGCAGTGAATTTTGGCTTAGACATGAGAGAGTGGGTCTGTGCGGCAAGTGTGCATAGCATTAAAAAATCTTGCCCCCATGAAGTGCGAGCCTCTGACCTTGTGTATGGTTCAAAATAGGAAATTTGGGGTGTTTTTAGGGTGGCTTTTATAGTTTTATTGGCTGGCTGTTTCTTGGCATCAAATAATAGAACAGAAGACATACTGGTCAAGCTATTTCCAACCAGAAATAGCTTGAAATAAGGCTTATTGTGGAAGAAATATTTGATTTTTGGTAATTTTCCTGAGGAAGGGCAGGGTCTCTCCATAGCCCACCAAGATTGTTTTATGGGGTTTTACTAGGTTTGCTTTAATTACTGGAACGGTCTAAATGATTACCAATCATTCTTGGTTAAATTTTATTAATAAATAGGGTAAAACTTTGATTTTCTGTGTGATAATGAATCTAACATGGAGGGCAAGTGTTATATAGGAGAGGCCTGGCAACATGACTAATGAACAGAGGAAAGGGTGCTTTAGTGGCTGGAATACCTCCAGTGATAATTTTGAACTCTGTTTTTAAATTAGATTTTTTTAAATTTTTGTGTAAAACTGGCCAAACTACCAACTTTTGTGCACATTACAGGGTATTATTGATACTTGAATGGGCTGTTTCCTGTGCTCATTCAATAGAATGTAAGGCATTCAAGCAAAATAGCTACAAACTGGGCTGAACCGAGCAATGGAATTAGCTTAAAATAGGACCCAGAGTGGGCAAAATGGATCCTGTGTTTACCACTCGATTGTCTAGGTCATTCCACTTCCTGACCACTTTAAGGCTAAAGAGAGTTTCCTAACATCCCTGTGACTCATCTGTATTTTTTACATCCAGGTGCCCTCATGTATCTGAGTCTCACTTCTCAGATACACTTTCCCTGTCAATTCCTCTCGGTATTTTGTACATCATAATCATGTTACTTCTAGTTCTTCTATCCTCTAACAATGTTAGGTATATCTCCTCTAGCCTCTCCTCATAACTCATACCACTCACCTCTGGAGCTAGTCTTCCTGCAAATCTTTGCACTCTGTGTGTGTGTGTACTCATCTAATTGTATTCACCTATTTGTGGTTGCAGGAGTTGATTCATAGCTCCTGGCCCTGCCTATTCATTGGTTGCCACTAGGTCCACTCTCTCCCTGCTCATGAGCCTTATCATGCCTCTTCTTGAAGCTATGTATGGAACTTGCCTCCACTACATCACCCTCCAGATTATTTCACTTCCTGACAACTCTATGACTGAAGAGATACTGCCTAACATCCCTTTGAGTCATTTGAGTCATAAACTTCCAATTGTGACCCCTTGCTGCTGTGTCCCATCTCTGGAACATTCTGTCTCTGTCCACCCTGTCAATTCCTCTAGGTATTTTGTATTTTGTTATCATGTGTGTATGTGTGTGTGACAGTGGTGTGAGTGTGAGGATGGTGTGAGTGTGAGGATGGTGTGAGTGTGAGGGTGGTGTGGGTGTAGGGATGGTGTGGAGAAATTACCTCTAGCAAGGGGGACAGAGAGGGTAATGTCTCCTCCACCTTCCTCACAGTACAAGGGAAGGGCAAGTAGCATACCATACCATATATAACCATGATAAGATACCCTTACTTTTTGCCATTTAGAAGCAGGACAACTCCATCAGGTGTTTACCCAGGAAAAACTCCTATTTTAAGACATTCTAAATAAGATATTACTAAGCCTTTAGTCTATTGATATAGCTAGTAGGATAAATTAAGTTAAGGATACCTCTGAGTCAAGAAAGACCTTGTTCTCTGACTTAGGAATATGACCAAACTGGCATCATTGCTAGGCACCACTCCCTGGGTGTTCCACACCAAGGAGTGGAACACCCAGGACAGAGTCACATAAGGGAGAGTTACTGGAGCAAGGTCACGCTGCACTGAAATGCAGAAATCTATAGAAAAGGCCTTAACAGAAGTATGTGTGAGTGATAACTCTTATAAGTGCTCTGTGATAATTTAAAAGGAGAACTGAGGCAGGTACACTGCATTGAAATCCAAATAATATGATATGTTGAATAAAGCATCATCAGTAATTCTTCCTACCGTGGTGCGTTATTGACCACAGACCTATTTAAACATCTTGAGTGATTCCTGGTGAACGAGTGATTGTGAAGTCGAGTGATGTTGAAACAAGTTGACAAGTGTACTGTGTACTGAACAGTTCAATGTGTGCAGAGAACACATATATGCTAGTGTATGTGATGAACTGTGCACAGTATTCCAAGATGGTGTTCAACATGACTAAAGAGATGAACACAAGTTGGGATGTCCTAGTGATTCATTGGGGTACAACCATAATATCTTCAATCAAGCAACTGGATATTGGCATCCAGATGACATGGTAGTATCATGGCTCAAGTTACATGAGCCCAGGTAGGTCCAATTTTTTCCCATTCTCCTAACCTACAAACACTGCAGAGATCAGGGTCAGAATAATTACAGAAATATGGACATACCTTCAAGACTCTGTAATGGGTGGGCAAACTGCCCATACTGGGTAAATCACATGATCTCAACAGGTATCATATACCTGATATAAAAGATCATATGATGTTACAACACATGTTTAAATCACAACTTTCAGCCTATTACAGCTATGGGAGACAAAGACAGTTGTGAAAAGGAAAGATTCCAGCTGCTGTGGTCTTTAGGTGGTCAACCTTTCGCCCTTTCTCTGTCCATCATGTACAGCTATGTCACTAATGTCAGGGTCCTTAATGTAGTTCTACGTCATGAGCTCAGTTCACTCAGGTAAGCTGTGAGCGGTAAATTTTGGTCTAGATATAAGAGAATGGTCTGTGCGTGAATGTGTACAGTAAAAATGCCCAACATGGTGCATGATGGGAAAAAACAAAACTATGACCATGTACATGGTTGAAAATGGCAATTATGAGGCATTTGCTTGGATGGTTCTCATGATATTATTGTTTTTCCTCCTGTCATTTGACAGAATAAAAGACAGACTACTGAAATTGAGAGGATTGGTTTCAGGACTGAGCTTGAAAATGAACTCAAAGTAGCAGAGATATTAAATTTTTGCTGATATTCCAGAGGATGAGTAAGGCCCCCCTACAACCCTCAATTTGTTTTATGGGTTTTTAATAGGTCTGATACAATTATTGGGCACTTTAAACCATGACCAATCTTTCCAGATTATACTTTATTGTTCAAGAAATAGAGTAAATCTTCTGTTTTGTGTGAATAAGAACTCAAAATGGAAGGCAAGTATAATATAGGAGACGTCTGAGGATGTGACTAATGATCAGAGGAAATGTTGTCTCAGTGCCAGGAATGTCTACATTGTTTATTATGGATATTTTTAAATTGATATTTTTCTAATTTTGTGTAAAACTGGCCAAATTACAGACTTCTGCATACTTTATAAGGAGAAAAATAGTTGAGTGAGCATGTTCTTGTGCTCAACTGATAGAATGCAAGGTATACTTATGAAATGGCTAAGAATATGAGTTATTGGAACAATGGAATTGGCTTAAAACAGAACTCAAAATGGGCAAAATGGCCAATACATAAATTGCACTGACACCATTAACTTTGTGCCTGCATACTTCCATATGTTTTCCATCAAATTTCATACATTTGGTGTCAGTACCTTTAGAAAAAAAATTCTCTACCATTTCAGAAGAAAAAATAAGCAGAACAATATTAAATTCATGGGTCAGGACAGTAAAAGGTTTAATAACAAGAGTGCTTTAGGTACAATTTGTGAAGAGAAGTTGCAAAGCTTGGTGGAGGCATTTTTTATGGCTTATGAAAGAAGGAAATTGAAGTGAACATGAAAACATAGGAAGGTGGCAAGAATAAAATATAGCTAGGCAATGAAATACTGGACGGCAGAATATTTGCATTGTATATATATATCTAGGCAGGTATCACCTTTAGTACTAACTGGGGACCCACAGCCTCACAGAAGAAACAAATGTACTTCTGCAAAAATAAAGAAGTTTCAGCTTTGGAGCTGTTCGAGTATATTTCTCATCTTCACACACACACACACACACACACACACACACACACACACACACACACACACACACACACACACACAACACACACACACACACACACACACACACACATACACACACACACATACACACACACTCATACACACACACACACACATATATACGCATTTATATATATATATATATATATATATATATATATATATATATATATATATATATATATATATATATATATATATATATATATATATATATATATATATACAGTGGACCCCCGGTTTACGATATTATTTCATTCCAGAAGTATGTTCAGGTGCCAGTACTGAGCGAATTTCCCATAAGGAATATTGTGAATTAGATTAGTCCATTTCAGACCCCCAAACATACACGTACAAACACACTTACATAAATACACTTACATAATTGGTCGCATTCGGAGGTGATCGTAAACCGAGGGTCCACTGTATATATATATATATATATATATATATATATATATATATATATACAGTGGACCCCCGCATAACGATTACCTCCGAATGCGACCAATTATGTAAGTGTATTTATGTAAGTGCGTTTGTACGTGTATGTTTGGGGGTCTGAAATGGACTAATCTACTTCACAATATTTCTTATGGGAACAAATTCGGTCAGTACTGGCACCTGAATATACTTCTGGAGTGAAAAAATATCGATAACCGGGGGTCCACTGTATATATATATATATATATATATATATATATATATATATATATATATATATACACCTACCATCCGACTTACGACCTGCTCGACTTACGACCACTTGACTTACGACCGTGTTTTTCATGCCAGATTTCTGGGAAATAAACAACTATTTGTGTTGTACACAGTGTTTATCCTAAACCTTACAGTATAAAATACAGTACTAACAACATAAAAAGTAAAGTAAAACATGAAATACCAAAATAAAACAATAAAATAAAGTCATTACAAAAATGTTTTGTTGATATTCAGTAGTAAAGTTCGACTTACGACCACTTCGACTTATGACCGGTTTCTCGGAATCGAACTCGGTCGTAAGTTGGATGGTAGGTGTATATACATGCATGCAATAAGATCACAGTAAACAGGTAATTTCAGAATATGCAAAACAACCACTGTGAAAGAATAGAGAAGTTCCAAGCGCTTTTGTGACTACTCACATTATCAAGGAACAATGAAAGTAAAGCATCAAAGGAAGGTATATAAAGGGGTAGCCCACACCTCACTATCAGATCCCACAATACCAAAACACCTGACGCGAGACAGCAGGCCCGCCGGCCGAACTAGACAGGTCCTTCTTACAACCCACCAACAAACTATTCTACCCAAGAAATAAGAAATTTAAAAAAATTATTTGTCCAATGTATTATTAAATTCGTCCCAAATTCTATTAATTATAAATGGATCTAATTTATATAAACCAAAGGAAATATTCATATTATTGTCAAAACTGCTTTTTATGAAACAAGATTCAATTATACAGTGGACCCCCGCATAACGATTTTAATCCGTGCAAGAGGGGTAATTGTTATGCGAAATAATCGGTATGCGAATGAATTTTCCCCATAAGAAATAATGGAAATCAAATTAATCCGTGCAAGACACCCAAAAGTATGAAAAAAAAAATTTTACCACATGAAATATACATTTTCCCACACACAAAGAGAAGGATACATGCACAATAGTAGAGTAGTACATGCACAGTATATATTGTGCATGTACTAGTCTACTAAATGAAGAATAAATGACACTTACCTTTATTGAAGATGCAGCAATGACTGATGAGACACTGTGTCCTGGGAGTGCCTTTTCCTCCTGAGTACTGTAGGTCCTGTTTGGCATTTTCTTCCAGAACAGGCCTTATCACACTGTGTATGCCACTACGATTCTTAAATCTCTCAAACCAACCTTTGCTGGCCTTAAATTCACCAATATGAGCACTAGTTCCAGGCATTTTTCCCTGTTCACCTGGGTGTTAGTCGACTTCTGTGGGTTGCATCCTGGGAGACAAGATTAAGGACCCCAATGGAAATAAGTTAGACAGTCTTCGATGACACTGACTTTTTTGGGTTATCCTGGGTGGCAAATCCTCTGGGGTTAATTGTTTCTTGGTATTCTCAATAAGCCACACCAACAACGGTGCTACAGCAGCAGCAGCAGCTGACGGTGGTACAGCAGCAACAGACGATGCTACAGCAGCAGCAGACGATGCTACAGCAGCAGCAGACGATGCTACAGCAGCAGCAGATGATGCTACAGCAGCAGCTGACGGTGGTACAGCAGCAACAGACGATGCTACAGCAGCAGCAGACGATGCTACAGCAGCAGCAGCAGCTGACGGTGGTACAGCAGCAACAGACGATGCTACAGCAGCAGCAGCAGCAGCTGACAGTGCAGCAGCAGCTGACAGTGCAGCAGCAGCAGCAGCTGTACCACCAATAGTAGCGATGGTTGATTGGGGTTTATTATACAACCTGGCCAGCTCAGAGACACGCACTCCACTTTCATACTTATCAATGATCTTTTTCTTCATCTCTATTGTAATTCTCACCCTTATTGCTGTAGGGTTGGCACTAGAAGCTTTCTTGGGGCCCATGGTCACTTATTTTCCAGAAAAAGCACCGAAAACACTGTAATAATACGAAATATTCCGATTGTATGCTTGGATGTTACCGCGGAGGCTGGCTGGTAAACAATGCCACCGGCGGAACATGTGAGCGTGGCTCAGGCCGCACATTGGACGCGTCTCGGACGAAAATCGGTGAGCGGGTTTTTAAGCGGTATGTGAGGCAAAATTTTTGCGATTAAAGCAAGCGGTATGCGGATTAATCGCTATGTGATGCCATCGTTATGCGGGGGTCCACTGTATTCCTGTCGACCATGGACTTGCTTGATACTACTTTCTCAACTTTTTGAAAATCAATTTGATGGTTAAAATCTCTTACATGAATAAATTGAGCATTGGAATCTTGTCCAGTTCTAATGCTATATTTATGTTGTTTTAATCTTAGTTCGAGATTTTTACCAGTTTGACCCTAATAAACTATATCGCAAATTTTACAAGGAATCTTATAGACACATCCATCTGCATTTTGGGGAGAATTCTTTATCAAAAGCTTTTTTACTGTATCAAGATTTTTGAATACAACTTTAATATTAAAAGTCTTAAGAAGAGAAGGCATATCAACCAAGTTTTCATGGTAAGGGAGAACCAGCATATTTTTAGTTGAATAAGGCTGGTTGTCCCTTTGTGGATTGTAAAAAGTATTTCTAGCAACTTTAAAAGATTTATCAATTACATTTCTTGGGTATTTCAAATCATTACCTATTTCATAAATTTTGGATATTTCCTCATCTATGAACTCTGGACTACAAATTCGTAAAGCTCTCAAAAACATTGATGAGAAAACAGACAGTTTAACTCTATCTTGATGGGAAGAATAATAGTGGACATAGGAACAGTTATTTGTAGGTTTTCTGTAAATTTTAAATTTGAATTCATTATTATCCTTAACCCCTTCAGGGTCCAAGGCCCAAATCTGAAGTGGTGCCCCAGTGTCCAAGAATTTAAAAAAAAAAAAATTTATTTTTTCTTATGAAATGGTAGAGAATCTTTTTGTGAAGGTAATAAAACAAAAAGTACGAAATTTGATGGAAAATTGACGAACTTATGCTCTCGCGAATTTTGATGTGTCAGCGATATTTACGAATCGGCGATTTTGCCGACTTTGACTCCCATTTTAGGCCAATTACATTATTCCAGTCAACCAAATTCTTAGCTATTTCACTAGTATTACTTCTATTCTATCGATTGAGCACAAGAAATCGCCAAGTCAACTGTTTCAACTACAAATTAAAGTGATCGGAAATTGTTAATTTGGCCAATTTAACACAAAGTTCAAAATATTCCAATTTCAAAATAGGGTCCAGAATAAACAATGTAGGTATTCCTGGAACTAAACTAACATTTCCTCTGTTCATTAGTTACGTTTTGAGGCTTTACAAATAAATTTCATTTTGATTTTTTATTCACATAATGAATTTTTATTCACACCAAAAAATAGATTTACTGTTATGCAATACTGTAATAATTGTATAAATATCATCACCATATTTGTGAATGCATATTAGACCCACCAGCTGGCATGTATTAGACGTGTGAGATCGTTTGTTTACTCTTGAATATCGGCAAAAATTTAACATTTCTGCTACTTTGAGCTCAGTTTCAAGCCATTTTCAGTGCTAAAACCAATCAAAATCATCTCCATTTCTGTAATATGTCTTCCATTCTATCAAATGAGACCAAGAAATCGCAAATACAACTATAAAAAACATACAAAAAAACACTGCAAAGTCACTGTTTTAATCGAAAAATCATGATTTCAGTTTTTTCTCTCATTATACACAGTGTGCTGCAGGATCTGTTTTATGTGGTGCACACATACCACATAGATGTATTCTCTCATATCTAGGCCCAAATGTACCACTCACAGTTTATCAGAGTGAGCTGAGCTCATGACGTAGATCTACGGTTTGGACCCTGAACGTAAAGCCGTAGATCTACGGGACGGACCCTGAAAGGGTTAATAATTAAAACATCTAGAAAAGGCATGAGTTATTTTCTTCAAATTCAACAGTAAAATTTATAGAATGGGCTAAGCTATTTAATTTGCCAAGGAAATGGTGTATATCTACATTTTTGGGCAAAAGACACAAAATATCATCAACATATCTGAACCATTTAGCTCTATTAGGGAGGATTGTGTTAAGCAGCCTTGTTTCAAAAAATTCCATGTATAGGTTACTAAGAACAGGTGAAAGAGGATTTCCCATTGCCATACCAAACTTCTGAGTGTAAAACTTATCATTAAATACAAATTTTGCATCAACAATGCAAATGTTAAAAACAACATAGATTTAGTTGATAAATTAAGCTCCTTGAGTGACTTAAATGATTTTAACATGGTTAGTTTTGATGTTACTTCCTTGTTTACGAAAGTTCCTGTTGATGATTTATTAAGTTTCTTACCTGAAGAACTCGTTAATTATGATTTACCAATGCCAGTTCCTACTATTATTAAACTTATTAAACTTTGCATTGTTGAGGCACGTTCCCACTGCTGATATGGGAACTGTTTGGAGAAAGTCCCTGGAGTGAGGTGCACTCACAGCTTGGAGATGGGCAATCTCCCTATCTCATGTTCCAGCCCTGAGCATGTTGGCAAGCACCTTTTCGGCGATGGGGCCATCCCAGCTTGTCTGTTTGTAAGCCAGTGCTACACTAGGGCTTGGTGCTGGAGCAGCAAGAGTCTCCCATTCAGTGATGGCACTGGCATAGTTAGGGTCCTGTATTCCTGCTGAGTCACTGAGGTTATAAGGAAGAATTTGTCTTATTATCTCGTCTGAAGCTATGGAAGAGGATAGGAAAGCTGGTAGGGCAATCTGGGAGGATCTGCGTATTCCCAGGCCCCCAAGCCTGACCGGAAGTGAGGCTTGCAATCACTGTCCATCTTCAAGGGAAAGATTCAATACACTCTCTAGCATGGTCTTAAAGAGAGAGTCATTCCTTGAGTTCTGGACTGCTGAAGGTTGGGGAGCATCTCAAAGTAGGTAAGTTTTGGGATTGACAGGCACCTGTCACGTGTATCAATGTCTTTCATCCTGCCTTCCATCATCCGGAGGTCTGAGACTTTTTTCTCTAGGATCAGATCGATGGCATTGGACCCAAGAGGAGCACCAAAGAGAGTGCTATTGGCTCGACCATTGGCTCTTGCTCCTGGTAAAACAGTACTAATATTCTGGATCATCTGTTGATTGGTAGAAACTATTTCACATTTGGTGGGGTTTAAAGATAGGCTCTCCCATGTCTTTAATTCTTCTGATGTCCTCTAGGAGAGATTCTGTTGTGCCAGCTAGGGTACCATCATCCAAGAACCAGATATTGAGCTCACTGGAGAGTGTTTCTGTGACTTCCTTGATGACCAAACAGAATAGAAGGGGGGCGAGAGGGTCCCCCTGTTGCACACCCTCAGACGAGTCAATTTCATAGTCCCCAAACAATAGTTTAGAAGTCACACTATAACACGATTCTATGAAACTGCTTGGAGAGCAATGAATAAATAGGAAGATGGATAGGAGGCTCAAACCATGGTCCCAAAAATTGAAAGAAGCGGTAGAGTGATGGATCTGTCAATTTTGGGACCAGGTTTCAAGCTTCTCATCCATCTTTCTATTTATCCATTTACATACATACATCTTTCAACAAACCACTGAAGCAGGGTGGCCCAAAAAGAAAAAACAAAGGTTTCTCTTCAAGCTTTAGTAATGTGTACAGGAGAAGGGGTTACTAGGCCCTTACTCCCGGCATTTTAGTCGCCTCTTACAACACGCATGGCTTACGGAGGAAGAATTCTGTTCCACTTCCCCATGGAGATAAGAGGAAATAAACAAGAACAAGAACTAGAAAGAAAATAGAAGAAAACCCAGAGGGGTGTGTATATATATATACCTGTACATGTATGTATAGTGTGACCTAAGTGTAAGTAGAAGTAGCAAGACGTACCTGAAATCTTGCATGGTTATGAGACAGAAAAAAGGACACCACCAATCCTACCATCATGTAAAACAATTACAGGCTCTCATTTTACACTCACTTGGCAGGATGGTAGTACCTCCCTGGGTGGTTGTTATTTACTAACCTACTACCTATAACTAATGTTTATATTTAAATCAATTAAATGTAGGTCTCATTCTGCAACAAGCCTACTGACCCATGCAGAGCAGGTCCATGTCCCCCCCCACAGATTAGCCCAATGACCCACCAAGTCTGGTCACTTCCACTTAAGGAAAGAGCACAGCATCAGACCAAGTAGCACAAGCTAGTCAGGTCCAACTCACACCCACTCATGTATTTATCTAACCAATTTTTAAAACTACACAATGTTTTAGCCTCTATAACTGTACTGGGGAGTCTGTTCCACTCATCCACAACTCTATTACCAAACCAGTGCTTTCCTATATCCTTCCTGAATCTGAATTTTTCCAGCTTGAAACCATTGCTGCGAGTCCTGTCTTGGCTGGAAATTTTCAGCACGCTACTTACATCCCCTTTATACAGCATGTTAGGTTCCAGGCTACCACCGTAAAGCGGAAATCGCCGTAAAGTGGAACACCTTTTTTTGTCCCCTTGTTAATGCATACAAATACTAGATAACAAGTTTACACTACATATATTAAGTTAGCAATAGAACTATGCATCAAAAAAACAATAAAAAAGTAAAATACATACATAGTGCACTCATTACTTACCTTAAAATATTTGTAGTCTTAATCTAGGGTGAGACAAGTAGTATTTATTGTAAGAAATCAAGTGTGGTATATATGGTAGTCAGCCGGGCTACCATACCAGACCACCCCACCTACATATAATATTCTATTATATTTAAGCATCCCAGGGTGACAAAATGCATATACAGTTCACTCATTACTTACCTTAAAACATTTGTAGTCTTAATCTACGGTGAGATGAGTAGTATTTATTGTAAGAAATCAAGTGTGGTATGTATGGTAGTCAGCCGGGCTACCATACCAGGCCATTCCACCCACATAATATTCTATGAAATTTAAGCATCCCAGAGCGATAATATGCATATACAGTTCACTCATTACTTACCTTAAAATATGTGTAGTCTTAATGTAGGGTCAGGGGTGAGTAAATGAGATAAAACAAATAAATGAGAGAGAGAGAGAGAGAATGAGTATGTGAGGGAGGACAGGCAAAGAGTTATGTAAACAAACCAGGCGAACGCAAGTTTTGTAAACAAAGTGTACACGTCTGGCTTGTGTACAAGTTACATTGTGTACAAGTTGTCTCTACGTTGATATGATAGAATAAATAAAGAAGAACACTCCCATTCTCATGTAACACCATTTTTAGAAGAAATGACACTCTGAGTGAAGGCAATGGAAATAAGTCACTCTGACTTTTTTGGGTTATCCTGGGTTCTCTACACATATGCTGTTATGTATGATAATCTATGTAACTTTAGTTGTTTATACCTGAATAAACTTACTTACATATGAAAGGAATAATTTTCTAGTTACCCCCAGTAACACATTTTCTCTGATGTTGGACTAAAGAAAATGTTATTCTTGCCGTCACTCGTAAAAGTCTGGCTACCACATCTCATATTTATGTTAATTTATTCTACTGTGGGGTGTATTTATCATCTATATATTTTATGTATCATGTTTATTATATAATTTTGAAAAAAATATCATGGATGGATTAATGAAAATGTGTATACAGTGGAACCTCAAAAATCGAACGTATCACATATTGAACGTTTTGAAAATAAGACCATTTTCTCGGACAAACTGTGTCCCTATTATCGAACGCGCCCCTATTTTCGGACCGCCGGGTACGGGACCTGTCCGCTGGCCCGCTCTGTCCGTGTCCCTGCGCAGGCGCCATGAGCAGTCTAGCTTTGTTTATGCTTGAGTGAACACTAACCTGCGATCTCATTCACACATTTTACAATTATTTAATTGTGTTTAGTGCTTGTGGGGCCCAAAGAAACTTGCTAGCGATACCCCTGTGGTAAAGAAAGTGAGAAACACCATAGATGTGAAGAAGGAAATAATACATAAGTATGAGATTGGAGTGAGACTTGTTGAGCTTGCCAGGATGTACACAGGACTGTGGACAGTTATTTTGTGAGACAGAAACAGATGACTGTGGACAGTTATTTTGTGAGACAGAAACAGATGACTGTGGACAGTTATTTTGTAAGACAAACGGACGATTGTGGACAGTTATTTTGTGAGACAGAAACAGACGACTGTGGATAGTTATTTTGTGAGACAGAAACAGAGGACTGTAGACAGTTATTTTGTGAGACTGGGGTCCAATGACTCTCAAGCTGGTCCTAGTGGCATTAAAATACAGAGAAGGGAAGCAACCCCAGAGAGGGCTTTGATACCAGAAGTCCTCATGGAGGGGGATTCTCCTTCCAAACACTAACCCCAACTCCCTCTCTCCTCCTCCCTGTCTTCCAGATGCCATCACCAATCTTCAATAAAGGTAAGTAAAAAATGTTGTTTTATATTACTATACATAATTAAAGACTATAGCATTTGTTGTGTGTATGTAAAACTGTAATTAATCTCTATAAAATGTATTATTTTTGTGAATATTTTTGGGTTTCTGGAACAGATTAATTGTATTTCCATTATTTCTTATGGGAAATATTGCTTCGAATTTCAGACTTTTCGAATTTAGAACTAGCTCCTGGAATGGATTAAGTTCGAAATTTGAGGTTCCACTGTATTAACGTAATATATGACATTTAATGAGACTCAGTGATTATTATTATTATTATTATTTCTAATATGGCGTCACTTGTGCAAGTCGTCTGGCTACATCTCATATTTATGTTTATTTATTCTACTGTGGGGTGTATTTATTATCTTTATATGTTTTTCATCGTGTTTATTATATACAGTTGGGCCCTACTTATACGGCGGGTTAGGTTCCAGGCTGTCGCCAGAAAGCAGACATCGCCGGAAGGCAGAACGCCATTTTTTTTCATTTATAAATGCATATAAATGCCAGACAACAAGTTTACACTAAATTATTTAAGTTAGTAATAGAACTAGGCATTAAAAACACACAAAGTAAAATACATTCACAGTAAATTCATTACTTATCTTAAAGTGTTTGTAATCTTAATGTAGGGAGAGAGGTGAGTAGTACTTATTTGTAGGAAGTCAGGTGTAGGTAGCCCAGGTGTAGGTAGCCCTGGCTCCCCGTCTCATACTTAACCCTTTGAGGGTTTTCGTCGTACTAGTACGTCTTACGCGTAGGGGTTTTTGACGTACTAGTACTCATAAATTCTAGCGGCCTCAAATCTAGTGGGAGAAAGCTGGTAGGCCTTCATATGAAAGAATGGGTCTATGTGGTCAGTGTGCACAGTCTAAAAAAAATCCTGCAGCACACAGTGCATAATGAGAAAAAAAAAAACTTTGACCATTTTTTTTTAATAAATCAGCGACTTTGCAGTGCATTTTCGTATGGTATTTATTGTTGTATTCTAGTTTTCTTGGTCTCATTTTATAGAATGGAAGACATATTACAGAAATAGAATTGATTTTGACTGGTTTTACAAAGAAAGGTGCCTTGAAATTGAGCTCAAAGTAGCAGAAATGTTCGATTATTACCAAACTTCAAAAGTAAACAAATCGTGCCAAGCGTGCAATACACGTCAACTGGTGAGTCTAATATTCTTTCACAAGTGCACCAATAATATTTATACAATTTTTTACACTAATGCAGTAGTCTGCATAACAGTAAATCTTATATTTTTTGTGAAAATAAAAATTCAAAGTGGAAAGCAAAAGAATATAAGAGGGGCCTTGAGACGTGAATAATGACTAGAGGAAATGTCATTTTAGTGCCAGGAATGTCTTTCTTGTTTATTCTGGACCCTATTCGGAAATTGGCATCTTTTGAAATTTGTGTGAAATTGGCAAAATTGCTAAATTCTGACCACTGTACTGGATAGTTGAATTTCATAAATGAGTGGTTTCTTGCACCCATTCGATAGAAAAAATGGAGTTCTAGCGAAATATTCATGTTTGTTGTCGACTAGTACAGTGAAATTGGCCGAAAATGGGGCTCAAAGTGGGCAAAATCGCCGATGCGTAAACATCGCCGAGACCGCTAACTTTGCAAGAGCATAATTCCGTAAGTTTTCTATCAAATTTCAAACTTTTGGTGTCTTTATGATCGGGAAAAGATTCTCTATCTTTTCATAAGAAAAAATAATTTTTTTTTTTTTTAAATTTGGCCGACCCTGAGAACGAGTTTCGGAGAGGGCCTGTCGACCCTCAAAGGGTTAATATACGATATTTAAAACATCCCAGAGAGGTAAAATACGCATACAGTACACTCATTATTTACCTTAAAATATGTGTAGTATTAATATAGGAAGAGAGGTGAGTAGTGGCGTTAGCCACTAAACCGGCTGGAGTTTTGAGACTCTATGACCGCGGGTTCAATCCCAGCTGGGGTATGGTTTGTTTGCAATCGTGTCATTACGATTTCGTGAGTCATGTTGACAGCAGTGAAGGGACTTGAGCTAAAGTTCGTCACAGCCACGCTAGCTGGAGATTCGTCTGTAAAAACTTGCATTTGTGGTCACAGTGGTGCCTGTGTTAACCTTCCTATGGAGTAGAAATATACCTAGTTGGACGAATCTTATTGTGGCTAGCTGGTCTAGTGGCTAACGCGACGGGCTGGAGTTTTGAGACTCTATGACCGCAGGTTCAATCCAGGCCGGGGTATGGTTTGTTTGCAATCGTGTCATTACGATTTCGTGAGTCATGTTGACGGCAGTGAAGGGACTTGAGCTAGAGTTCGTCACAGCCACGCTAGCTGGAGATTCGTCTGTAAAAACTTGCATTTGTGGTCACAGTGGTGCCTGTGCTAACCTTCCTATGGTGTAGAAATATACCTAGTTGGACGAACTTATTGTGGCTAGCTGGTCTAGTGGCTAACGCGACAGGCTGGAGTTTTGAGACTCTATGACCGCGGGTTCAATCCCGGCCGGGGTATGGTTTGCTCCAATCATATTATATATAAACACACATTGTAACCTTTGCAAAGAAATAAATATTTTATTTATTTATTCAGGGTTGGTGCCATATTAGTACGGCTTGCACGCCAGGGTTGGTGCCATACTAGTATGCATAAATTCTAGTGCCTTCAAATCTAGCGAGAGAAAGCTGGTAGGCTTACATATGAAAGAATGGGTCTATGTGGTCAGTGTGCACAGTATAAAATAATCCTGCAGCACACAGTGCATAATGATAAAAAAAAACTCCGACCGTGTTTTTGCTTTAAAACAGCGACTTTGCAGTGTATTTTCGTATCCTATTTATGGTTATATTCTAATTTTCCTGGTCTCATTTTACAGAATGGAAGACATATTACAGAAACTAAGATGATTTTGATTGGTTTTACAATGAAAAGTACCTTGAAATTGAGCTCAAAGTACCAGAAATGTTTGATTTTTGCCAAAGTTCAAAAGTAAATAAATCATGCCACACGTCCAATACACGTCAACTAGTGGGTCTAATATCCTTTCACAGGTGTGCTGATATTATTTATACCATTTCTACACTAATGCAGTAGTCAGCATAACAGTAAATCATCTATTTTTTTGTGAAAATAAAAATTCAAAGTGGAAAGCAAAAGAAATGTAAGAGAGGCCTGGGGATGTGACTAATGAACAGAGAAAATGTTATTTTAGTGCCAGGAATGAACAGAAAAAATGTTATTTTAGTGCCAGGAATGTCTGCCTTGTTTATTCTGGGCCCTATTTGGAAATCGGCATCTTCTGAAATTTGTGTGAAATTGGCAAAATTGCCAATTTCTGACCACTTTATTGGACAGTTGAAATCGGTAAATGGGTGGTTTCTTGTACTCATTCAATAGAAAAAATGGAGTTCTAGCGAAATAGTTATGATTTGTGTCAACTGGTACATAGGAATTGGCCGAAAATAGGGCTCAAAGTGGGCAAAAATCACCAATGCGTAAACATCGTCGAGACCACTATCTTTGCGAGAGCATAATTCCATACGTTTTCCATAAAATTTCATACTTTTGGTGCCATTATGATCGGGAAAAGATTCTCTATCATTTCATAAGAAAAAATAATTTTTTTTTTCAAACAATTTCCAATCCTGAGAACAAGTTTAAAAGAGGGACTGCTGACCCTAAAGGGTTAAGGAGCCTCCCTTGATGGGGAAGTTCACATCCTGAAATTTCCCTCATATCCAGAAGCAAAAAATCGACGGAATGACGGTTCGTATCCTGAAAAATTCGCATGGTGGGGCGTTTGTAAGCCTAGGTTCCACTGTATATATATACATATATATATGTATTTTTTTTTCAACAAGTCGGCCATCTCCCGCCGAGGCAGGGTCACCCAAAAAGAAAGAAAATCCCAAAAAAAGAAAATACTTTCATCATCATTCAAAACTTTCACCTCACTCGCACATAATCACCGTTTTTGCAGAGGCGCCCAGAATACAACAGTTTAGAAGTATATACTTATAGAAATACACAATATATCCCTCCAAACTGCCAATATGCCAAACATCCCCTTTACAGTGCAGGCATTGTACTTCCCATTTCCAGGACTCAAGTCCGGTTATATAAAATAACCAGTTTCCCTGAATCCCTTCACTAAATATCACCCTGCTCACACTCTAACAGCTCGTCAGGTCCCAAATACCATTTGTCTCCATTCACTCTTATCTAACACGCTTATGCACGCTTGCTGGAAGTCCAAACCCCTCGCCCACAACATTTCCTTTACTCCCTCCCTCCAACCTTTTTGAGGACAACCCCTACCCTGCCTTCCTTTCCCTACAGATTTATACGCTCTCCATACACACACACACACACACACACACATATATATATATATATATATATATATATATATATATATATATATATATATATATATATATATATATATATATATATATATATATATACCATCTGACTTACGACCGAGCTTGGTTCCAACCAACTGGTCGTAAGTCAAAATGGACGTAAGTCAAACCTTAGAAGATTGCCGATGTACTGGGTAGTAGTAGTAGTTATACATGTGGTGGACATGTCAGCAGCAGGTACATGAGAAAGGTAGGCTACAAAAGCTATAGCTTGGGTAGCATAAAAAATAGGTTAGGCAAATGTGAAGGGACTTGAGCTAGAGTTCGTCACAGCCACGCTAGCTGGAGATTCGTCTGTAAAAACTTGCATTTGTGGTCACAGTGGTGCCTGTGCTAACCTTCCTATGGTGTAGAAATATACCTAGTTGGACGAACTTATTGTGGCTAGCTGGTCTAGTGGCTAACGCGACAGGCTGGAGTTTTGAGACTCTATGACCGCGGGTTCAATCCCGGCCGGGGTATGGTTTGCTCCAATCATATTATATATAAACACACATTGTAACCTTTGCAAAGAAATAAATATTTTATTTATTTATTCAGGGTTGGTGCCATATTAGTACGGCTTGCACGCCAGGGTTGGTGCCATACTAGTATGCATAAATTCTAGTGCCTTCAAATCTAGCGAGAGAAAGCTGGTAGGCTTACATATGAAAGAATGGGTCTATGTGGTCAGTGTGCACAGTATAAAATAATCCTGCAGCACACAGTGCATAATGATAAAAAAAAACTCCGACCGTGTTTTTGCTTTAAAACAGCGACTTTGCAGTGTATTTTCGTATCCTATTTATGGTTATATTCTAATTTTCCTGGTCTCATTTTACAGAATGGAAGACATATTACAGAAACTAAGATGATTTTGATTGGTTTTACAATGAAAAGTACCTTGAAATTGAGCTCAAAGTACCAGAAATGTTTGATTTTTGCCAAAGTTCAAAAGTAAATAAATCATGCCACACGTCCAATACACGTCAACTAGTGGGTCTAATATTCTTTCACAGGTGTGCTGATATTATTTATACCATTTCTACACTAATGCAGTAGTCAGCATAACAGTAAATCATCTATTTTTTTGTGAAAATAAAAATTCAAAGTGGAAAGCAAAAGAAATGTAAGAGAGGCCTGGGGATGTGACTAATGAACAGAGAAAATGTTATTTTAGTGCCAGGAATGAACAGAAAAAATGTTATTTTAGTGCCAGGAATGTCTGCCTTGTTTATTCTGGACCCTATTTGGAAATCGGCATCTTCTGAAATTTGTGTGAAATTGGCAAAATTGCCAATTTCTGACCACTTTATTGGACAGTTGAAATCGGTAAATGGGTGGTTTCTTGTACTCATTCAATAGAAAAAATGGAGTTCTAGCGAAATAGTTATGATTTGTGTCAACTGGTACATAGGAATTGGCCGAAAATAGGGTTCAAAGTGGGCAAAAATCACCAATGCGTAAACATCGTCGAGACCACTATCTTTGCGAGAGCATAATTCCATAAGTTTTCCATAAAATTTCATACTTTTGGTGCCATTATGATCGGGAAAAGATTCTCTATCATTTCATAAGAAAAAATAATTTTTTTTTTTCAAAAAATTTCCAATCCTGAGAACAAGTTTAAAAGAGGGACTGCTGACCCTAAAGGGTTAAGGAGCCTCCCTTGATGGGGAAGTTCACATCCTGAAATTTCCCTCATATCCAGAAGCAAAAAATCGACGGAATGACGGTTCGTATCCTGAAAAATTCGCATGGTGGGGCGTTTGTAAGCCTAGGTTCCACTGTATATATATACATATATATATGTATTTTTTTTTCAACAAGTCGGCCATCTCCCGCCGAGGCAGGGTCATCCAAAAAGAAAGAAAATCCCAAAAAAAGAAAATACTTTCATCATCATTCAAAACTTTCACCTCACTCGCACATAATCACCATTTTTGCAGAGGCGCCCAGAATACAACAGTTTAGAAGTATATACTTATAGAAATACACAATATATCCCTCCAAACTGCCAATATGCCAAACATCCCCTTTACAGTGCAGGCATTGTAC
Source organism: Cherax quadricarinatus (assembly GCF_038502225.1). Taxonomy (NCBI): domain Eukaryota; kingdom Metazoa; phylum Arthropoda; class Malacostraca; order Decapoda; family Parastacidae; genus Cherax; species Cherax quadricarinatus. Next base: position 15,931,045 of record NC_091314.1, read on the forward strand.
TTCCCATTTCCAGGACTCAAGTCCGGTTATATAAAATAACCAGTTTCCCTGAATCCCTTCACTAAATATCACCCTGCTCACACTCTAACAGCTCATCAGGTCCCAAATACCATTTGTCTCCATTCACTCTTATCTAACACACTTACGCACGCTTGCTGGAAGTCCAAGCCCCTCTCCCACAAAACCTTTACCCCCTCCCTCCAACCTTTTTGAGGACAACCCCTACCCTGCCTTCTTTCCCCTTCAAATTTATACGCTTTCCATACACACACACACACACACATATATATATATATATATATATATATATATATATATATATATATATATATATATATATATATATATATATATATATATATATATATATATATATATACCATCCGACTTACGACCGAGCTTGGTTCCAACCAACTGGTCGTAAGTCAAAATGGACGTAAGTCAAACCTTAGAAGATTGCCGATGTACTGGGTAGTAGTAGTAGTTATACATGTGGTGGACATGTCAGCAGGTACATGAGAAAGGTAGGCTACAAAAGCTATAGCTTGGGTAGCATAAAAAATAGGTTAGGCAAATGTATATGGATGGATTTGAGAAGGCATGTTTCAGTGTCCCTTATAGAAACGGTAGCTTATCACAGGACTTTTCTTCAGCATTAATAAGAACATAACAACAGAAGAAAGGAGGAAAACTGCAGCAGGCCTGCTGGCCCATACTAGGCAGGTCCTTTACAATCCATCCCACTTACAAAACATTTGCCCAACCCAATTTTCAATGCTACCCAAAAAATAAGCTCTGATAACCCTATCCACTCATATGTAAGTCCCACTCAAATCAAACCCCTCTCACTCATGTATTTATCCAACCTAAATTTGAAACTACCCAATGTTTTAGCCTCAATAACCCAACTAGGTAGACTGTTCCACTCATCAACTACCCTATTTCCAAACCAATACTTTCCTATATCCTTTCTAAATCTAAACTTATCTAATTTAAATCCATTACTGCAGGTTCTCTCTTGGAGAGATATCCTCAAGGCCTTATTTATATCCCCTTTATTAATACTCATCTTCCACTTATACACTTTGATCATTTCTCCCCTCATTCTTCGTCTAACAAGTGAATGTGATTTAAGGGTCTTCAATCTTTCTTCATAAGGAAGATTTCTAATGCTATGTATTAATTTAGTCATTCTGCGCTGAATGTTTTCTAACGAATTTAAGTCCATTCTGTAATATGGAGGCCAGAACTGAGCTGCATAATCTAGGTGAGGCCTTACTAATGATGTATAATGCTGTAATATAACCGCTGAATTTCTGTTGGTTACACTTCTTGATATAAATCCCAGTAATCTGTTTGCCTCATTACGTATGCTTAGGCATTACTGTCTTGGTTTAAGGTTGCTGCTTATCATAACCCTCAAGTCCTTTTTGCAATTTGTATGGCTAAGTTCTACATTATTTAACTGGATTGAGTTTGTCTAAATCCTCCTGAAGTTCCCTGATATCTACGTTTGAATCAATTATCCTACCTATCTTTGTGTCATCGGCGAATTTGCTCATTTCACTAGTAATTTCCTCATCAAGATCATTGATATATATTATAAACAACAACGAGCCCAAGACTGATCCTTGTGGAATGCCACTTGTTACAGATCCCCACTCGAATTTAACCCTTTGACTGTCGCGGCCGTATATATACGTCTTACGAGGTACCGTGTTTGACGTATATATACTCATAAATTCTAGTGGCTTCAAATCAAGCAGGAGAAAGCTGGTAGGCCCACATGTGAGAGAATGGGTCTGTGTGGTCAGTGTGCACCATATAAAAAAAATCCTGGAGCATGCAGTGCATAATGAGAAAAAAAAAACTCCGACCGTTTTTTTTAATTAAAATGCCGACTTTGTGGTCTATTTTCGTATAGTATTTATGGTTGTATTCTCGTTTTCTTGGTCTCATTTGATAGAATGGAAAACATATTATAGAAATAAAGGTGATTTTGACTGATTTTACTATAAAAAGAACCTAGAAATGGAGCTCAAAGTACGGGAAATGTTTGATTTTTGCCAATGTTCAAAAGTAAACAAATGATGCCATTGTCCAATAAATGTCCAACTAGCCATTCTAATATGCAGTCATGAATGGGTTGATGTTATTTATACAATTATTACAGTATTGCAGTAGTCTGCATAATAGTAAGTCTTCTATTTTTTGTTTGAATAAAAATTCAAAATAGAAAGCAAGAGTAATATTAGAGGGGCCTGGAGACATGACTGATGAGCAAAGAAAATGTTATTTTAGAGCCAGGAATGTCTGCATTGTTCATTCTGGACCTTATTTTGAAATTGTCATATTTTTTAGTTTTCGTGAAATTGGCCAAATTGCAAATTTCTGACCACATTATTAGGTAGTTGAAATCGGTAAATGGGCAGTTTCGTGTACTCAATCGATAGAAAAAATGGAGTTCAAAAGAAATAGCTATGAGTTTGGGCGACTGGAATAATGGAATTTGCTGAAAATAGGGCTCAAAGTGGGCGAAATCGCCGATTTGTAAACAGTGCCGAGGTCGCTAACTTCGCGACAGCATAATTCCGTCAGTTTTCCATCAAATTTCGTTTTTTTTGGTGTCATTACAATCAGGAAATGATTCTCTATCATTTCATAAGAAAAAATAATTTTTTTTTTTTTGAAATTTTGCGACACCAGGAGACACCTCAGGATTGGGGGTTGCAACAGTCAAAGGGTTAACCCCATTTATGGACACTCTCTGCTTCCTGTCTGTGAGCCATGACTCAATCCATGAGAGCATTTTTCCCCCAATGCCATGAGCTGCCACTTTCTTTAACAGTCTATGGTGCGGTACTCTATCAAAAGCCTTACTAAAATCTAAGTAAATAATAACAAATTCTTTATCGTGATCAACAGCCTCAAGACAAGATCGACCTCTCGTGAATCCATGCTGAGTATCATTAATCAGATTATGCTTATCCAGATGGATTCTTATAATCTCAGCTATAACTGACTTCAGTAATTTGCCTACAATTGAAGTCAGGCTTATTGGGCGGTAATTTGATGGTAACGACTTGTCCCCTGCTTTAAAAATAGGAATTACATTAGCCATCTTCCACATATCAGACACTACACCTATTTGAAGAGATAAATTAAAAACATTAGTTAATGGTTCACAGAGTTCCATTTTGCATTCCTTTAAGAACCCTTGAAAAAAGCTCATCAGGACCAAGCGACTTATTTTGCTTCAGTCGGTCTATTTGTTTCATAACCATTTCACTAGTGACTGTGATGTTACGTAACTTATCTTCTTCAGGCCCACCATAAAAATTAATTACTGGGATATGCAGCAGGCCTAATGACCTATACTAAGCAGGTCCTTCACAAACACTGTAAGGATAATGCAGTACCATTCATTGACAACTGGGACCACTTCTATGGCCAAAATGACATGTATGCCAGGGATAGGGTTCACTTATCTAGGGCAGGTGTGGGTTTTCTTGCTAGCTCAGTTGAGGGGGTTGTTAGGACTTTAAACTAGGATTAGTTAGAGGTATGGGTTTAGAAATGAAAAATAATGGGTATGGACATAATGATTTAGGCTTTGATATTATGTATCTTAATAATAAGTCATGGAATAATGCTGGGTAATGATAATTTCAGAAATTGTGTAAAAGCAAAGGTGAATAGGAAAAATGTGCAGAAGAAAAAACATATGATGGTATTTTATGCTAACAGTCAAAGTGCAAGAAATAAGATTAATGAACTACTTTTGGTAGCATGTACTGGAAACTTTGATGTCATTGCATTAACTGAAACGTGGTATGATTTAAAGAGTCGGGATATGATTGCTGAGTGTAATATTAAAGGGTTTAAGTTGTTCCATGTGGATAGATGTGATGGGAAGGGGGGAGGAGTTGCATTATATGTTCGAGAAAATATTAATTGTTGCATAAAAACAGGTATAAAAATAGATGGAATAGTAACAGAATCTGTTTGGGTAGTGTTTGTTGAAGGTCAAGAAAAACTAATTCTAGGTGTAATATACCGACCTCCAGGCTTGGATCGCAATAGAGGGAGACTTTTTTTGGGATGAAACTGTTAGGGCTTCGAGACACAATATATATATATATATATATATATATATATATATATATATATTTATATATATATATATATATATATATTATTTCTTTTTATTATCACACTGGCCGATTCCCACCAAGGCAGGGTGGCCCGAAAAAGAAAAACTTTCACCATCATTCACTCCATCACTGTCTTGCCAGAAGGGTGCTTTACACTACAGTTTTTAAACTGCAACATTAACACCCCTCCTTCAGAGTGCAGGCACTGTACTTCCCATCTCCAGGACTCAAGTCCGGCCTGCCGGTGGAATTGCTAAATGTTGATGAAGATAGGGAAGCTGTGATTTCGTGTATAGGGCAAGGAGGAATAACATCTTGTGGGAGTGAGGAAGAGCCAGTTGTGAGTGTGGGAGAAGTTCGTGAGGCAGTAGGTAAAATGAAAGGGGGTAAGGCAGCCGGGATTGATGGGATAAAGATAGAAATGTTAAAAGCAAGTGGGGATATAGTTTTGGAGTGGTTGGTGCAATTATTTAATAAATGTATGGAAGAAGGTAAGGTACCTAGGGATTGGCAGAGAGCATGCATAGTTCCTTTGTATAAAGGCAAAGGGGACAAAAGAGAGTGCAAAACTTATAGGGGGATAAGTCTGTTGAATATACCTGGTAAAGTGTATGGTAGAGTTATTATTGAAAGAATTAAGAGTAAGACGGAGAATAGGATAGCAGATGAACAAGGAGGCTTTAGGAAAGGTAGGGGGTGTGTGGACCAGGTGTTTACAGTGAAACATATAAGTGAACAGTATTTAGATAAGGCTAAAGAGGTCTTTGTGGCATTTATGGATTTGGAAAAGGCATATGACAGGGTGGATAGGGGAGCAATGTGGCAGATGTTGCAGGTGTATGGTATAGGAGGTAGGTTACTGAAAGCAGTGAAGAGTTTTTACGAGGATAGTGAGGGTCAAGTTAGAGTATGTAGGAAAGAGGGAAATTATTTCCCAGTAAAAGTAGGCCTTAGACAAGGATGTGTGATGTCACTGTGGTTGTTTAATATATTTATAGATGGGGTTGTAAGAGAAGTAAATGCGATGGTCTTGGCAAGAGGCGTGGATTTAAAAGATAAAGAATCACACATAAAGTGGGAGTTGTCACAGTTGCTCTTTGCTGATGACACTGTGCTTTTTGGAGATAATGAACAGAAGTTGCAGAGGTTGGTAGAGTATGTAAAAGAGGAAAATTAAAAGTGAATATAGGAAAGAGTAAGGTGATGAGGGTATGAGCACTAGTTCCAGGCATTTTTCCCTGTTCACCTGGGTGTTAGTCGACTGGTGTGGGTTGCATCCTGGGAGACAAGATTAAGGACCCCAATGGAAATAAGTTAGACAGTCTTCGATGACACTGACTTTTTTGGGTTATCCTGGGTGGCAAATCCTCTGGGGTTAATTGTTTCTTGGTATTCTCAATAAGCCACACCAACAACGGTGCTACAGCAGCAGCAGCAGCTGACGGTGGTACAGCAGCAACAGACGATGCTACAGCAGCAACAGACGATGCTACAGCAGCAGCAGACGATGCTACAGCAGCAACAGACGATGCTACAGCAGCAGCAGACGATGCTACAGCAGCATTACTGCAACATTAACACCCCTTCCTTAAATGAGGAAAATTGACTGCAAATGAGCAAATCCAGATGTGAGCAAGGTCATGGAACAAATTAAACTCATAAGTAGATGTTTGACTGTGTATATATATATATATATATATATATATATATATATATATATATATATATATATATATATATATATATATATATATATATATATATATATATATATATATATACAGTGGACCCCCGGTTAACGAACTTTTTTCATTCCAGTAGTATGTTCAGGTGCCAGTACTGACCGAATTTTTTCCCATAAGGAATATTGTGAAGTAGATTAGTCCATTTCAGACCCCCAAACATACACGTACAAACGCACTTACATAAATGCACTTACATAATTGGTCGCATTTGGAGGTGATCGTTAAGCGGGGGTCCACTGTATATATATACACAGTCAAACCTCTACTTATGAGTTTAATTTGTTCCATGACCTTGCTCACATCTGGATTTGCTCATTTGCAGTCAATTTTCCTCATTTAAATTAATTCAAATGGAATTAATCCGTTCCCGTGGAATTCCAGGCATGACAAACTACTTCAATAATTTCCCTAATATCAACTCTACGACTTATTTATCTATTACATTTCATCTAATATGACATAATCAACAACATAAATAACATAGAAACCTGATATATACTCTAGAATGAATAAAATATGTCATTCAAGTAGTGGTATCGGCGGGTCGGCAGCAGACAAGAGTTTGTCTAGAGACAGGATAAAATACTCCTTGAATAATTTCGCTAATATCACTCTACAGCTTATTTATCTATCACAATTTATCTAATATGACATAATAAACAATATAAATAACACAGAAACCTGATATATACTCTAGAATGAATAAAATATGTCATTATGTGACAGGTGGAGGCAGCCACAACCGCTCCTGCATTGTTGTGGTAATCACTGCCATCTAGTGACAACCTTTTGAAGCTGTCTATTATTATAGTTATTATTATATATATTATATTATTATTATTATATTAAACTATTATTATTATACGTATTATTATTATTATTGCAACAAATAATTTGTAATTTTTACTCACACAAAAAATAGAAGATTTACTGTTATGCAGACTACTGCATTATTGTAATAATTGTATAAATAATGTCAACCCATTCATGAATGCATATTGGAATGGACAGTAACGTCATTTGTTTACTCTTGAACATCGCCAAAGAATCGAACATTTCTGCTACTTTGAGCTCAATTTCAAGGCACTTTTCATCGTGAAACAAATCAAAATCATATCTAATCCTGTAATATATCTTCCATTCTATCAAATGAGACCAAAAAGTCGAGAATACAACCATAAAAAACCATATGAAAATACCGCTAAGGGGTGGCTAATGGCTGAGAAGTGAACTCCATTATTTATGGTCTGAAACATCTTTCCATCATACATTACCCAAGTTTCAATAAGATAGTCCAACAAACAAATGAGATCCAATTCCCTAGAACAAGAGCAAGAGCCCCTCACCAGTATCAAGGAACCTCCCTTGAGGCCTGCTCGCTTATGGAAAATTTGCTGTGTATGGAAGCAAAAAATTGACCGAGTGACTGTTTGTATTTGAAAAAAACTCACATGCGGATGCGCTCACAAGTGGAGGTTTTCACTGTACAGTGGACCCCCGCATAACGATGGCATCACATAGCGATTATTCCGCATACCGCTTACTTTAATCGCAAAATTTTTGCCGCGCATACCGATTAAAAACCCGCTCACCAATTTTCGTCCGAGACGCGTCCAATGTGCGCCCTCAGCCAGCCTCACATGTGCCGCCCGTGCCATTGTTTACCAGCCAGCCTCCGCGGTAACATCCAAGCATACACTCGGAATATTTCGTATTATTACAGTGTTTTCGGTGCTGTTTCTGGAAAATAAGTGACCATGGGCCCCAAGAAAGCTTCTAGTGCCAACCCTGTGGTAAAAAGGGTGAGAATTAGTATGGAAATTAAGAAAGATTTTGAAGGGTTTGGGGCTAACCCTGAGAAGCCTATGCCAGTTGTGGAATCCATTGTGCCTACTTCAAAAATTAAGGAAATGTGTGCAGTGGGTTGAACTGCAAACCTTTATGGATGAAAATCACCCTGACACAGCTGTTGCAAGCCGTGCTGGTGACTATTTCAATGACAATGTTGTGGCCCATTTTAGACAAATCGTAAAGGAACGGGAGGTACAGAGCTCTATGGACAGATTTGTTGTGCGACAGAGGTCCAGTGACTCTCAAGCTGGTCCTAGTGGCATTAAAAGAAGAAGGAAAGTAACCCCGGAAAAGGACTTGCTACCTCAAGTCCTAATGGAAGGGGATTCCCCTTCTAAACAATAAGTTCGACACTCTCCCCTCCTCCCATCCCATCAATCATCACCAGATCTTCAATAAAAGTAAGTGTCATGTAAGTGTGCATGCCTTTTTCAGTTTGTGTGTATTAAAATTAACATTTCATGTGGTAAAAAAATTTTTTTTTCATACTTTTGGGTGTCTTGCACGGATTAATTTTATTTCCATTATTTCTTATGGGGAAAATTCATTCACATAACGATTATTTCGCATAACAATTACCCCTCTTGCACGGATTAAAATCGTTAACCGGGGGTCCACTGTATATATGTATATCGGGAAGAAGGAGGGAATATTTTGAGGAACTGTGAAATGTTGATGAAGATAGAGAAGCTGTGATTTTGTGTATAGGGCAAGGAGGAATAACATCTTGTAGGAGTGAGGAAGAGCCAGTTGTGAGTGTGGGGAAAGTTCATGAGGCAGTGGGAAGAATAAAAAAGGGTAAGGCAGCTGGGATTGATGGGATAAAGATAGAAATATTAAAAGCAGGTGGGGATATATTTTTGGAGTGATTGCTTTTATTTAATAAATGTATAGAAGAGGTTAAGGTACCTAGGGACTGGCAGACAGCATGCATAGTTCCTTTGTATAAAGGCAAAAAGGACAAAAGAGAGTGCAAAAATTATAGGGGAATAAGTGTGTTGAGTATACCTGGTAAAATGTATGGTACAGTTATTATTGAAAGAATTAAGAGTAAGACAGAGAGTAGGACAGCAGATGAACAAGGAGGCTTTAGGAAAGGTAGGGGTGTGTAGACCAAGTGTTTACAGTGAAACATATAGGTGACCAGCATTTAGATAAGGGTAAAGAGGTATTTGTGGCATTTATGGATTGGAAAAGGCAAATGACAGGGTGGATAGGGGGCAATGTTGCAGATGTTGCAAATGTATGGAATAAGAGGTAGGTTACTGAAAGCAGTGAAGAGTTTTTATGAGGATAGTGAGGCTCAGGTTAGAGTATGTAGGAGAGAGGGAGATTATTGCTCAGTAAAAGTAGGCCTTAGACAAGGATGTGTGATATCACCATGGTTATTCAATATATTTATAGATGGAGTTGTAAGAGAAGTGAATGCTTGGGTGTTGGAAAGAGGTGTGGGGGTTAAAAGATAAAGAATCTAACACAAAGTGGGAGTTGTCACAGTTGCTCTTTGCTGATGACACTGTGCTTTTTGGAGATAATGAACAGAAGTTGCAGAGGTTGGTAGAGTATGTAAAAGAGGAAAATTAAAAGTGAATATAGGAAAGAGTAAGGTGATGAGGGTAAGAAAAAAATTAGGTAATGAATAACTGGATATCAGATTGGAGGGAGAGTGTATGGAGGAGGTGAATGTATTCAGATATTTAGGAGTGGACGTGTCAGCAGATGGGCCTATGAAAAATGAGGTGAATCATAGAATTGATGGGGGGAAAAAGGTGAGTGGTGCACTTAGGAGTCTGTGGAGACAAAGAACTTTGCCCATGGAAGCAAAGAGGGGAATGTATGAGAGTATAGTTATACCAATGCTCTTATATGGGTGTGAAGCATGGATGGTGAATGTTCCAACAAGGAGAAGGCTGGAGGAAGTGGAGATGTCATGTCTGAGGGCAATGCGTGGTGTGAATATAATGCAGAGAATTCATAGTTTGGAAATTAGGAGGTGTGGGATTACCAAAACTATAATCCAAAGGGCTGAGGAGGGGTTGCTGAAGTGGTTTGGACATGTAGAGAGGCTGGAACACAATAGAATGACTTAGAGAGTGTATAAATCTGTAGTGGAGGGAAGGAGGAGTAGGGGTCAGCCTAAGAGAGGCTGGAGGGAGGGGATAAAGGAGATTTTGTATGCGAGGGGCTTGAACTTCCAGCAAGCATATGTGAGAGTGTTAGATAGGTGTGGATGGGCACAAATGGATTTTAGGACTTGATGTGCTGTTGGGGTGTGAGCAAGGTAACATTTATGAAGGGATTCAGGGAAACCAGCAGGCCAGACTTGAGTCCTGGAGATGGGAAGGAGAGTGTTTGCACTCTGAAGGAGGGGTGTTAATGTTGCAGTTTTATAACTGTAGTGTAAGCATGCCTCTGGCAAGACAGTGATGGAGTGAATGTTGATGAAAGTTTTTCTTTTTTGGGCCACCCTGCCCTGATCAATAATATACATATGTATACACAAACAAACACACACACACACACACACACACACACACACACACACACACTACTTGCAAAAATAATCTAAACCTCCCATTTATTATTGTGAAAATCATTAAGCAAGAATATACACATTAAAGAACAAAAACTGTAATACCTAATACTTACATAAATAATTTGTCATCTTCACCCTGGCATTGATGACCATTTGAAGCTGTCTGAGCATGTTTTCAAATTCCTGAAGCAATCAGTGGATAAATGGTTGACCCAAATGTCCTTGATCTCCTGCTGCAAGCATGACATGGATGAAGTAGGGCAGTATTCCATCTTCTGTTTTTTGATATCTCAGGCATTCTTAATAGGATTGAGGTCTGGACTAGTCCCTGGCAACTGTAAAACCTTAATATTTTTTTCTGAAAGCTACCTGGATACTTCTTTACTTTTCTGGCCTTGTGACAGGGGGGGTGCTATCATGCATAAAGGTGGTGCAGTCATGGATTTCAAAAATGTTCAGCAGGTGGTAGTTGAGAATGGTGATACAGCAGTCATCCTTCATTCTAACACTCTGGGGAAGTACAAATCCCCATGACCAAGTAAACCACTAGAGCAACCCCATACTTTGATGGATTGTGGATCCTTTATGGTGCTCACTCTGTATGCAGGGTCGTACTTCCTGATAAAGAAGGGGCGCCTCAACCTGCACTGACAGCACTGAATGCACTGAAATGTAGATTCATCTGACATGACGTTTTACCAGTCATCAACACTCCAGTGCACATTTCCTGGCAAACTGTAGACATTTCTTCTTCATACATGGCATGAGTTGGGGTTTCCTTGCAGCATGATGATTTGGTAAACAGAGGTCCTTTTGTAGGCTGTGCTGGATAAAATGAATAGAGAGGTCACCTAGTAGTTCAGAATACATTTCTTTGAGCAGTGAAGCAGTCGTGTGGATTTCAGCGAAGTTCCTTGCACAGAATGTTATTTATGTGTTTAGATGTCCTCCTTGGCTATCCAATATGAGATTTTCTGGTGAGAATGATGTCTTGTGAGAGGCCACAGCCAACAAGTAATGCCATTATATTGGACTTTGCTCACCCAGTAAGGTAACAAATTTCATTTGTGATGACTTTTTCTTGTCTGCAAGCCAATATACAAGTTTCTTCCTCACTTTGTCTTTGAACAACCCATATTTATCCACTTGGTACAAAATTACATAACACTAAATATAGTTCTAAATTCTGGGCAGTTAGGGATAGAGCAATGCAACAGAACACCTTATCTCACTGCAGTATGCAGGTGAACTGAGATTTGATACATAAAGCAGTCTCTTGTATTAACTAAGAGAGTTGACAGATACCTCTAGAAAGCACTCGGATGAAGTTCAGAATTAACCCTTTGACTGTCGAAGGGCCCAATCCTGAAGTGTCTCCTGGTGTCGCAAAATATTCGAAAAAAAAAAAAATTATTTTTTCTTATGAAAATGTTAAGATTATTTTTCTGATTGTTTTAGTTCCCCCAAAAAATTTTTCCCATCAGTACTTACCGAGATATAGAGGCATGAAGTTTGCAGAAAATGAGCCGCGTATGGCAACAGCGGCGACTGCCGCTCACCCGGTAAACTTTAGTTTACTTGTATTTGAAGGTTTGTTGTTTTTTTCACTATTTTATTTTTTCACATAACTTATGTGGCCTATGAGACCAAAGTAAGGTGCAATGTACATATATACACTCGTTGTATACAACACAATAAGCACACAAACATAATTATCAATATATTGTTTACAAAACTTGTTTACAAAAACAAACAATACAAAAAATTGTTTATTACTATTGTTCTATAATATATATACCAATATACAGTCACTGAACATATTCCTAGAAGTTCTGTAGCTTGTGGAACTCTGTGAAACATGGTGTCATACACAGTGGTGTTTTACACTCTTACACATAAAACATGGTGTCATACACAGTGGTGTTTTACACTCTCACACATAAAACATGGTGTCATACACAGTGGTGTTTTACACTCTCACACATAAAACATGGTGTCATACACAGTGGTGTTTTACACTCTCACACATAAAACATGGTGTCATACACAATGGTGTTTTACACTCTCACACATAAAACATGGTGTCATACACAGTGGTGTTTTACACTCTCACACATAAAACATGGTGTCATACACAGTGGTGTTTTACACTCTCACACATAAAACATGGTGTCATACACAGTGGTGTTTTACACTCTCACACATAAAACATGGTGTCATACACAGTGGTGTTTTACACTCTCACACATAAAACATGGTGTCATACACAATGGTGTTTTACACTCTCACACATAAAACATGGTGTCATACACAGTGGTGTTTTACACTCTCACACATAAAACATGGTGTCATACACAGTGGTGTTTTACACTCTCACACATAAAACATGGTGTCATACACAGTGGTGTTTTACACTCTCACACATAAAACATGGTGTCATACACAGTGGTGTTTTACACTCTCACACATAAAACATGGTGTCATACACAATGGTGTTTTACACTCTTACACATAAAACATGGTGTCAAACACAGTGGTGTTTTACACTCTTACACATAAAACATGGTGTCATACACAGTGGTGTTTTACACTCCTCACACATAAAACATGGTGTCATACACAGTGGTGTTTTACACTCTCACACATAAAACATGGTGTCATACACAGTGGTGTTTTACACTCTCACACATAAAACATGGTGTCATACACAGTGGTGTTTTACACTCTCACACATAAAACATGGTGTCATACACAGTGGTGTTTTACACTCTTACACATAAAACATGGTGTCATACACAGTGGTGTTTTACACTCTCACACATAAAACATGGTGTCATACACAGTGGTGTTTTACACTCTCACACATAAAACATGGTGTCATACACAGTGGTGTTTTACACTCTCACACATAAAACATGGTGTCATACACAATGGTGTTTTACACTCTCACACATAAAACATGGTGTCATACACAGTGGTGTTTTACACTCTCACACATAAAACATGGTGTCATACACAGTGGTGTTTTACACTCTCACACATAAAACATGGTGTCATGCACAATGGTGTTTTACACTCTCACATAAAACATGGTGTCATACACAATGGTGTTTTACACTCTCACACACAAAATCAGTGTGTGTGCATTTTTGTTGAATTTTTTTTTATGTGCAAAGACAAAACACCTCGTCTGAGCAGTTTTCTTCAAAGTATTAGCAGGCAGTTGTGTTATGTAGTTATCCTAGGTAAATGGTCGTGTGTCATCATTCCTTCCTAATTTCCTTCATTCCTTTCCTACCTGGAGGGCATTCCACCTCTCTTCCTACATTCCTTCATCTGTCCTTCATTACTTTTTTCCTTCCTTTCATCTAGTCCTTCCTTCATTCCTGCCTTCCCTTCTTGCTTCTGGTTTCTATAATATATATACACATATATAGTCACTAGATACTTTCATAAAACTCCTATTATCACCCTTCAGCAAGCTTGTCTTGTGTGCGAGTGTGTGGCTTATAATTGTTTTGAGTCAGGAGTCGGCAGCTGTCAAAATGACATATTGTCTCATTAGTCACTCCCCCTACTGCCTGTCAAAACAATGGGGTCGGATGCTGCTTCCCCCTCCATTCTATCTAATTATCTTTCTCCCTCATTCTATCTCTTTCAATCTGTCTCTCTTTCTCTCTCTCTGTCTATCTCTGTCTCACAGGTACACATAAATACAACTATACATAGTGTAAATTACCTAGGATAACCCAAAAAATCCAGACAAAGTGCTATACTCTGCTCGAAGATGTGAGTAAACGTGATGATGACAGTCTTGTGGCTCTCTCTGAGACAGAGCTAGACGGATAGACAGGGAGTTTGGCAGACAGACAAATAGACAGACAGACAAATGTTTGTTCGTCGTCATCTTCTTCTTCTCCTTCTCCTCCTTCTCCTCCTCCTCCTCCTCCTCCTCCTCCTCCTCCTTCTCCTCCTTCTCCTCCTCCTCCTCCTCCTCCTCCTCCTTCTCCTCCTCCTCCTCCTCCTCCTCCTTCTCGTTCTCGTTCTCCTTCTCCTCCTCCTCCTCCTCCTCCTCCTCCTCCTCCTTCTCCTTCTCCTCCTCCTCCTCCTCCTCCTCCTACTCCTTCTCCTCCTCCTTCTCCTTCTCCTTCTCCTCCTCCTCCTTCTTCTCCTTCTCCTCCTCCTCCTGGCTCTTGACAGATGGACAGCTGCCCCCCTCCCTCCACCCTCGTTTACGCTCATCAAAGGTCAGCTCTTATCAGATGTTATCTCCCCTTATCTTGTCACTGTCATGGGGTGAACTGTTTTCATGCCTCAAGGGAACATATTATTACATATTATTATTATTAGGTATTAGGTATTATTATTATTCTTATTCTTCTTCTTATTCTTCTTATTCTTCTTCCTCCTCCTCCTTCCACCTTCCTCCTCCTCCCTCCTTCTTCCTCCTCCCTCCTTCCTCCTCCTCCCTCCTTCCTCCTCCTCCCTCCTCCTCCCTCCTTCCTTCCTCTTCCTCCTTCCTTCCTCCTCCTCTTCTTCCTCCTCCTCTTCTTCCTCCTCCTCTTCCTCCTCCTCCTCCACCTCCTCCATTGCTTTTGGTCTCAAACTCCTGGAAATCATGAAATTGATCTTCATTGACACTTCCATCTGTGTTAGAGCATCACTTGGGAAGAGAAGAGTCCCAGATTTGCAGGGAAGTCACATATTTCTTACCGCTAGACATGCTGAAAAGGACGACTGAAATGGTATTCCCACAATGCACCACTGGCTCCCCGATTTTTTTTATATGGTGCACACTGACCATGGAGACCCATTCTCTCACATGTGGGCCTACCAGCTTTCTCCTGCTTGATTTGAAGCCGCTAGAATTTATGCGTATAGATACGTCAAACAACGTATCTCCTATGACGTACATATACGACCGCGACAGTCAAAGGGTTAAATATGTAACATGAATCTGGACTGCTTTATATTATTTATGGTTGAGGCATGTCCAGGTTATTACTGCCTGTCACAAGACCAAAAAAGTAACCAAGTGGCTTGCTGAGAAAAATACTGAGGTTTTACGGTGGTCAGGGACTAGTCCAGACCTCAATCCTATTGAGAATGCCTGAAAAATCAGGAAAAAAATGGAATACTGCCGCACTTCATCCATGTCATACCTGCAGCAGGAGATCAAGGACATTTGGTTCAACTATTTATTCACTGATTACCTCAGGAATCTGAGTGAAAAACATGCTCAGTCAGCTTCAAATGATCATTAAGTCCAATTGGGAGATGACAAAATATTTATGTATGTATCAAATATTAGTTTTTGTTCTATAAAGTTTACATTGTATTTTAAAAAAATTTGTAATAATAAAGGAGAGGTCTGGATTAATTTTACTGGCACTGTATATACACACACACACACACACACACACACACACACACACACACACACACACACACACACACACACACACACACACATACAAACACAATGACTTTCAGAAACAGCCAATTTACTATGAGAAATATACAACCATTCATTTGTGAGTATGCAAATGATTCATAAGTCTATCATTTCTATTTGATCGAAAAGAACAATATGGGCAAGAAAACCGCTTTTCTCCAGTGTGAATCCTCAAATGTTGAGTTAAATTTGATTTATCACTAGCTTGATAGGGACAGTGAGAACAAGAAAAGGGTTTTTCTCCTGTGTGAGTACGATAATGTCTCTTAAAATGAGAACGATTTCCACTGACATAACTACACTGAGGACAACAATATTTTTCTGGTTCCTTTCTACTGTTGGTGAGGTTCTTCTCAACATTGGAGAATCTTACCTTGTCAGCTATTTGACTGTCATTATCCAGCCACACCTGTAGAGAATTTTTGTCTTATTCAGTCAAAAGTTTGAAAAATCAGTAGACAATGATTTTGTTAAATTCCAGTGTGGTTTCCTGCCGTGGAAAGAGAGAAGAGGAGAAGAAAGAGAGGAATAAGATTATATATATATATATATATATATATATATATATATATATATATACATATGTATGAGTGTGTGTATGTGTGTGTATGCATGTGCATGTGTGTATGTGTGTGTGTGTGCATGTGTGTTCATGCATGTGTGTGTGTGTTCGTGCATGTGTGTATGTTTGTGAATGTGTGTGCGTGTGTGTGCATGTGTGTGTGTGTGTGTGTGTGTGTGTGTGTGTGTGTGTGTGTGTGTGTGTGTGTGTGTGTGTGTGTGTGTGTGTGTGTATTCACCTAACTGTGGTTGCAGGGGTTGATTCACAGCTCCTGGCCCTGCCTCTTCACACATACTGCATGTGTGTGTGTGCATTTGTGTGTGCACTGTATATCAAAGAACAGGAGGAGGGGGAGGTTGCTATTATTTGGTGAGTGATAAGGATCTACATAATTTTATACTGGCAAGTAAAAATGTGCATTTGCATTGTAACTGAAAAACATAAGTGATGCAACATTTCTAATTACATATTACTATTAAGTGTGTACCTCTAACTGAAATATTGTATAATATTAGATCCTCAAAATTTAAGCTATTAAAATTACGTTTCACAGCTGAGTTTATACTGGAAAATTTAAGAAGTTTTACTACAACTGGTGCAATCATAACGTAATATATAAGAGGTCTAGTTATAAGCATACATGTATTATATAGATATATCCCTTCCCTTCCTACATCCAAATTTTTAAGACAAAAGTAACATTTAGAAATGTAAAAAGTTAAGATGCTAAGAGGATAAAAGACAAGAAAAATAAACTTATTGTAATTCATGTAAAAACATTCTAATATTTTTTTAATCATAATGTATCTTGCTTCAGTTTTGCTGTTACTGGTTTCTTCAAAGTTATAAACAAAAATTGCTTCAGATAAGCAAACAAATGCATTGTCATCAAATTTCAGAAAATAATATATATGAATATGTAAAATCATAATTTGCAAGTAAAGTGATATAAAAACAAAGTCACACACATTCAAGAAAATATACAAAAATGACAGATGTGCAATCAGAAAAAACAAGGAAACCAACCTATAACATATGTAAAATTACAATACCTCAGTCATTCTTTAGAGAATAATACCTAGAACAACACATCCCTAACTTACATTATTCCACTTTTATGAAATTGCAACAATGGAAACAATGACTTACAAATACGCCTCGTCTTTCTGGTCTGTGAGACTAGACAGAATGAAAGGGCACAATATCGTGGCTGGAGCAATACACAAATAACTTGCATGCAAGAGACTAAAACTTATGATGATGTTCTGACCTGACTTGGACCATTAACTAGTCACACAGAGGCACAAAGGGAAGGGAGCCAGTATACATAAGAGAGGGAAGGGCCAGTAGTAGAATGAAAGGAGGTAGCAGTATAATTGTAGCATCAGCAGATGTAGTGGTAGAGGGAAAAGTGGCAGTGGTGGTGGTGGTACTAGTAGTAGTCAAAATAGTAGTAGTAGCAGTCAAAATAGTAAAAGTAGTAGTCACAATAGTACTAGAAATAATGCAACAGTGGCTGAGGTGGCAATAAGAAGGTAGTAGTGGTAGTTAACCTTCCAGGGTCGGAACCCCTGATCTGAAACTTGTTCTCTAGATTGGAGAATTTAAAAAAAAAAAATTATCATGGAATGATAAACTTTTTCTGAAGGTAAAACTTACAGAATTATGCTCTTGCAAAGTAAGTGATCTCGGTGATATTTATGCATTAGCAATTTCGCTCACTTTGAGCCCTGTTTTCAGCTAATTCCTTTGTTCCAGATGACCAAACTCATAGTTATTTCACTAGTATTCCTTCTATTCTAACAACTGAGTACTAGAAACTACCCATTTACATATTTTAACTACCCAATAAAGTGATCAGAATTCAGTAATTTGGTCAATTTCACACAAAGTTCAAAAACTGTCAGTTCAAAAATAGGGTCCAGAATAAACAATGTCTGCTACTAAAGTCTATAAAGAGACCCAGAGGATATTCATTATTTTCAAGAGCTGCATAAAGCAATTCAAGCATTGCAAGTCTAAGAACTAGAGAAAAAAAGAGCACCGCAGGAGAGCTAATGATCCAAGAGAGTAAGACAAAAACTCAAAGGGGAAAGAAACATAGAACAGAACCCTTTATGTACTTTCTTTTGCATTGGTAAGTTTTTTTCCTATGTTTTTGATCCCCTGGGTTTGTGTTCTACCCTTGTGGCCTGTCTGTTCTCCTGCAGTGCTTCTTTTCAAATTTTTCTCTTGTTCTTAGACTATTTCCACTATTACTAGTACTATTACTGCTTCACTAACACTCCACTCTCACACCCTTGCTTCACTACCACTACTACCTTCTTACTGCCACATCTGCCACTGTTGCACTACTTCTATTACTACTACTACTACAATTATACTACACAGTCCTCTCATTCTACTACTCTGATCCCTCCCCCACTCTTGTATATATTCTGGCTCCCTTCCCTTCATGCTTGTGTGTGACTAGCTAATAGTCCAAGTCAGACCAAAACATTGTCATAAGTTTCAGCCTATGTGCGGGCTGTACATGTGGGACTACTTACAATTTACCAAATACGTACATTCATTGTCTTAAATAACAAAAAAAGGAACAATACCGTGACTGGGACGATACACAAATAACCCGCACATAAAAGAGAGAAGCTTACGACGATGTTTCGGTCCGACTTGGACCATTTACAAAGTCACACTAACCAGAAGTGGAGCAGGACGGCTATATATAGGCAGGAAGAGGTGGTGGTAGTAGTAGTAGTAGTAGTACAAGAAAGGTATATAATACTGACAAGATGAAATTAAGACACATGCGCAACACCCGGGCATCCCTATCGTAGACGTTTTGCCATCCAGCCAGACACTGAATGGCGAAACGTCCACAACAAAGACACCCAGACGCCACACATGTGTCTCAATTTCATCAGTAGTAGTAGTATAGTAGTAGTAGTAGAAGAGGTAGTAGTAGTGGTAGTGGTAGAAGTGGGGAATAAGGAGGACGAGCCAGTCAAATACAAAGGAAGGGGAGCACTGCAAGAGAGCTAGGTACCCACAGAAGGAGAGCAAGCGCACAGAGGTGCGTGAAAGGGGAAGTGGTGAAATAAATGAAGAAGGGACAGAAACACGAGACAGAAGAGAGAAAAGACAACCCAGGGGAGAAAAAGGAAAGAGGAAAGGGGAAGAGGGAGAATAAGAAAAAGAAACAGAAGAAGAAAAAATGAGGAGTCAGGTTAAGTCACGGGTGTTCTGAAGTTTGGAGCATTTTACAATGTAGTGGGAGAGGAAGGCATCTACAGAGACGAAGCCAGGGCTAAGATTCATACAAGGAAAGTTGTGAATTAGAGAGGATTCAACTAGACGGCGACTGTTCGAGTTGGAAGTAGGAAAGACGGTTTTAGCAGAAGACCAGTCAATAGGATGGCTATGATCTCTGACGTGACAGAAAAGAGCATTGTTAAGTGTCGGCAAGCCTAACACTATTTTTGTGCTCCCTAAGTCTGTCAGAAAGAGATCGACCAGTTTCTCCGAAGTATTGAAGAAGACAGGAGGAGCAAGAAATAGAGTAGACACCAGGAACATCTGTAGAGGGAGGAGAGGTATGAACGAGATTAGTGCGAAGAGTGTTAGTCTGACTAACACTCTTCGCACTAATCTCATTCATACCTCTCCTCCCTCTACAGATGTTCCTGGTGTCTACTCTGTTTCTTGCTCCTCCTGTCCTCTTCAATACTTCAGAGAAACTGGTCGATCTCTTTCTGACAGACTTAGGGAGCACAAAAATAGTGTCAGGCTTGCCGACACTAACAATGCTCTTTTCTGTCACGTCAGAGATCATAGCCATCCTATTGACTGGTCTTCTGCTAAAACCGTCTTTCCTACTTCCAACTCGAACAGTCGCCGTCTAGTTGAACCCTCTCTAATACACAACTTTCCTTGTATGAATCTTAGCCCTGGCTTCGTCTCTGTAGATGCCTTCCTCTCCCACTACATTGTAAAATGCTCCAAACTTCAGAACACCCGTGACTTAACCTGACTCCTCATTTTTTCTTCTTCTTTTTCTTTTTCTTCTTCTCCCTCTTCCCCTTTCCTCTTTCCTTTTTCTCCTCTGGGTTGTCTTTTCTCTCTTCTGTCTCGCATTTCTGTTCCTTCTTCATTTATTTCACCACTTCTCCTTTCACGCACCTCTGTGCGCTTGCTCTCCCTCTGTGGGCACCTAGCTCTCTTGCAGTGCTCCCCTTCCTTTATATTTGACTAGCTCGTCCTCCTTATTCCCCACTTCTACCACTACCACTACTACTACCTCTTCTACTACTACTACTACTACTACTGATGAAATTGAGACACATGTGCGGCATCTGGGTGTCTTTGTTGTGGACATTTCGCCATCCAGTGGCTGGCTGGATGGCGAAACGTCTACGATAGGGATGCCCGGGTGTTGCGCATGCGTCTTAATTTCATCTTGTCAGTACGTATTATATACCATTCTTGTACTACTACTACTACTACCACCACCTCTTCCTGCCTATATATAGCCGTCCTGCTCCACTTCTGGTTAGTGTGACTTTGTAAATGGTCCAAGTCGGACCGAAACGTCATCGTAAGCTTCTCTCTTTTATGTGCGGGTTATTTGTGATTCATTGTCTTAGTTCATTCTGTGCATGTATAGAAAGCTAACATTAGTCAGTAGAGATTGGTCAAGAACTATACATTAAATGTATATGATATTCTATAAACTGAATTGTAGATATTTTTCCTTAGTTTTTAGCAAATGAAAGATGAGGTGAACCACAGAAAAAATGGTGGAAGTGTGTCGAGGCATCTGTGCAGACAAAGACCTTTATTCATGAAGGCAAAAAAGGGAATGCACCAGAGTATAGTGGCACTAGTACTGTCATATGGGTGTGAAGCATGGGTTTTTAAACATTGCATTGAGGACATGGCTGGAGGCAGTAGAGTCATCATACTTGAGGATGATGTGTGATATTTATATTATGCAGAGAAGGGTTGGAAGGAAAGGGTAAATTAGATTTTGAGTGCTAGGGGAACAGACATCCAACAAGCTTGTGTGAGCACATTAGACTGAGTGAGTGTAAATAAGTAGTTTTTATGATTTGATATGCTGTTGGAGTGTAAGCAGGGTAACACTTATAAAGGGATATAAGGAAACCAGTTAATTGAACTTGAGTCCTGTTGGTAGAAGGAACAGTGCCTGCACTCCAGAGGAGGGTTGAGATGTTGAAGTTCCAAGGTTCATCTGAACTGTGATGTCAGGCATTTCTGACAAGACAGTGATTGAATGAACAACAGTGAATGTTTCCTCCTTTTCTGACTCATCCTACCCTTGGTAGGAGATGGCTGGTGTGTGTATAAATAAAACAGAAAGTTCATATTTATATAGTAGAGATTGGTTAAGAACTATAGATTCAATATTTACGATATTTTAAGGCTATGGTTGGCTAACTTATGGAAGATAATAAGTTTCAAAACGTTCTATTTCAGATTAACTCCAGTGAGTTTCCAGACTAGTCATTAAGGTATAGAAAAAATCACAATAATTTAGCCAATTCTTTGCGTCTTTGGCAATACAGGTTGACCATCACTAATCTGGTATCATCAGGACCTGTAGGGTGCCAGATTTGTGATTTTGCTAGATTACAGACTGGTAATCAGTGATTTCACCCAGTTTACACCCTATTTTTGGCCCATTCCACTGTTTCAGTCTACCAAACTCATAGCTATTTTGCTAGTATTCCTTCTATTCTATTGACTGAGTACAAGAAACTGCCCATTTACCTATTTCAACTACCCAATAAAGTGGTCAGAAATTGGTAATTTGACCAATTTCACACAAATTTCAAGACATGCCAATTTTAAAATAGGGTTCAGAATAAATAGTACAGACATTCCTGGCACTAAAATAATATTTCCTCTGTTCATTAGTCATGTCTCCAGGCCCCTCTTATATTACGCTTGTTCTCCATTTTGAATTTTTACTCACGCAAAAAATAAAAGATTTACTGTTATGTAGACTACTGCATTATTGTAATAATTGTATAAATAATGTCAAACCATATGTGACTATGTATTAGACTGGCCAGTTGGACACATATTGGACAGTGACCTCATTTGTTTTCTCTTGAATCAGTAAAAATTGAACATTTCTGCTAGTTTGAGCTCAATTTCAAGGTACTTTTCATCGTGAAACCAATCAAAATCATATCTATTTCTGTAATACATCTTCCATTCTATCAAATGAGACCCAAAGAACGAGAATACAGCCATAAAAACCATACGAAAATACACCATGAATCACAGGGATGTTAGGAGGTATTTCTTTAGTCACAGAGTTGTAGGGAAGTGGAATAGTCTGGGAAGTGATGTAGTAGAGGCAGGATCCATACATAGCTTTAATAAGAGGTATAAAGCTCATGGATCAGGAAGAGTGACTTAGTAGCGGCCAGCGAAGAGGTGGGGCCAGGAGCTGTGACTCGACCCCTGCAACCACAATTAGGTTTAAATCATAAACATGGTCACAGTTTTTTCTTATTATACACTGTGTGCTGCAAGATTTTTTTTTATATAGTGCACACTTACCACACAGACCCTATTTTCTCATATGTACCCCCAAATTTACCTGTCACAGCTTATCTAGGTGAGCTGAGCTTATGGCGCCTGACACTGGTTTGAAAGCCACCTTATTTTTTATGGACAATGTACAGTGTATGTGCTTCACATAATGGAGAAGCATTTCGTTTATTTGTTGGAACTATGGCTAGGGCTAAAAGAGAGCAGGTTATAACAATAAATGGAGAAAAAAAATTGGAATGACTTATGCAGCACGTAGCACCACCAAACAGTAGTGGCAGGTTGGTGTTGCGAACCCGGAAATTTGAAATTATGTTAGCAGAAATTAGTGCTGGATTACTGATTGTCAGATTAGTGATGGCTGACCTGTACGACAAGAGGTACCATCTTCCATTTAAAAGTTGTCCTGGCACCTCATGAATCTGTTAGGCAAATAGTCTGCTAAAGGTGTACTCAAGAGCACACATATTAACTCCTTGATTGTTGCAACCCCAAAGCCTGAGGTGTCTCCTGGTGTCGCAAAATTCCCCCCCCCCCCCCCCCCCCCCAAAAAAAAAATACATATTTTCTTATGAAATGATAGAGAATCTTTTCCCGATTGTAATGAGACCAAAAACACGAAATTTGATGGTAAACTGACGGAATTACGCTCTCGTGAAGTTAGCGACCTCAGCGATATTTATGAATCGGCGATTTCGTTCACTTTGAGCCCAATTTTCGGCTAATTCTATTGTTCCAGTCGACCAAACTCATAGCTATTTCTTTAGAACTCCATTTTTTCTATCAACTGAGTACAAGAAACTGCCCATTTACTGATTTCAACTACCCAATAACGTGGTCAGAAATTTTCAATTTGGCCAATTTCATGAAAATTAAAAAATATGACAATTTCAAAATACGGTCCAGAATGAACAATGCAGACATTCCTGGCTCTAAAATAACATTTTCTCTGTTCATCAGTCATGTCTCCAGGCCCCTCTGATATTACTCTTGCTTTCTATTTTGAATTTTTATTCAAACAAAAAATAGAAGATTTACTGTTATGCAGACTACTGCAATATTGTAATAATTGTATAAAAATGTCAACCCATTCATGACTGCATATCAGAATGGCTACTTGGACATTTATTGGAAAATGACATCACTTGTTTACTTTTGAACATTGACAAATATCAAACATTTCCCCTACTTTGAGCTCCATTTCAAGGTTCTTTTCATGGTAAAACCAATCAAACTCACCTCTATTTCTATAATATGTTTTCCATTCTATCAAATGAGACCAAGAAAACGAGAATACAACCATAAATACTATACGAAAATAGACCACAAAGTCGGCATTTTAATTAAAAAAAAAAAAAGTCAGAGTTTTTTTTTCTCATTATGCACTGCATGCTGCAGGATTTTTTTTATATGGTGCACACTGACCACACAGACCCATTCTCTCACATGTGGGCCTACCAGCTTTCTCCTGCTTGATTTGAAGTTGCTAGAATTAATGAGTATATATACGTCAAAAACGGTGGCTCTTAGAACGTATATATATGACCAAAACAGTCAAAGGGTTAATGATGCCTATTGCACATATGTACCCCACTATATAATCACCACACTACATACTTATCCCACCTCCTCCTGCTCTCTCTCCTTCAGATGGTCCAGCTGTTGCCTGCTTATATATATTTACTAAGCAATACAGTATACTGTCTTGTAGCTGTGTTTTGTTTATTAAACAATGTTTAATATTATTTGTAAGTGAAAAGGAACAGTACTGAATATAAAATAATGAAAAATTCTTACTTAAAAAATAAATTTGGTAGGAAATATTATGGCTTGGGAAAGCATCTACAATCACAACATGGGTAACTATGGGAAAATATCTGCCAAATTCTGAACAAGTGACTTTCAAACAGTTTTCAGGAGCAACATAGTGTCATACATTGGGTACCTATTGCATTACATTATATGAGATTTATATATTTCTAATACATACCTGTACTTTGGTATTATACATAAAATTCATATTTTCTCAATGGCTTATGATCATCTGCAGTAGCCTACACTTTTTTTTTTATAAAGCAAGTTTTACTGTCCAATAAAGAAGTCAATTAAATGAACATTATGAAGACAATACATTTCTCTCCTTTAATTGTTTACTTGAGCTGGTTTCAAGAGAAGTTTTTCTATCATAGCCTCCTACACTAGGGCCAAGCTTCCACAGTAACTGTAACTGAACAGAAACTCCATCGAGTGGATCATCAAATAACTAAGACTCATTGTCAAGTGAAATCTGCCAATTTCTCCCAGTTATAAATGTCTCTCTACCGTACTGTTGCTTGTGGCACACATAACAGTGTATTTAACTGATCAAAAATAGTTAATATTTCAGTGATTCATCACACAGGAATACAGAAACTTCACTTGGCTTGGCAATATCTTATATGAGTTGTTATAATAACTACAGCTGCTGAAGGTCACCCAAGTCATTATGTTGTTCATTGTTGCACTACTGCAGGTTGATGGTGGGCAGGAGACACAGTCTCTCCCTCCACATACTCCTTGATTTAGACTGAATAAATTGCACTAACAAGTTCCTCATACACATCATGCTGTTACTAAAGATCAGCTGTTATAAAGTATACAAACACAGACAAGTATGCATACACACCCAGACTATAAATACATGTCATAGCAGACACATATTTCAGATTCTCACACAATGTCTTTCTCCTCTACAGATATTACTACTCCTTCTTTATGTTTATGCTTCACTATAAAATACTTATGACTAATTTCAATATGCATTAAGAGAAAAAAACTTCTGATAACAAAAAGACTTCCAGTGAAACTGTCATCATTTCTATGAAAATTTTCTAGTAGTAAATACAAATCTGTTGAGCATTTAGGTTACATTTCCTAATGAAAATAATAAATAAAGTAATTTTTCTCACTATAATGTGTAACTAATAACATACTTATTTAATCCATTTTTAATGGCAACTTCTGTGCAGTTTTTCACACCAGATTAAAGGCAATAACTTTTGTAGTACTCGTATGGTTTTTGTGTCTTTAATGTACAGAAACTAATAATATTATTAAAACATGGTATAAGAAATACCATTCATGTTATGGTTATTTTTATTTCAATGTTCATATAATTCAAGACCAGGCTCCATTAAATCAGTACTGTAATTCTATTAACAGATTTCACTGAGTTATTATATCACTGAACCTCTTTTTTTTTTTTTTTTTTTTTTTTTTTTGGAACTTTAATAAAATCACAGTTCTGATGGACACCCTAAATTTTCTAATGAGCTGTTAGTGAACAGATCAATTTCAAAGTGAACAGTAAAAATTCAAAGCAAACAGGATGCCAAGAAGGAGGAAGAAAAAAAAGATTGCCAAGAGCATAATAAATAAATAAAAAAAAAAATAATACTGTCAAGACAAAATGAAAGTTAGTGTATAAACACAATTATCTGAATAAGTATTATTAATGAGATCCACTGTGAAATATACTAAGATCACTTTAAATGCTACAGAATACATAAAACAGCTGACAAAACAAAATAATACTCTGGTATTTTTATTAAACTACAGCATATCCAGTACTGACTAAGCACATTATTTACAAAGTGCACTGCTAGAAAAAAATTAAAATAAGCAAAATCAAAGTGATAAAATATGAATGCAGTGAATATCTTTAAAAGCATCTAAGACCCTTCAGTTTACATGTGAGTGCGTACATGAGTCATTAGTCTATCTTTTCTATTAGATCGAAATGAACAATATGGGCAAGAAAAACGTTTCTCTCCAGAGTGAATACGAATATGTTTAGTAAGATTTGACTTATCACTAGTTTGGTACGAGCATTCTGTACAAGAGAAAGGCTTTTCTCCAGTGTGAGTACGATAATGTTTTGTAAAATGAGATGGTTTTGAACAGGTGTAGTTGCACTCAGGACATTGATATTTTTCCATTCTGGTGTTGGTGGGGTTCTTCTCAATGCTTGACGCTCCTACCTTGTCAGCTATTTGACTGTCAATATCCTGCCATACCTGTAGGAAATGTGTTTCTCATTCAGTTTATGACCATTCAATACTTCCTTAGTGTAATTACATTTTCATTCTACTGATATTATAAATAAGCTATATCAATTATAATAATAGTAAAAATAATAATAATAGTTATATTTAAAAGTCAATATCAGTACAATAAAAGGCAATTCAGTCTTACTGTGCACCCTGCTGCTCAACAAGGTAATATATATAATAACACAGCTCAGTAGATTGGAATGCTGAGAGCCAAAAACCTATACCAACTCTTGCTATTCAATGCTACAACCTGGTGTCATTACCAACTATCTTCAGCTTAACCCAGGAGATGAGGATCATTCTATTCATGAAAAGTGCTAAGCCCGTGAGGGTCATTGAGCACTACACAGCAGAGGTAAGAGATGGCAGAGAAGGAAAGAATATTGAAAGAGAGGAGGAAGGCAGGGAGGGGGTACAGCTGATGTAGCAAAATCAGTTTCATTTAAGAAATTATAAAGAGAATGTGCCCAAGACATGAAGAAACACTTGATAAGGACAGAAGAGTAGTTCAGACAATTTTGACCAAATTAAAATAGTAAAAAAAAAAAAAAAAAAAAAAAAAAAAAAACTTTCCTTAGGCAAAATGTGCAGGTGCAGTCACATACACATTCCTGGATGTGCACCATTATCTTTTAATATGTACAATACTCTCTTTTACGCAAAAGAATCAATTTTTCATGTGGGAATCGGCATACTTTTGTACTTATTGAGCCATGATTCAGATCTCTTATTTTTATTCAAGTGAAACAATATCTAAAAATTAAGACATACTCTTGGTCTAATCTCACTGTACAATATTAGATATGTGTATGAATAATACTTTGGACAGTCAAAAGTATGATTATAGACTGGAAATATATCCATGGTTTCTCAGAGCCTGTGGGATAATTTATGAGTGTGGACTTTCATGAGTCTGGGTATGGGGCAGAGTGTATAAGCATGCTAATAATGGCTTCTCAGTGACAAGTGGAGATGGAGTTACACATTATTAAATAATTTTTTAGACATTTTGTTTGTACTTTTATATGAAAATATAGTTAACTAGGTATGTTAAATTGGTCCAGAGGTATTCCAAACACATAATTCTTGTTTTATAACAATTAGCCATGTAGAGACCCAGGGTCTTTAACATAGAGATATAGCATTATTCTTCCACCTCTATGTAGAGATATATTATTATTCTTCCATCAAAGAATAAGTTAACAGTTTACATCATTATTATCTGTATAATCTATATGCAATAAAGATTATATCAGTTATCTATATGTCATAGTATCTATATTTTACATTATTTATAATATAATCCATTACTATGTACTAAAAATGAGGTGCTGGAAGGACAAACAGGGTATAGCAAGACAACTATGTAAAAAGCATGCACAGAGACTAAATAACTCCAAGAATCAAGCCCAGTATCCCATTTTCACGTTTGGCTCTTTCCCAGTACATGTATACATGGGGTTACACACCCTTCCACTCATGACATCTACATTTGCATTTGTGCAACATATTTTTTTTTATTTGTGATGCAACTATTAGTATATCATAAATATTACAGACTGATAACTGTCACAGGTGACCCTTGTGTTGCTTGTTTACTATCCTGGTCACTACATTCATAATCATATCTGGAATCCTCCTATGTCTTCATTCTAAAGGACTGAAAGTGCTAGCAGAATTTTTATAGCCTTTGAATGAGGTGAAGAGAAGCAGAGGTAGCTGGTACAAAAAACAGACAGTGAGGGAAGTGCAGACTAAGAGAAGTGGACCTAGAGGAAAGACGTTTACCCTTATCTTCAACACATTTCACCATGAATTTGTGAATTTTTCAAATGTATGTATGTGTGTGTGTGTGTGTGTGTGTGTGTGTGTGTGTGTGTGTGTGTGTGTGTGTGTGTGTGTGTGTGTGTGTGTGTGTGTGTGTGTGTGAACAGAAAGGTGAACAGGGGGGCTTGAACCATGGTCCCGAGATTAATAGGTCCAATGCTTTATTGTTGAGGTATGGGGGCTTCTAACAGGATTCCTAGTTAATGTACTTATTGTTGAATATAAATTCAAAGATATTTTCTGGTTTGGTCAGTTCTACTATTTCCTGGCTTAACCCTTAAACTGTCCAAATGGAGATCTATGTTCACATGCTTAGCGCTCCGACCTTAATTTTCCCCATTTGAAAGCATGTAAAAAGAACATAGATCTACGTTCAGAGCCCCCCGCACATGGATGTAGATCTACGTTTGGACAGTTTAAGGGTTAAATAACTGAGTCTTAATAGTGCATCTGTGAGACTGCTTGTCTGAACTGCCTCTGTAGTTTTCTCTGCTATTATAGCATTTTCTACATTCTTCTATTTCAAATGTTTTAAATTGAAATCACCGACCAACACGATGTTTGGGGCTGGGCTTTAAAGATTTTCAAGAGAGTTTTTAATTTTAAGTTCCTAGTCTTTGAACTGCTCGGAAGCTGTATCTGGTGGTTTATGCACAAGTACAATAACTAGATTCTTATTTAAATTTTTTTACCACCAAAACTTTCACTACATCATTTTTGGTGCTATGTAACTTACTGCAAATGAGTGACTCTTTTAACATATAGACCAACCCCACCTTATGGCTTTTTTTTTTTTTTTGCAGCTAAGCAGACTGTAACCAGATATCTGAGTTTTGCTATCAAATCAGTCTTTTTGTGCAGGTCTCTGTGAAAGCTGCAGACATTACATGTCACTAAGAAGTCCACTAATAAATGGTATACTTTTGTCTTTGTTTTCTTTATAACACTGTACATTTACGAAACTAAATGTTAAATTACTTGTCTGTTGAGGGATTGTTTTTGTTGACATTGCTATCTTTGACTTTGATGGGGTCGCCACTGATTTTGTTTCCAATCCAACGTGGATCTGATGAGGTGGTAGCATATTCTTGTCTTTTCTAGCCAATTTGTTTTTGATTCATGGCACTAAAAAAAAATCTCTGAAGTTTGAATGGTTGTGAATACTATGGTTAGTTTGCTCATATGGCGTGTACCTCCTGGTTCCTTTGAAGAGGTAAAGCCTACCCACTTCAGGCCCTGATGCATGATACAAAACATCTCACACGAGTCAAATAATTACTCCAGATACAAGGTACTATACTGTACAGTGGACCCTCGGTTATCGGCCAATTTGGTTTTCACCTGCTTTTTTGGCCAAAATTTTATCCCAGTTATTGGCCATTATTTCAGAGATCGGCCATATTGGACGCATCCACCCGCCGCTCTGCCACGTTCATGAGTCAGTCTGGCTGTGTCTCTGGAAGAGTGAGGAAGATTCGGGGCATTCACCCAAACATTTCGCTATAATCCATTGTTTTTTAAAGTTAGTGATTGAGTGCAACTGCGAAATAAGCCACCATGAGCCCAAAGAGAGTTCCTAATGCCAGCCCTTTGGTAAAGAAAGTGAGAAACATGATAGAATTCAAGAAAGAGCTCCTAGCAAAGTACAAAAGTGAAGGAGGAAGAGAGAGGGGAGACTGTGCCTTCTTCAGTGGTTCAGTGATTCTACGATATGCACGATACTAAAGCAGCAGGAGTTGATAAAGGCTATAGTGCCAGCCAGCGATAAAGTGTAGCATTAACAGTGTAGCAAGTAAGTTAAGCGATTAAGTGATAGAAAAAGGATGACACGAAACTGACTCCTCCAATGTTGTTGGAGGTGTATAGGGTCATTGACAATATACGCCGCCCTACGTATCTTCCACCACCCTAAACCAATGCCAGCATCTCCCCCAAGGTAAGTGTAAATATTTCTTATTTATAAAGTGTAAATATTTCTTATTTACAAATTACGTACATTGTTTCAGTGTGAATAGTGGTGGTGGCCTCTGCTGCCACCACCACCACTATACGTATGGCTTATGCTGTCAGTGGTCCTTATAAACCCAACAACAACACCACCACCACCACTACGTAATGACATATTTTATTTATTCTAGAGTATATATTATGTTTCTATGTTATTAATATTGTTTATTATCTCATATTAGATGAAT
Organism: Cherax quadricarinatus; assembly: GCF_038502225.1. Classification (NCBI taxonomy): domain Eukaryota; kingdom Metazoa; phylum Arthropoda; class Malacostraca; order Decapoda; family Parastacidae; genus Cherax; species Cherax quadricarinatus. The sequence continues at coordinate 15,962,043 of NC_091314.1, forward strand.
TCTGATAGATAAATAAGCCGTAGAGTTGATAATAGCATCATATTTAAGCATTTTGTCCTGTCTGGAAACAATAAACTTGCTTCCCTCTCCACTCCTCACCGTTTTGCATATGCCAACGACACTCTTCAATAAACGTAAAAGTGATTTAAATGTTACTTTATCCATTTCATTAGTCATTTTATTTAGATCTCATTGTTTTGTGTATGTAAAAACTATAGTTAATTGTATTTTTTGTTAATATTTTTGGGTGTCTGGAACGGATTAATTGTATTTACATTAATTCTTATGGGAAATATTATTTGGGTTTTCAGCCATTTCGGTTTTAGGTCATCCTTTGGATTACAGCAGATAACCAAGGGTCCACTGTACAGTTATCTCAAACAATTTATGAACTTCCTTACTCAAGGGTTTTGATTATGCAATAATTGTAATGATGGGCAACCAGTGAAAAGATTTAATTGTCCACCATATTTTTGGATCACTGACTTTCCTAAACCAAAAATCTCTCTTTATCCTTATTGCTATTTCTGTAGGATATTAAATATTAAACAGAGTAGAATGATATATTACAACGCTATGGTCTCTCCTGTGACCTTGCTTGGACACCTGTATATCATAATTCAATGCAATTTCATTCAGAAATGTCAAGTGCTGACAAGCAACTGTGTAATATTGTAGATAAAAATGTTTAAGTCTCTTTGGTCATGATGAAGGTGATAATTTTAAAATAATTTATACTGGTACAATATGCCATACTGAACCACAGATTTACAGAACTACTAATATTTAAAACCTCCAAAGGAGTTCACATGTGAGTCTTTACATGAATGATAAATTGATCTCTCTGATTAGCTTTAAATGGGCAATAGGCACAGATATATGGTTTTCCACAAGTACTATTACGAATATGTTTCACCAGACTTGACTTGTCACTAGTTTCATAAAAACAATATGGGCAGGAGAATGGCTTTTCTCCAGTATGAGTGCGATAATGCCTTCTGAAATTATAGGGTTTTGTACAAGTGTAGTTACAATGAGGACAATGAAATGTTTCTGCCATCTTTCTGCGGAGAACAATATTCTTCTCAGTGCCCGGGGCTCCTACCTCGTCAGACATTTGAGTGTCATTGCCCAGCCATACCTGTAGGGAAATGTGTGTCATATTCAGTTTCTAGCAAATAAAAGATTTGTGTGTGTGTGTGAGCATTGCTTATATAATGTTGATGATTATTTTATAAGGATAACTCATATGCAAGCAAATTTTTCTCTTGTATAACTGCTTTCATAGCATTTTATCTTTTCTTTATGTACGTAGATTCATGGTTACCATAATGTATGTACAGTATGTATGTATATATGTATGTATGTATGTATGTATGTATGTATGTATAAATAAATAAATAAATAAATAAATATATATATATATATATATATATATATATATATATATATATATATATATATATATATATATATATATATATATACAGTGGACCCCCGGTTAACGATATTTTTTCACTCCAGAAGTATGTTCAGGTGCCAGTACTGACCGAATTTGTTCCCATAAGAAATATTGTGAAGTAGATTAGTCCATTTCAGACCCCCAAACATACACGTACAAACGCACTTACATAAATACACTTACATAATTGGTCACATTCGGAGGTAATCGTTATGCGGGGGTCCACTGTATATATATATACAGTAGGACCACACTTATACAGCAGGTTAGGGTCCAGGCTACCACCGGAAAGCGGACATCGTCAGAAAGCAGAATGCCATTTTATCCACTTAAAAATGCATATAAATGCCAGATAACAAGTTTACACTAATACAGCTTCTCCTCACTTAACAACGGAGTTCCGTTCTTAAGGTCATATCAGTAAACGAATTCATCACCAAGTGAGCAGCATACTATAATGTTAGTGGGTTTGTCAACCATCTTTGATATTGTTTTAATGTCACTTTCACACCATTTATAACAATTTTTGGGAATATTTTTAATTGTTTATACAGCAGTGTACTGTATATATTAAGTTAGGCTATATATATTAAGTTAGCAATAGAACTAGTCATTAAAAAACAATAAAAAGTAAAATACACACACAGTACACTCATTGCTTACCTCAAAATATTCGTAGTCTTGATGTAGGGTGATAGTTGAGTAGTATTTATTGTAAGAAGTTAGGTGTGGTAGGTAATGTAGCTTTTCTGGCCACCCCACCCACATGTAATATACTATGATATTTAAAGCACCCTAGAGTGATAAAATGCATATACAGTACACTCGTTACTTACCTTAAAATATTTGTATTTTAATGTAGGGTGAGAGGTGAGTGAACAACATAAAAATGAATAAACGAGAGAAAGAGAGAATGAGTAAGTGAGAGAGGACAGAGCCGAAGAGTATGTAAACAAACAGATGAACATATCTGCTTTTGGTTCATACATGTTCATTCCCGCATCTGTGAATCTTATACCATAATACAAGCACCTTACATTGGGCACAGGTTGTCTCCAAGTTGATAAAGTAGAATAAATAAAGAGCAACGCTCCCATTCTCATGTAATGAACCATTTTTAGAAGGAATGACGCTCTGAGTGAAGGCATATGAAAGGATTACTCAAAATGTCTATATTAACATAATATATGACATTTAATGTGCCTAAGTGATTATTATTGTGCTATTATTATCATTATTAATATGGCATCTTCAAGACTAATAAGACACTCTTAGTGATTTTAACATGTACCTGCATGCTAGCACAGTGTGTAAGTTTACTTAGGTGCAGGTACACAAGTACAGTGGACCCCCAATGTACGATGTCCCCAACCTACGTTAAAACCGACCTACGATGCTTTTCAGCATAAAAATTTGACCCTGACGTACACTGAAAAACTCAACCTACAGCATTCGTCCGGTACGCATCCACATGTCTGTCTGCCTGAGTGCACCTCAGCTGGCCTGCCTTCAGCTAGTGTGCCAATGTTTACAAGCCAGAGCGGTCGCTCCCACGCATATATTCGGAATATTTTGTATTATTCCAGTGTTTTTAGTGCTTCTAACTGCTAAATAAGCCACCATGAGCCCAAAGAAAGCTTGTAGTGCCAACTCTGTGGTAAAAAGGGTGAGAAATATTATTGAAATACTATCATACCATGGTCAGCTGCTGCTGCTGCTGTAGCACCATCAGCTGCTACTGCTGCTGTAGCACTGTCAGCTGCTGCTGCTGCTGTAGCACCATCAGCTACTGCTGCTGTAGCACCATCAACTGCTGCTGCTGCTGTAGCACCGTCGTTGGTGTGGCTTATCGAGAATAGTGGGAAACAATTAACCCCAGAGGGTTAGCCACCCAGGATAACCCAAAAAGTCAGTGTGTCATCGAGGACTGTCTAACTTATTTCCATTGGGGTCCTTAATCTTGTCTCCCAGAATGCGACCCACACCAGTCGGCTAACACCCAGGTGAACAGGAAAAAATGCTTGGAACTAGTGCTCATATTGGTGAATTTAAGGCCAGCAAAGGTTGGTTTGAGAGATTTAACCCTTAAATGGTCCAAACGTATATATACGTTCACTCGTGTAGCGCCCCAAATTTTTTGAGGAAAAACAATCTTTTCTTTTAAAAGGAAAAAAGAGCATATGGTACCCAGGCATCCCCAATTATTTTAATATGATGCACAGTGAGTGTGCACACCCATTCTCTCATGTCTAGGTGACTCAGGCTTATTGTGGCAATGTTGAATGAATGACAAAGAAAATGTATATGTACATTTGGGGCGCTATGCACATGAACGTATATATACGTTTGGACCGTTTAAGGGTTAAGAATCGTAGTGGTATACACAGTGTGATAAGGCCTGTTCTGGAAGAAAATGCCAAACAGGACCTACATTACTCAGGAGGAAAAGGCACTCCCAGGACACAGTGTCTCATCAGTCATTGCTGCATCTCCAATAAAGGCAAATGTCATTTATTCTTCATTTAGTAGAGTAGTACATGCACAATGTATATTGTGCATGTACTACTCTACTATTGTGCATGTATACTTCTTTTTGTGTGTAGGAAAATGTATATTTCATGTGGCAAAAAAAAAATTTTTCATACTTTTGGGTGTCTTGCACAGATTAATTTGATTTCCATTATTTCTTATGGGGAAAATTAATTCAACCTACGATCATTTCGTATTACAATGGGCTCTCAGGAACAGATTAATATCGTAAGTCGGGGGACCACTGTATAATTATCAAAGTAGAAATAACTTTAACCCTTTCAGGGTTTCTGATGTACTAGTACGGCTTACGCGTCAGGGCTATTGAGGTACTAGTACGCATAAATTCTAGCGCCTTCAAATCTCGTGGGAAAAGGCTGGTAGGCCTAGATGTGAGAGAATGGGTGTGTGTGGTCGGTGTGCACGGTAGAAAAAAAATCTGGGACCCAGTGGCGCATTGTGGGAACGCCATTTTAGTAGACCTTGTTCACCATGCCTCGCAGTAAGAAACACCTCACTCCTTGGCGAATTGGGACACTTTTGTTCCCCAGTGACAGTTCTAATACAGATGGAAGTGCCAGTGAAGATGAGTTTCAAAGTTTTGATGAAGCTGTGACCAAAACTAATGACCATAATACCAGTAATAGTGAGAAAAACCCAGACGACGCGCAACCTTCCACTTCTGCTGCTGGGCTGTCTTGTTCGTGTTCAGTTGTACCAGAACGAAAGAGGAAACTCCTATTTTCCCATATCCCGGACTCAGATGTGAGCATTAGTGATGATAGTGATAGTGAATATGAATTACAAGCTCTTGAAAACACTTCCAGTAGCGATAGTGAAGTGGAATATTCTCCAGTGAAGCGTCAGTATATACGATGATATATGCGCTCTGTTAGTGTGCCATATGCTATTCCAAGGGGAAGGAGTACATCTCGGAGTACATCCCATGGCTGTACAACAGGAACAGATAGCGAAAATGAAGATGATAGTGTTGCAATTGGGATGGAAAATGTGCATGGTGGTGGTAGTAGTGGTGCCAGCTGTGAGGCACCAGCAGTGGGCCATGCTGCCACCCACGCTGCCACCCACGCCGCTGCCTCAGTTGATCTACAACAAAGGCCACCATCCCCCACCCATCCCCCACACCAGCCTCCACAACTACAACCTCCACAACCACAAACTCCACAACCACAACCACAACTACCTGTCAACGTCCAGTACCCACCAGCAGACCACACCTGAGATTGGCAGGAAGCTGCCAATTTTGTTCCAAACCCCCACCAGTTTGATGAAAGCCAAAGCGGAATACGGCCATTGTTTTGTACACCGGGGAACAATGCCAGTGAACTGGAATGTTTCGAGTTATTCTTTGACGAATCCCTGATGGAAATTATTGTCAAGGAAAGCAACAGATACTTCGATTACACCATGGCAAACACAATACTTTCACCAAAATCACGTCTACACCAGTGGAAGGAGACAACTGTGGCTGAGATGTATCTTTTCTTTGCCACAATAATGCTTATGCCACATGTGTATAAGCACAGTGTGAAATCATACTGGTCAACAGACCGCCTTATTGCAACCCCAGGTTTTAGTGATATAATGTGAGTGAATCAATTTGTGCAACTATTATATATGCTTCACTTCTCAGACAAAACCAGGCCTGACAGAAATGACAGGTTATATAAGATTAGGAATGTGTTTGTGTATCTGAAACAGAAATTCAATATGTATTTTTATCCCTTCAGGAAGCTTGTTATTGACGAGTCTTTGATTCTGTTCAAAGGAAGACTCTCTTTCAAGCAGTACATACCAAGCAAGAGGAAATGGTTTGGTATAAAGTTGTTTGTGCTTTGTGATTGCTACAGTGGTCTTGTATTGGATATTATTGTGTACACTGGAAGTTATACATTGCAAAATACCAGGAAGTTATTGGGCATCTCTGGTGATGTGGTTAGAACAACGATAGAACCATACCTTGGTAAGGGCTATATATTATATACTGATAACTGGTACACAAGCCCCTCACTCAGTGATTTTCTTGCGAGTGAACATGACACCTGTGTGGCTTAGTGCATGCAAATCATAAACATATGCCCAGGTTTGACGCTGGCACTCGTAGAAGTGAGGTGCAGGCGTTTCCTGCCAATGACATCATGACATTTCGGTGGCATGACAAACGAGATGTCACACTGTTGTCATCAGTTCACCCTAACGAAATGACAAACACTGGCAGGCAGCATAGAGAGAGCAATGAACCCATTCTAAAACCTGCAGCTGTGATTGATTACACCTTCAATATGCGCTCAGTGGACAAATGTGACATGCAGATTGGGTTTGCTGATTGTGTTCGCAAGAGTTATAAGTGGTACATAAAACTCTTTTTCCACACATAGAGAATAAACTTTGATTGATCTTCTGGACATTCCCATGCTCAATGCTTATAATATGTATAAGATGAGGACCAGAAACAAACCACCATATGGCGAATTTTGTTTGTCTGTCATCAGACAAATAGTATTCAAGTAACAAGGAGCAACACCTGCAATAGAAAACTGCCCACTAAATTATCAACAACTACCTTCTCGTCTGAAGCATGGTGATCACTTCCTAACACAACTGCCTGCTACTGCTTTCAAGAAAAAAACTCAGAAGAGGTGTTATGTCTGTGCACATACAAAAAAAAAATGCCCACAACAATGAAGAGACACTCGCTTTATGTGTAAGGAGTGTAAAACACCACTGTGCATGACACCATGTTTCACAGAGTTCCACAGGCTGCAGAACTTCTAGAAACATTCCCTGTGACTGTATATGTGTATATAAAATATAGAAAAATAGTAATAAACAACATTTTATGTCATTTGTGTGTGTAAACAACTTTTAAAAACAATATAGGGACAACAGTGTTTGTGCAGTTATTGTGTAGTAAATAAAGAGAAAAAACTTACAAAATAGTGCTCATATTGGTCTCATAGGCCATAAAAGTTACTTAAAAAAAAAAAATAATAATAGAAAATATTACCAAAAAAACTAAATAAACTAAAGCCGGGTGACCGGCAGTCGGCGATGTTGCCGTATGCTGGTCATTTTCTGTCATCTTCACGCCACCATATCTCGGTAAGTATTGATGGTAAAAAATTTTTGTTTAGCCTATAAGATTTAAAAAAAAAACTCTATCTTTTCATGAGAAAAAATAATTTTTTTTTTTTTGGAAAGTTTTTCGACCCTGAGAACAAGTCTGGGAGAGGGCCTGTCGACCCTGAAAGGGTTAAAACACTTGAAACTTTGGAAAGTTTCCAGACATAATGGAGAGTGTGCTCATGGAGAATGTAAATATACCAGGTGGCCCGCAGTGACAGTATTAGAAAGTCAGGTTGGGGGAGCCGTATAGAGAATTTTGGTCATAATTTCAAATGTCCGTATTAGCAGAATGCCATAAAGCAGGGCCCTACTGTGTGTGTGTGTGTGTGTGTGTGTGTGTGTGTGTGTGTGTGTATACATATATGTACATATATATATATACATATACAGTGGACCCCCACATAACGATCACCTCCGAATGCGACCAATTATGTAAGTGTATTTATGTAAGTGCATTTGTACGTGTATGTTTGGGGGTCTGAAATGGACTAATCTACTTCACAATATTCCTTATGGGAACAAATTCGGTCAGTACTGCCACCTGAACATACATCTGGAGTGAAAAAATATCGTTAACCGGGGGTCCACTGTATATATACATACAAATATATATATATAAATATATATTTATAAATATATATAACTATATATATATAAATATATTTATATATATATATATATATATATATATATATATATATATATATATAAAACATACACGTACAAACTCACTTACATAAATACACTTACATAATTGGTCGCATTCGGAGGTGATCGTTATGCGGGGGTCCACTGTATATATATATATATATATATATATATATATATATATATATATATATATATATATATATATATATATATATATATATATATATATATATATATATATATATACACACACAGTGGACCCCCGCTTCATGATCAGCTCCCAATGCGACCAATTATGTAAGTGTATTTATGTAAGTGCATTTGTACGTGTATCTTTGGGGGTCTGAAATGGACTAATCTAATTCACAATATTCCTTATGGGAACAAATTCGTTCAGTACTGGCACCTGAACATACTTCTGGAATGAAATAATATCGTAAACCGGGGGTCCACTGTATATATTTATATATATACATGTATATATATATATATATATATATATATATATATATATATATATATATATATATATATATATATATATATATATATATATATATATATATATATATACAGTGGACCCCCGCATAACGATTACCTCCGAATGCGACCAATTATGTAAGTGTATTTATGTAAGTGCGTTTGTACGTGTATGTTTGGGGATCTGAAATGGACTAATCTACTTCACAATATTCCTTATGGGAATAAATTCGGTCAGTACTGGCACCTGAACATACTTCTGGAGTGAAAAAATATCGTTAACCGGGGGTCCACTGTATATACAGTGGACTCCCGGTTTACGATCAGCTTCCAATGCGACCAATTATGTAAGTGTATTTATGTAAGTGCATTTGTATGTGTATGTTTGGGGGTCTGAAATGGACTAATCTAATTTACAATATTCCTTATGGGAACAAATTTGGTCAGTACTGGCACCTGAACATACTTCTGATATGAAATAATATCGTAAACCGGGGGTCCACTGTAATATATATATATATATATATATATATATATATATATATATATATATATATATATATATATATATATATATATATATATATATATATATATATATATATATATATATGTGTGTGTGTGTGTGTCGTGCCGAATATGTAAAACTGGTCAATTTGCAAGAACTCATGTAAAATTAAGTCCTTTCTAAAATTTTCTCTTATACGTTTAAAGATATATTTTTTCATTAATGTTAATGTAAAATTAATTAATTTTGCACCAAAAGAATCTTAGAAAGCTTACCTAACCTTATTATAACAAGAACAATTTATTTTACCTTAACCCAACTAAATATATTTTAGATTTGTTTACAATAATTTAATACTAAACAAACACAGTGAAATATATTGCTTTTGTTAGGTTCAGAATGATTTTGGCAAAATTATTACATACACAAATTTTCCCTTGTCCTATATGGCAAGATGAGCCTTGCTATTTAAGCCAAGATTGCAAGTTCTGCCTATTCGGCACGACATGTGCGTGTGTGTGTGTATATATATATATATATATATATATATATATATATATATATATATATATATATATATATATATATATATATATATATATATATATATATATGCAAGGAATTCGCAAGAGCAGGCGAAATACACACAAACACTGATCTCTGGCTGAAGGAGACTTGAACCTACGAACCTTGGAACAAGGTACGCAGTGCTTTACCGATCCACCCACACTGGACCAATACACCTTGGAGTCCAGCTTGCGCTAGACTTTGATCCAAGGCAGCCAGCTTTCAGGGAGAAGGCTTACAGCTTTTCATCTCATCCCCTGCATGCACCAGCCTTACTAGAGATTTTTAACAATGCAAGGAATTCGCAAGAGCAGGCAAAATATACACAAACACTGATCTCTGGCTGAAGGAGACTCGAACCTACGAACCTTGGAACAAGGTACGCAGTGCTTTACCAATCTACCCACACTGGACCAATACACCTTGGAGTCCAGCTTGCGTTGGACTTTGATCCAAGGCAGCCAGCTATCGAATGTTTCGAGTTTCAACCACTTTTCTTGAACTAATTTTGTCCCAACTATCTAACGCGTCCCATGTTTCGAACCGCCGGGTACCAGACCTGTCCGCCTGCCCGCTCTGTCCGCGTCCCCACGCAGGCGCCGTCAGCCAGTCTGACTTTGTTGACATTTGAGTGAACACTAACTTGTGTGCTCATTCAAACATTTTCCTATTAATTCACTGTGTTTGGTGCTTGTGTGACTGTGAAATAAGCTACTATGGGCCTAAAGAAACTTGCTAGTGTACCCCTGTGGTAAAGAAAGTGAGAAACACCATAGACATGAAGAAGGAAATAATACAAAAATATGAGAGTGGTGTGTGAGTTGTTGAGCTTGTCAGGATGTACAAGAAAAACAAGTCAACCATTGCTTCTATCCTGGCAAATAAAGAACAAATCAAGGAAGCTGATGTTGTGAAAGGTGTTGATATGCTAACCAAAAATAGACCACAGACAGTCGATCATGTTGAGAAGTTGTTGCTGGTGTGGATCAAGGATGAAGAGATAGGGGGTGATACTATTTCTGAGACAATTATTTGTGAAAAAGCAAGGCAGTTGCATGCCAATCTTCTACAGAAAACTCCTGGAACCAGTGCTGATAGTGAATTTAAGGCCAGCAGAGGCTGGTTTGACAGATTTAAGAAGTATAGTGGCACACACAATGTTGTAAGGCATGGTGAGGCAGCCAGTTTAGACAAACAGGCTGCTGAAAAATTTGTACAGGAATTTCAGGGGTACATAGACACTGAAAAATTCAAACCCCAACAAGTGTTCAGTTGTGATGAAACACGCCTGTTTCGGAAGAAAATGCCAAAGAGGACGTACATTACTTGGGAGGAAAAGGCACTGCCAGGACACAAGTCTGTGAAAGACAGGCTAACTCATTTGTTCTGTGCTGATGCTAGTGGGGATTTTAAAGCGAAGCCTTTACTCGTGTATCACTCAGAAAATCCCTGAGAGTTCAAGAAAAACAATATCAAGAATAAATTGTGTGTG
>NC_091314.1:15977878-16085378 GCF_038502225.1 Cherax quadricarinatus
GTTCCAGGCTATGTAAAGTTTGTTCCTGATGGTGTTACTGGTTTCATGATACTTTTCATGCCATGAATTTGTATCTTTACAGCAGGGATACACAACCTGTGGCTCTTGAGCAAAACAATTATGGCCCTTGAGATATGAAAAAAAAAAAAAAATCAGGCTACCACTGACTTGGTGATGCTGAATACCTTCCATTAGCTTTACTCAACTCATACACTGCACACTACATAGCTTATTTTTCAGTTAATATATATTTGGTGACTGACAGGGTTGTGCATCCCTGTAGATTACAGGCAGATGATTGCCATCTTGTCATTAATATACCTGTACCAAATATCAACACACAAATCAAGGTAGAGAATACTAGCAATACAAAAGACCTAGGTCAACATACGCCAGTGTAGGGAGCACTTATAGATATGAGTCAGTAATCTACTGTTTTCATTTTGTTGCCTGGAACATTATTTGTTTCATTTTCATGGAGAAAGATGTATATTAGAACTTATTAATACTCTATATGCAAAAATAATGTTATACCTTGGTATTTTTTAATAAATTTTGTTATTCTGTAAATTAAAGCCATTCTTAATACCTGTTTTGTTTGAGTCATTAAAACCTTAGTTATTGTGTAAATGCAATTTCATTTATTCATTAATAAATCAATAGATATGCAACTCCAATGCTAAAGGCCTCTGATTTTTTTTCACGAACATAAAAAAAAAAAAGATCAATGTGTTTTCTTGGAGATGTGTGAACAAAATAATTTCTCAATGGCTATAGTACACACAGGTAAAAGAAAGAGAGAAAAGCAAGATTTTCTTTATTCATAAGACTGAAAAAGGAGAGGCAGACATGCCAACCTATATACAATACGGCCCATACAGAAAGTGGATATTTAGGGACACTATGTTTTCATCATACTGCTTATATTCTGGTTTGAGAAATATTCTTTACAGTATAGCAACCTTTTATACATAAAGAAAAAGGAACTACAGTAAAAAATTAATATGAATATACACAGTTACTGAAACCTCTCTAAAGTATCCACCCATACCCCCATCTGATTATTGTAAATTAGTTAACATTCTGATCCAAAATCCAATTTTCTGATTTAATTTAAACTCAGAATATCAGTGTCTTTGTAAACTAACCAAAAATTTAAATGCAAGAAGTGACCAACATTGAAAAGTTAGATGTGTGTTATACGTTAATGACTCAAAAATGGACACGTATGTGATTCTTAATACTACTTCGTCGTGTAGCTCGATACGGGCAATAGGGACATGAAAATGGTTTCTCTCCAGTATGAATTCGAAGATGCTGTGTTAGATTTGATTTATCACCTGTCTGGTATGAGCACTGAGAGCAGGAGAAAGGCTTAACACCAGTGTGAGTGCGGCAATGCTTTACAAGATCACAACGATTCATAGTGCTGTAAGAACACTGTGAGCACTGATAAGTTTTTTGTAATTTTCTGCTGTAGGCGAGGTTCTTCCCAACACCTGTAGCTCCTCCAGGGTCAGCAATTTGACTGTCATTATCCAGCCACACCTGTAGGAAATGTTGGTCTTAATAAACAAAAATTGCTTGAAGCAGTCAAATTTTGCTATTAATACACATATTGAAAAATTTTTTACGCTTTAGTTCAGTCTCTTTGTGGCTTAATTTTTGCTATTGTGAGTTCATAATACTTTTATATTTTACAATAAGGCATAGAGAGATGGGGTGACAATTCCAGAAATGACCTTTCTTTGTTAAGTCTACAGCTGCACATGCAAGAGTGGCAGCAGATATTTGCTTTTACAAAAGTAATATTTTTCCATTGGTAGCAATACACCTCTCATGTAGTTACTGTTTTATTTCTCATTATCAACAATTTGAAAGAGCACAAATGTTTCAAACTTAAATTAATTTGTATAATTTTTGAGAACATGTTATTGTAAAAAATTATTAAACAGAACTGTACAAATTTTGACACTGATCTGAGCACAAAACTACTTGAACATGTATTATTCTGTGATTACATGCAAACAAAATGCTTATTATAATTTTCATTCTAAGAACCTTTGTAATAAACAGGAAATGCTAAAAGTTAATCATTTTTTCAATAACATGATTATTTTTTATCAATAAAGTACATATATACAGCATACAGTGAAATGCATATATGCACTTAAAATATTTCCAATATCAGTATACAAAAAAAATATGAAGAGCAATCACTGTTCCTAATTTTTTGTCAATGAAGCTGAGAATCTTTCTTTTTTTTCACAAGTGTGTACTATATAAATTCTACTGATTTGAGGGAACATAAATTTATGATGATACTAAGAGAAAAAATGAGAAGACAGCTCTTGAGCAAGAGAGCATTAACCTTTTCATTAAGATTGTAAAGTTCATGTAATGGCAGGTCCCTGCATAGAAATCATGAGAATGATAAAGGCTCTTGGTGCAGAGCAAACTTTTATTATAGATGACATTTTGCCCTGGACAGAGCTCTGCCGAGAGTGTCTTTTCAAAATATGGTGCATTTATATAGAATATTTTTATTTATTTTTATAAGTGTTGACAATACCTGCCACGAGATTCCTTGCCAGTTGACTTTCCCCCCCTTTTTTTGGTGGCCATTATAGGCACTTAACCCTTTAACTGTCCAAACGTAGATCTACGGTGTTACCGCTAGCGCTCCAAACGTAGATCAATGTTTTACTTTTCCTGCCTCCAAATTTGGCATGATTGCCTGAGATGCCTGGTCAGTATAGAATGGGTCTTAACACTCGGTGTGTGCAGTATTAAAAAATTTGGGACCACTTAGTACCTTGTGGGAGCACCAATTCAATTGAGTGCCAGTTAGAGCAAACTGCGTGGCAAACACCAGGGATTCACTGATGCCATGTCGTATTAACACTTCCCTTTTAAGAGGAAAGTGATGTTGACCCCGAGTTTTGTGGCTTTTAGATGGATGTGGCCACAAGTGGTCGAGGAAATGTCAAAAACCTTGATAAAACCCATGTGCAACATTTGTTTCACATCCTTTCAATTTTGATACCTCTGTTAGTGTCATCCTGCCAAAATGTCCTACAACCTATGCCCTAAGTAAAGAGAAATGATTCTGGAACATGTGTAATACGTGTTCGGCTGGCTGGCTGGCTGGCTGGCTGGCTGGCTGGCTGGCTGGCTGGCTGGCTGGCTGGCTGGCTGGCTGGCTGGCTGGCTGGCTGGCTGGCTGGCTGGCTGGCTGGCTGGCTGGCTGGCTGGCTGGCTGGCTGGCTGGCTGGCTGGCTGGCTGGCTGGCTGGCTGGCTGGCTGGCTGGCTGGCTGGCTGGCTGGCTGGCTGGCTGGCTGGCTGGCTGGCTGGCTGGCTGGCTGGCTGGCTGGCAGGCTGGCTGGCTGGCTGGCTGGCTGGCTGGCTGGCTGGCTGGCTGGCTGGCTGGCTGGCTGGCTGGCTGGCTGGCTGGCTGGCTGGCTGGCTGGCTGGCTGGCTGGCTGGCTGGCTGGCTGGCTGGCTGGCTGGCTGGCTGGCTGGCTGGCTGGCTGGCTGGCTGGCTGGCTGGCTGGCTGGCTGGCTGGCTGGCTGGCTGGCTGGCTGGCTGGCTGGCTGGCTGGCTGGCTGGCTGGCTGGCTGGCTGGCTGGCTGGCTGGCTGGCTGGCTGGCTGGCTGGCTGGCTGGCTGGCTGGCTGGCTGGCTGGCTGGCTGGCTGGCTGGCTGGCTGGCTGGCTGGCTGGCTGGCTGGCTGGCTGGCTGGCTGGCTGGCTGGCTGGCTGGCAGGCAGGCAGGCAGGCAGGCAGGCAGGCAGGCAGGCATCTCTGTCTCTGTATGTCTCTATCCATATGTCACGGATACACATAAGTACAGTTATTATACATTGTGTAAATTACATAGGATAACCCCAAAAATCCAGACAAAGTCTATGTTGTTTTTAACATTAAAGTTAGAAATTTTGCCAACAATAGGGCTCAAAATATCAACAAGCCATTTGATATTTTGAGCCCTATTGTTGGCAAAATTTCTAACTTTAATGTTAAAAACAACATAGACTTGGTTGATAAATTAAGCTCCTTGACTGACTTTAAATGATTTTAACATGGTTAGTTTTGATGTTACTTCCTTGTTTACGAAAGTTCCTGTTGATGATTTATTAAGTTTCTTATCTGAAGAACTCGTTAACTATGATTTACCATTGCCAGTTCCTACTATCATTAAACTTATTAAACTTTGCATTGTTGATGCAAAATTTGTATTTAATGATAAGTTTTACACTCAGAAGTTTGGTATGGCAATGGGAAATCCTCTTTCACCTGTTCTTAGTAACCTATACATGGAATTTTTTGAAACAAGGTTGCTTAACACAATCCTCCCTAATAGAGCTAAATGGTTCAGATATGTTGATGATATTTTGTGTCTTATGCCCAAAAATGTAGATATACACCATTTTCTTGGAAAATTAAATAGCTTAGCCCATTCTATAAACTTTACTGTTGAGTTTGAAGAAAATAACTCATTGCCTTTTCTAGATGTTTTAATTATTAAGGGTAATAATGAATTCAAATTTAAAATTTACAGAAAACCTACAAATAACTGTTCCTATGTCCACTATTATTCCTCGCATCAAGATAGAGTCAAACTGTCTGTTTTCTCATGAATGTTTTTGAGAGCTTTACGAATTTGTAGTCCTGAGTTCATAGATGAAGAAATATCCAAAATTTATGAAATAGGTAATGATTTAAAATACCCAAGAAATGTAATTGATAAATCTTTTAAACTTGCTAGGAACACTTTTTATAATCCAAAAAAGGGCAACCAGCCTTATTCAACTAAAAATATGTTGGTTCTCCCTTACCATGAAAACTTGGTTGATATGCCTTCTCTTCTTAAGACTTTTAATATTAAAGTTGTATTCAAAAATCTTGATACAGTAAAAAAACTTTTGATTAAGAATTCCCCCCAAAATGCTGATGGATGTGTCTATAAGATTCCTTGTAAAATTTGCGATAAAGTTTATTACGGTCAAACTGGTAAAAATCTCGAACTAAGATTAAAACAACATAAATATAGCATTAGAACTGGACAAGATTCCAATGCTCTATTTATTCATGTAAGAGATTTTAACCATCCAATTGATTTTCAAAAAGTTGAGAAAGTAGTATCAAGCAAGTCCATGGTCGACAGGAATATAATTGAATCTTGTTTCATAAAAAGCAGTTTTGACAATAATATGAATATTTCCTTTGGTTTATATAAATTAGATCCATTTATAATTAATAGAATTTGGGTAGAATTTAATAATACACTGGACAAATAAATAGCTTGGGGGTGAGTTTTGCAAAGGACCTATCCAAGTTGGCTCGCCGCGCGTCACGTGTTTAACCGTTGTGGGATCTGATAGTGAGGTGCTGGCCGACCCCTTATATAGCTTCCTTGGATGCTTCACTTTCATAGTTCCTTGATAATGTGAGTAGTCACGAAAGCGCTTGGAATTTCTCTATTCTTTCAGAGTGGTTGTTTTGCATATTTTGAAATCACCTGTTTACTGTGATCTTATTGCATATATATATATATATATATATATATATATATATATATATATATATATATATATATATATATATATATATATATATATATATATATATATACAGTGGACCCTCGCCTAATGATGTCATTGCATAACGTTAAATCCGCCTAGCGATACATTTTAACGTAAAAATTTTGCCTCGCCTAGCGCTAAAAAAACTCGCTCAACGCTTTTCGTCCGAGACGTGTCCATGTGCGGCCTGAGCCAGCCTCACTTGTTCCATGGGTGGCAGTGTTTACAAGCCAGCCTCCGCGGTCACATCCAAGCATACAATCGGAACATTTCGTATTATCACAGCATTTTCAGTGATTTCACCTGCAAAATAAGTGACCATGGGCCCTAAGAAAGCTTCTAGTGCCAACCCTACAGGAATAAGGGTGAGAATTACTATGCGTATGAAGAAAGAGATCATTGCTAAGTATGAAAGTGGAGTGCGTGTTTCCGAGCTGGCCAGGTTGTATAGTAAACCCCAATCAACCATCGCTACTATTGTGGCCAACAAAACGGCAATCAAGGAAGCTGTTCTTGCCAAAGGTGCAACTTTGTTTTTGAAACAAAGATCGCAAGTGATAGAAGATGTTGAGAGACTGTTATTGGTGTGGATAAACGAAAAACAGATAGCAGGAGATAGCATCTCTCAAGCGATCATATGTGAAAAGGCTAGGAAGTTGCATGAGGATTTAATTAGAAAAATGCCTGCAACTAGTGGTGATGTGAGTGAATTTAAGGCCAGCAAAGGTTGGTTTGAGAGATTTAAGAATTGTAGTGGCATACATAGTGTGATAAGGCATGGTGAGGCTGCCAGTTCGGACCACAAAGCAGCTGAAAAATATGTGCAGGAATTCAAGGAGTACATAGACAGTGAAGGACTGAAACCTGAACAAGTGTTTAATTGTGACGAAACAGGCCTGTTTTGGAAGAAAATGCCAAGCAGGACCTACATTACTCAGGAGGAAAAGGCACTCCCAGGACATAAGCCTATGAAAGACAGGCTTACAATGTTGATGTGTGCCAATGCTAGTGGTGATTGTAAAGTGAAGCCTTTATTGGTGTGTCACTCTGAAACTCCCAGCGTGTTCAGGCAAAAGAATATCCTCAAGGCTAATTTGTGTGTGCTGTGGAGGGCAAACAGTAAGGCATGGGTCACTAGGGACTTTTCTTATGACTGGTTACACCATGCATTTGCCCCCACTGTGAAAAATTACCTAATTGAAAATAAATTTGACCTTAAGTGCCTCCTGGTATTAGACAATGCTCCTGGTCATCCTTCAGATGTGGCAGAGCGACTTTCTGCAGACATGAGCTTCATTAACATCAAGTTTTTGCCTCCTAATACCACTCCTCTCCTGCAGCCCATGGACCTGCAGGTCATTGCAAACTTCAAAAAACTCTACACAAAAGCTCTGTTTGAAAGGTGCTTTGTAGTGACCTCAGAAACTCAATTGACTCTAAGAGAGTTTTGGAGAGATCACTTTAATATCCTCAATTGTGTAAACCTTATAGGTAAGGCTTGGGAGGGAGTGACTAAGAGGACCTTGAATTCTGCTTGGAAGAAACTGTGGCCAGAATGTGTAAACAAAAGGGATTTTAAAGGATTTGAGGCTAACCATGAGAAGCGTATGTCAGTTGAGGAATCAATTGTGGCATTGGGGAAGTCCTTGGGGTTGGAGGTTAGTGGGGAGGATGTGGAAGAGTTGGTGGAGGAGGACAATGAAGAACTAACCACTGATGAGCTGCTAGATCATCTTCAACAGCAAGAGGCCACACCTGAGGAAACTGCTTCGGAAGAGGGGAGAGAGAAATTGAAGAAGTTGCCTACTTCAAAGATTAAGGAAATATGTGCAAAGTGGCTTGAAGTGCAAACCTTTATGGATGAAAATCACCCTCACACAGCTATTGCAAGCCATGCTGGTGACTATTACACTGACAATGTTGTGAACCACTTTAGGAAAGTCATAAAGGAACGAGAGGTACAGGCCTCTATGTGCAGATATGTTGTGCGACAGAAGTCCAGTGACTCTCAAGCTGGTCCTAGTGGCATTAAAAGAAGGGAAGTAACCCCGGAAAAGGACTTGCTACCTCAAGTCCTAATGGAAGGGGATTCCCCTTCTAAACACTAGCACCATGAACACTCTCCCCTCCTCCCATCCTATCAATCATCACCAGATCTTCATTAAAGGTAAGTGTCAATTATTCTATTGTTATTGTTGTTATTGTAATTACAGTGGACCCCTGGTTAACGATATTTTTTCACTCCAGAAGTATGTTCAGGTGCCAGTACTGACCGAATTTGTTCCCATAAGGAATATTGTGAAGTAGATTAGTCCATTTCAGACCCCCAAACATACACGTACAAATGCACTTACATAAATACACTTACATAATTGGTCGCATTTGGAGGTAATCGTTATGCGGGGGTCCACTGTATTCTATTGCATTGAACTTAATATTTCATGTAGTAAAATTTTTTTTTCATACTTTTGGGTGTCTTGCACGGATTAATTTGATTTTCATTATTTCTTATGGGGAAAATTAATTTGACTTTCGATATTTTCGACATTTGATAGCTCTCAGGAACGGAATAGTATCGAATGTCGAGGGTCCACTGTACTTGACCAGCAATAAGCTTATTCATGGAGTCATAGTAAAAACTTCAAAACCATTTGTGAAAGCATTAACCCATTGACTGTTTTGGTCGTATATACATGTATACGTCTTACGAGCTAGTGTTTTGGACGTATTAATACGCATAAATTCTAGCGGCTTCAAATCAAGCAGGAGAAAGCTGGTAGGCCCACATGTGAAAGAATGGGTCTTTGTGGTCAGTGTGCACCACATAAAAAAAATCCTGCATCACACAGTGCATAATGAGAAAAAAAAACTTTTTTTTTTTTCTGGATTAAAACGCCGACTTTGAGGTGTATTTTCGTATAGTATTTATCGTTATATTCTCGTTTTCATGGTCTTACGTGATAAAATGGAAAATATATTACAGAAATAGAGATGATTTTGATTAGTTTCACGATGAAAATGACCTTGAAATTGAACTCAAAGTAGCGGACATGTTCGATTTTTACGAATGTTCAGGAGTAAGCAAATCACACCACATGTCCAATGCACGTCAATAACATGAGTATTTAGAACTGTCTGGGAAGGTCAGTTCTATATAGGACATGTTGCAGATAATAACTATGAAGAGAGGCATAAAATACTACTACACTGTGCACTGGTACATAGTATGATTTTGAAATAATAAAAGCAAGATTTGCCAAGAATGATGCAAGTTTGGAGTACTAACGCAAATGAAACACAGCATTGTTGAATAAAAATTTCTACAAGTAAATTAGATAAGGAAAATATAAGCAACTTACATAAATGAAAAATATAAAATATTTAATATTCCTTTTGAAATACAGTAATGAAAATATTGCAACACAACTTACTTGCAGTACATACAAAAAGGAAAAATTGAAGAACACAGTTTCTGGAAAGGAATTTATTTTATGGTTGATTGATATAATCAATGTTATGATAGAAAATTTGTGAAAATGTGAAGGCTGATGCAAAAATATAATAATAAAAAATTATTTTGAGGCAAAAAATTTATGAATGAGGTTGGAGTAAGAAGCAGTGGTACCAACAGTGAGACAAACATAGCAGTGAAAGTAAAATTGTGTAAAAATTGTTCTGAGAATATGTTTTATTAAATTTTTTGCAGGTTCTGCATTTATCACAAAAAAAAAAAGTATAGTACATGTACATAATATTTTACATTTAATGAAGCAGTATTTTGTGGGACATTTTAGCACACCCTCCTAAAGCATCTGATTAAAACAGATATACTTCATATATTTCCTATAAGATTATAAATGTTAACATTTGCAATCTTAAAGGCTTCCAGCATTACATGTAACTCGTACATTTTCACAAAAGTTTAGAAATGTATCTATTGTACTTTTTATTTTTTTATCCAAAAAACATTTTTACATACATAATGGATTGCAAATACAAATATTGTGATATAAAAAATCCAATAATATTATTGAAATAGCAATATTTACTGCTTAAAAGGTGTACTTTAAAATCAATTTAATTTTCTCCAATAAAAACAATTACTATTTGCCTGTGAAGAGATGCATCACTTACAGAAAACAAGCTTAAATGAAGACTTATCCCTCCTTCATAGTTTGACATTTTTACCAATTTTTGTAACAGTTTTTGAGATATTATTATTGACATCATTTTGTGTACTGTACTTGCCTCCCACATTTCTCTCAATACTAAAACTCAACATCACTCAAAATACTTTGCCTCAGTTTTCCCTTGTCAGTGTAGGTTTACTTTTCACTATTTCCTCTCATTTTTATAAATTCAAAATTTTCTAGTTATCTTCCTATTCAAATTCTGTGCAATGTCAGAGGCTGTCAAAATATTATTTTATTAATCTTTATTTATTAACACTTCCTTATAGCATCATTCACCTCTAGCATAGAGTATCAGTAATAGTTGGATCCAAATGGCATACAGGCATTAACAGTAAAGAAAACAGTCATGATGCAGATGAAACATTTATTAAATGAACAAAGTTTTGCTTTGTGTAGAGCTCCACAGTTATGGCTTAACCCTATCACTGTTGTGACCTCTGAAAAAAAAAAAAAAAAAAAAAAAGATTTTTCTGAAGGTAATGACACCAAAAATGCAAAACTTGGAGAACTTACAGAATTAAGCAGGCAGAAAGTTAGTGGTCTGGGCACAATTTCCACATCAGTGATTTTGCCAACTTTGATTCTTATTTTAAAACAATTCCAATGCTCAATTCAATCGAATGAGCATAAGAAACCCACAAAAGTGGGTAATTTTGCCAATTTTACACAAAATTAAAAATATTATATAATAAAAGAGTCCAAAATAAACAATGAAGGCATTCCAGCTATTAAAATAACCTTTCCTATGTATTAGTCATGTACCAAGATCTCATATACAACACTTGCCCTCCAATTTGAATCCATCAAACAAAAAATTGAAGTTTTACCCTATTTCTCAGATAATAACCAAGAATGATTGGTCATGGTTTAGGTCACTGAAGCAGACTTAGTAAAAACCCATAAAATAGATCAGAGAGGCTAGGAGAAGGCCCTACTTTTCCACAAGAAAATCACTATAAATTGAATATTTCCATAACTTTCAGTCTTATCTCAAGCTACTTCCAGTCTGAAACTGACCAAAATCATCCCTATTTCACTAGTGTACAATGGTACCTTGACTTACGAGTGCCCCAACTTACGAGTTTTCTGAGTTACGAGCCGTCGCTTGGTCAATTTTTTGAGTTGCAAGTCAAAATCAGAATTCTGAGCAAGCTTCAAATACACCGCCACTAGCAGGAAATACAGAGGAAATATCAAAAACCTCGATAATAACCAATGTGTAACATCCTTTCAATTTTGATACCACTGGTAGTGTCATCCTGCCAGAATGTTCTATAATGTATGCCCTAAGTAAAGAGAAACAATTCTGGAATGCATGTAATACATGTTCGGCAGGCCAACTGGTTGGGTAGCCAGCTAGCTGGCTGGCTGATTTGCTTTGGCTGTCTTTATCTCCTTCTGTCTATCTGTATCTATCTCTGTCTGTGTGTCTATCTGTGTGTCTGTCTATCTGTGTGTCTGTCTATCTCTGTCTCTCTCTATCTCTGTTTTTGTCTGTCTCTGTGTCTCTGTCTATGTCTATCTCTATCTGTGTCTCTGTCTCTGTCTATCTCTGTCTCTATCTCACAGGTACACATAAATACAGTTATAAATAGTGTAAATTACATATAATAACCCAAAAAATCCAGACAAAGTGCTATACTGCGCTTGTAGATATAAGGCATAATAAGCATGACTGGCAATACACATTTTCACTTGTTCAGGAATCAGACATGATGACTGCATCATGTGTAATACAGCATCCCAGCATTTTGTGCAGTTATTTTGCCAATTTTTTTTCTAACCTTGGGTCCTAAGAAAGTAAATGCAAAGGACAGTGCTGAGAAGAGGATGAGGATGATGTCCATTGAATTAAAGCATGAAATCATAGAAAAACACAAGTGAGGTGTGCGCGTAGTCAACCTGGCGAGGCAGTATGAGCGTAGTACTTTGTGCCTCATGATTTACTTCCAAGATATATACCCAAAACGTAGGCCAGTCTCCTGACTCGGAGAAAGAAAAATTCCAAGAAAACCGCTTTTGTTTCAGAGTTTTCCTTACGAAACTAGTGATCTAGTGCAATTAGCCTCACAAACGCTCTGCTTGCTCTCATAATAAGATCTCAGAAGAGCAAGAATGAGCAGATATGGTCAGAGCGAAAATTATTTATACCTCAGGAGTGGCCGACACCACTCATCACATAATGACATATTTTATTCATTCTAGAGTATATACGTATCATGTTTCTATGTTATTTATATTGTTTATTATCTCATAATAGATCAACTGTGATAGATAAATAAGCCACAGAGTTGATATTAGCATTAGTGGGGTGGTTTCTTTGGGGGTTGGAATGGATTAATGGCATTTCAATTAATTTCAATGAGGAAAATTGATCTGATACATGAGCAAATTGAGTTATGAGTTCGGTCATGGAACAAATTAAACTCGAAAGTCAAAGTATCACTGTATCTTCCATTCTATTGATAGACAGCAAGAAACAGCCAATAAAACCATAAATACAACAATGAAAAACACTATGCACTACTTTAAACCAAAGACAATGTCAAAGGTTTGCTATCCAATCACACTGTGTGAGGTAGGATTATTTTTACCCTATGCACACACACACTACACTGACCCATTCTCTCATGTCTAGGCCAAAATTTACTACTTTGCAGAAAATGCAAATCTAAATGAGCGACACTGGTGTCAACACAGATCTACGTGGGAGAGTGTGAAAGGGTTGATAAACCCTTTGACTGTTTTGGTCGTATATATATGTCTTACGAGCCAGTGTTTCGGACGTATATATATCCAATAATTCTAGCGGCATCAAATCAAGCAGGAGAAAGCTGGTAGGCCCACATGTGAGAAAATGGGTCTGTGTGGTCAGCGTGCACCACATAAAAAAAATCCTGCAGCACGCAGTGCATAATAAGAAAAAAAAAAACTCTGACTGTTTTTTTGGATTAAAATGCCGACTTTGAGGTATATTTTCATATAGTATTTATCATTCTATTCTCGTTTTCATGGTCTCACTTGATAAAATGGAAAATATATTACAGAAATAGAGATGATTTTGATTAGTTTCACGATGAAAACGACCTTGAAATTGAGCTCAAAGTAGCGGAATTGTTTGATTTTTACGAATGTTCAGGAGTAAGCAAATCACACAACACGTCCAATACACGTTAACTAGGGAGTCTAATATTCTTTCACTAGTGCACTGATATTATTTATACCATTTTTACAATAATGCATTAGTCTGCATAACAGTAAATTTTGTATTTTTTGTACAAATAAAAAATAAAAATAGAAAGCAATAGTAATATAAGAGGGGCCTAGAGATGTGACTAATGAACAGAGGATATGTTATTTTAGTGCCAAGAATGTCTACATTGTTTATTCTGAACCCTATTTTGAAATTGGCCCCTTTTTTAATTTGTGTGAAATTGGCCAAATTGCCAATTTCTGACCACTTTATTGGGTAGTTCAAATTGGTAAATGGGCGGTTTCTTGTACTCAATTGATAGAAAAAATGGAGTTCTAAAAGAAATAGCTATGAGTTTGGTCAACTTTAACAACGGAATTGGCCAAAAACAGGGCTCAAAGTCGGCGAGATCGCCGATGTGTATATGTCGCTGAGACCACTAACTTCGCGGAAGTGTACAGTGTAATTCCTTGAGTTTTCGACCAAATTTCATACTTTTGGTGTCATTACCATCGGGAAAAGATTCTCTATCATTTCACAAGAAATATATATATATATATATATATATATATATATATATATATATACTTTCTAAAAAATTTTCGACATAGAATGACAGTTTCAGAAAGGGGTTTGCGACAGTCAAAGGGTTAACCACTAAGGAAATTGTTATTCCAATAAAAGTGTTAGCAACACATGTCTTTTCTTCACTCTTCAACATATATATATGGCATGAATCCATAAAAGCTTCACCCTCTCTTCCCTAGTCACTCATCTATATTTTTCACACCAGCTTCTCCATATTTCCTTCTTAGCTATGTGTACTTGTGTAACAAGATTATCAGCAGAGTTCTGACTACTACCAAGAACACTAATCCCTTGGTTATGTAAAGAATGTTAGTTTTAATAGTTTTTGCAACACTTTAAACAATGTATTTGAAATTATGGCTTGTAATTATTTTATTTTTTATGTGCTTAGACAGGGAGCATTTAAGACATTGGAGTCATGGAGGAATGTGAGGACATATTTTGGCCACTTCGGTGTCAGACTGATGCATCTGAAGTTATCATTAAAACACTTATCATGACAAGGCAGCATAATTTAATGTAACTGTAATTTTCCATTATAAAATAAGTTCAATATCACATTATTTTTTGTAAAAATTGTTTATTTAATACATAGGTTCAATGAGTTACGATATTAATCCATTCCATAAGACATGTTGTGCCTCAAAACTATCATATCTGTAACCTAAAAATACATGGCTTTATGGTAATTCATTCCAAGATGCTAGAACACACACAGCCTTCCCTTGGATACTTCTTGTTGTTTGGACACTCTGGAATTTACTGAGTGGTAAACAAGCATAGGATTCAGCTTGAAATCTCCAGAGGCACTGGCACCCAGCAGCAGAGTAAGCCTATATTTCAATGGCATATGCCCAAGCAAAATGGCAGGATAGGGCTGGGCAGGCTAGGTAAGGCAGCACAGGCAGGGCAGGTAGGCCAGAGCTGACAGGGCAGGGCAAGCCACACAGACCACAGCAGACAGGGCAGGTAAGGCAAAGAAGAACAGGGAATGAAGAGCAAGTTGGGCAGGCAGGCAGGCACTACAGGCAGGGCAGGCTGGAACATGTAGAGCAAAGTAGAACAGGCAGAGCTGAACAGGGTTAGGCAGGCAAGGCAGGGTAGTCAGGGTAGGGTAGAGCAAGGAAGGGAAGGGTTGACAAGTAGAGCAAGCCAGGGAGGAAAGCAGAGAGTGCAGGGTAGGGCAAAGCAACCAAGACAAGGCAGGCAGTGTAGGGCAAGTAGGAGAGGTTAGGGCAGGGCAGGCAGAGATTGGTAAATAATTGCAAACTTAATATTTACACATTTTTTTATTTAGTCTCCCACTGACTGTGTCTGGTACATGTACAGTCTCCCTACATTCTCTGCCTGCCTTCCTCCCTCCTTCTCGCTCACTTCCAACACACCCTCCACCACCACTTCCTCTAAGACCTTTTCGTCACCCTGTTTC
Organism: Cherax quadricarinatus; assembly: GCF_038502225.1. Classification (NCBI taxonomy): domain Eukaryota; kingdom Metazoa; phylum Arthropoda; class Malacostraca; order Decapoda; family Parastacidae; genus Cherax; species Cherax quadricarinatus. The sequence goes on from NC_091314.1 coordinate 15,992,867, forward strand.
ATCTCTGGGCTGAGGCCCACCTACACATGCCAACCATAGTACATACAGTAGGGCTCCACTTATACGGTAGGTTAGATTTCAGGCTACTGCCGAAAAGCAGACATCGCCAGAAAGCGGAACGCCATTTTTTCCACTTATAAATGCATATGAATGCCAGGTAAGTTTACACTAACATATATTAAGTTAGCAATAGAACTAGGCATTAAAAACAATAAAAAGTAAAATACATACACGGTACACTCATTATTTACCTCAAAATATTCGTAGACCTAATGTAGGGCAAAAGGCGAGTAGTATTTACTCCAAGAAGTTAGGTGTGGTAGCCCTCCTGGCCACCCCCACCCACACATAATATACTACGACGATGCTTAAAGCTCCATAGAGTGATAAAATGCATATACAGTACACTCATTACTTACCTTAAAATATTTGTAGTCTTCATGTAGGGTGAAAGGTGAAAAGTATTTATTTGTAGAAAGTGGTGGTAGGTAGGGTAGTGTAGAGAAGTCAGCCTGGCCACCCCACCAAGTAAACAAACAGACAATGCCTCTGGTTATGGTTCATAAACATTCATACAAACACCTTACATTGTGTACAAGTTGTCTCCTCAGTGGTACAGTAGAATAAATAAAGACCAACACTTCCAATCTCATGTAATTTTTAGAAGGAATGATGCTCTGACAAATTATTATTATTATTTTTTTTATTATTATTATTATTATTATTATTATTACAATTATTATAATCATAATAAAAAAGAACCACTAAACCCACAAGGATCATGAATTACTATATATAGAGTAAAGGCATAAAAAAGGAATATTTATCTACAGTTATCCCCCAGTGTTTGACTAGAGAAAACGTAATTCTTCCGACACTCCTACAAAGCGCTTTGTAAACAAATCTTATATTTATGTCAATTTTTATTCTGTGGGTGTATGCATAATGTTTATATGCTATGTAACGTGTTTTTTATATAATTTTGAAGGAAATATCATAGATGGATTAATAAAAATGTTTATATTAATAGTATAACATAAGACATTTAATGTGCCCAAGAGAGACACTCTTTGTGATTTTAATGTGTACCCTCACTCCAGCACAGTGTGTAAGTATATTTAGGTACAGGTACACATAAGCATAATTATCAGAGTACACACAAAATACACAATAACTTTTAAACACTTGAAATTATGGAAAGTTTCCAGACATAATAGATGTGCTCACGGAGAATGTAAACAAACCGGGTGGGGCACGCCGTATTTGAAAGACTGCTTGCTGTATAGCAAATTTTGGTCATATTAGCGGAATGCCATAAGGCAAAATGCCGTAAAGCGAGGCCCTACTGTATATTATATCTCATATTTTTTATTGTAGCTCAAAATGAGTTGGATGACTAGATGGAAGTGGTCTTAGAATCCTCTTGCTTACAATAAGACACATTTGCATTCACTTGACAAGTTACTGATAAAATGCTGGATACTCATAATAATATTATTAACTAAATACGTACAATGTCTCAGTAAACTTATTATTTTATAATAAACAATTACACCATTAAATAAACAAAATATTTACATAAAAATAATATATACCATATTTAACAGCTTATAAGACATGGCTCATAAAACTTGTTTTAGTTTCAATGGTTCAGCATCGGACGTAACTGGGAAAGCTACAGCCCACCCCACACCCCCAAACTTATAGCTTCTGTCACTGACCTTTAGTTTATAGGATGCAGGGTGGTTTTTGGAGACATTTTATGGAAAGAATAATGCGCCTAATAAGCAGCAAAATACGGTAATTGCTCTAAATTGTCATTATATTAAATTATGTTGCTTTGTCACGATAAAAATTTTAATGATAACTTCAGTCCTTAATTTCAGATGGATCAATCTCACACCAAACTGGCTAAAATATGTCCTCACATTTCCCCATGACTCTACAATGTTTTAACTGCTTCCTGAACAAGCACATAAATTGGTTAGCAATGCTTTTACCTCGCACACTAAGTGTCCATAGTTCAGTCCCCGACATGGGTAGAAACAATAGCCACATTTCCTTACACCTGCTGTCCCTATTCACCTAGCAGTAAGTAGGAACCTGAGTGTTAGTTGATTGGTGTGGTTCACATCCTGAGGGACAAGACCAAAGGACTGCAATGGAAATAAGACAGATAGTCCATGATGATGCATTGACTTTCTTGGGTTAACCTGGATGGCAACCTCTCTGGGTTAAAAATCAAAACAAATCTTAATCTTAATCATTTACATAGCCAAGACTAGTGTTCTTGGTAGTCAGAGCACAGATGATACTCACATAACACGGTGTGAGCTACATCCCACACCACCCTGGACTATCAAATTATTATTATATTCATGGGTAGGTGCCAAACCCATGAACTGCATAACTAGGGGTTTATATATTAAGTCATTATAAAGGTAATACAGCACCTGAGGAATGGGAGATAATCAGATTTAATCTAAGTGCAGAGTATTTCCAATTTCTTGGATCAAGAGCTCTTCACAAGCACACAGTGCTCCATCCTTGAAGGGTCTTCTTTATAACTATCTTGTTTGTTTAGTATTTGCATATTTTACCTACATAACATTTGTGTGTACATAATATATAATGCTTGTCCCTAGAGTGGACTACAGTACTATATGTAACAAGGCACAAATCTCTATCACATGTATTTTCCTAAGAATCTAAAAGTTCAATCATTATACATTCAATTTGCCCATATCAAAATATACATTAGTAACACTATATCTCAAGCTAAGATTTTTAAATATAATGTCATTTTTAATAATCCATAAACATAATTAAACAATCTTTTCTACTAGTGGCTGACAAATATATTAGTATGTAGGTTGGTGAATGGTTTATTAAAAATAAATAAACTATGTGATAAATGTGTATGAATATGTATATATTATACATATGTACTATATATATATTTATATATATAACATATATATAATATATATATATAATATAATATATATATATATATAACTTATATATAATATATATATATATATATATTTTTTTTTTATTATCACACCGGCCGATTCCCACCAAGGCAGGGTGGCCCGAAAAAGAAAAACTTTCACCATCATTCACTCCATCACTGTCTTGCCAGAAGGGTGCTTTACACTACAGTTTTTAAACTGCAACATTAACACCCCTCCTTCAGAGTGCAGGCACTGTACTTCCCATCTCCAGGACTCAAGTCCGGCCTGCCGGTTTCCCTGAATCCCTTCATAAATGTTACTTTGCTCACACTCCAACAGCACGTCAAGTATTAAAAACCATTTGTCTCCATTCACTCCTATCAAACACGCTCACGCATGCCTGCTGGAAGTCCAAGCCCCTCGCACACAAAACCTCCTTTACCCCCTCCCTCCAACCCTTCCTAGGCCGACCCCTACCCCGCCTTCCTTCCACTACAGACTGATACACTCTTGAAGTCATTCTGTTTCGCTCCATTCTCTCTACATGTCCGAACCACCTCAACAACCCTTCCTCAGCCCTCTGGACAACAGTTTTGGTAATCCCGCACCTCCTCCTAACTTCCAAACTACGAATTCTCTGCATTATATTCACACCACACATTGCCCTCAGACATGACATCTCCACTGCCTCCAGCCTTCTCCTCGCTGCAACATTCATCACCCACGCTTCACACCCATATAAGAGCGTTGGTAAAACTATACTCTCATACATTCCCCTCTTTGCCTCCAAGGACAAAGTTCTTTGTCTCCACAGACTCCTAAGTGCACCACTCACTCTTTTTCCCTCATCAATTCTATGATTCACCTCATCTTTCATAGACCCATCCGCTGACACGTCCACTCCCAAATATCTGAATACGTTCACCTCCTCCATACTCTCTCCCTCCAATCTGATATTCAATCTTTCATCACCTAATCTTTTTGTTATCCTCATAACCTTACTCTTTCCTGTATTCACCTTTAATTTTCTTCTTTTGCACACCCTACCAAATTCATCCACCAATCTCTGCAACTTCTCTTCAGAATCTCCCAAGAGCACAGTGTCATCGGCAAAGAGCAGCTGTGACAACTCCCACTTTGTGTGTGATTCTTTATCTTTTAACTCCACGCCTCTTGCCAAGACCCTCGCATTTACTTCTCTTACAACCCCATCTATAAATATATTAAACAACCACGGTGACATCACACATCCTTGTCTAAGGCCTACTTTTACTGGGAAAAAATTTCCCTCTTTCCTACATACTCTAACTTGAGCCTCACTATCCTCGTAAAAACTCTTCACTGCTTTCAGTAACCTACCTCCTACACCATACACTTGCAACATCTGCCACATTGCCCCCCTATCCACCCTGTCATACGCCTTTTCCAAATCCATAAATGCCACAAAGACCTCTTTAGCCTTATCTAAATACTGTTCACTTATATGTTTCACTGTAAACACCTGGTCCACACACCCCCTACCTTTCCTAAAGCCTCCTTGTTCATCTGCTATCCTATTCTCCGTCTTACTCTTAATTCTTTCAATTATAACTCTACCATACACTTTACCAGGTACACTCAACAGACTTATCCCCCTATAATTTTTGCACTCTCTTTTATCCCCTTTGCCTTTATACAAAGGAACTATGCATGCTCTCTGCCAATCCCTAGGTACCTTACCCTCTTCCATACATTTATTAAATAATTGCACCAACCACTCCAAAACTATATCCCCACCTGCTTTTAACATTTCTATCTTTATCCCATCAATCCCGGCTGCCTTACCCCCTTTCATTTTACCTACTGCCTCACGAACTTCCCCCACACTCACAACTGGCTCTTCCTCACTCCTACAAGATGTTATTCCTCCTTGCCCTATACACGAAATCACAGCTTCCCTATCTTCATCAACATTTAACAATTCCTCAAAATATTCCTTCCATCTTCCCAATACCTCTACCTCTCCATTTAATAACTCTCCTCTCCTATTTTTAACTGACAAATCCATTTGTTCTCTAGGCTTTCTTAACTTGTTAATCTCACTCCAAAACTTTTTCTTATTTTCAACAAAATTTGTTGATAACATCTCACCCACTCTCTCATTTGCTCTCTTTTTACATTGCTTCACCACTCTCTTAACTTCTCTCTTTTTCTCCATATACTCTTCCCTCCTTGCATCACTTCTACTTTGTAAAAACTTCTCATATGCTAACTTTTTCTCCCTTACTACTCTCTTTACATCATCATTCCACCAATCGCTCCTCTTCCCTCCTGCACCCACTTTCCTGTAACCACAAACTTCTGCTGAACACTCTAACACTACATTTTTAAACCTACCCCATACCTCTTCGACCCCATTGCCTATGCTCTCATTAGCCCATCTATCCTCCAATAGCTGTTTATATCTTACCCTAACTGCCTCCTCTTTTAGTTTATAAACCTTCACCTCTCTCTTCCCTGATGCTTCTATTCTCCTTGTATCCCATCTACCTTTTACTCTCAGTGTAGCTACAACTAGAAAGTGATCTGATATATCTGTGGCCCCTCTATAAACATGTACATCCTGAAGTCTACTCAACAGTCTTTTATCTACCAATACATAATCCAACAAACTACTGTCATTTCGCCCTACATCATATCGTGTATACTTATTTATCCTCTTTTTCTTAAAATATGTATTACCTATAACTAAACCCCTTTCTATACAAAGTTCAATCAAAGGGCTCCCATTATCATTTACACCTGGCACCCCAAACTTACCTACCACACCCTCTCTAAAAGTTTCTCCTACTTTAGCATTCAAGTCCCCTACCACAATTACTCTCTCACTTGGTTCAAAGGCTCCTATACATTCACTTAACATCTCCCAAAATCTCTCTCTCTCCTCTGCATTCCTCTCTTCTCCAGGTGCATACACGCTTATTATGACCCACTTCTCGCATCCAACCTTTACTTTAATCCACATAATTCTTGAATTTACACATTCATATTCTCTTTTCTCCTTCCATAACTGATCATTTAACATTACTGCTACCCCTTCCTTTGCTCTAACTCTCTCAGATACTCCAGATTTAATCCCATTTATTTCCCCCCACTGAAACTCTCCTACCCCCTTCAGCTTTGTTTCGCTTAGGGCCAGGACATCCAACTTCTTTTCATTCATAACATCAGCAATCATCTGTTTCTTGTCATCCGCACTACATCCACGCACATTTAAGCAACCCAGTTTTATAAAGTTTTTCTTCTTCTCTTTTTTAGTAATTGTATACAGGAGAAGGGGTTACTAGCCCATTGCTCCCGGCATTTTAGTCGCCTCATACGACACGCATGGCTTACGGAGGAAAGATTCTTTTCCACTTCCCCATGGACAATAGAAGAAATAAAAAAAGAACAAGAGCTATTTAGAAAAAGGAGAAAAACCTAGATGTATGTATATATATATATGCATGTGCGTGTCTGTGAAGTGTGACCAAAGTGTAAGTAGGAGTAGCAAGATATCCCTGTTATCTTAGCGTGTTTATGAGACAGAAAAAGAAACCAGCAATCCTACCATCATGCAAAACAGTTACAGGTTTTTGTTTCACAGTCATCTGGCAGGACGGTAGTACTTCCCTGGGTGGTTGCTTCACACACACATACACTTGAGTCCTGGAGGTGGGAAATACAATGCCTACACTTTAAAGAAGGGGGGAGGGATATTTGCAGTTTTGGAAGGGTATCTGAACTGTAGTAGAGGTCCACATCCCTTTATCCAAAATTCTAAAATCCAAAAAGTTATTTTGTTTTTGCTTTTTATTTTGTGACTGTGTCTAATTTCACTGTGAAAATGTCAAAAAGAGCTGCAGGTACCCCTATGGGTAACAGTGAGAAAAAGAAAAGGAAGCATCTGACATTATCAATTATGCAGAAAGTAGAGTTACTGTAGAAGCTTGCTTGTGGTGTATCAGTGCGGCATCTTACTGAAGAATATGGTATAAAATGGTAATGGTGTAAAATATCTGCAAATCTGTGGTGAAAAAGCTTCTGCTGACCATGAAGCAGCTTAAAATTACATTGACAAATTTGCCAAGATAATATCTAATGAAAACCTTAGTCCTGATGAAACAGCTCTCTACTGGCACTATGTTTCTAGAAAAACATTAACAATGGCTGATGAGAGAGCATCAACAGGTTTTAAGAATGCTAAGGGCAGGTTAACTATTCTTGGGTGTGCCAATGCTGCAGGCACACACAAGGCGAAGTTGGTAGTGATTGGAAACAGCAAACATCTGAGATGTCTGAAAGGTGTATGCAATTTATCTGTGCATTATTATAAACCATAGTAGTATTTGTAGTCTTTATTTATCACACTTAGTGTGAGTATTCATACGTTTTTGCTGGAGTAGACCCTACCTTCATTCTGAAATTCAAGACACTACTGGCCCCAAGGGTTTCGGATAAAGAGATGTGGACCTGTATCTACATGTCCCTGGCAAGACAGTGATGGAGTGAATGATGGTGAAAGTGTTTCTTTTTCAAGTCACCCTACCTCGGTCCAGGCCTCTTGCACACAAAACCTTTTTATACCCCCTCTCTCCAACCTTCCCTAGGGCAACCCCTATACAGGTCGGCCATCACTAATCTGGCATCATTGGGACCTGCAGTGTGCAGGAGTAGTGAGTTTCCTGGATTACAGAGTGGTTAGGTTAGAATACACATAATTAACCTATCAATAAAGATGCTACATCTTCCTCATTTTCATCACTGCTTTCTCCTCCACTAGCTTGCTGCTGTGGATTTACAACCATCTGCACAATTTCTGAGTCAGTCTAATGATGAAATTTGAGTCAGTATAATGATTTGAGTCAGCATAATAATGAAATTTGAAATTAAGCTAGCCGAAATTAGTGCCGGATTATTAATGGAACCGGATAACCGACTGCCAGATTAGTGATGGCCAACCTTATCTCCATTACAGATTCATACACCCTCCAAGTCATCCTGTTTTGCTCCATACTCTCTCAATGGCCAAATCACCTCAGCAACCCTTCTTCAACTCTCTGGATACTTTTAGTAACCCTGCACCTCCTTTTAATCTATCTCCACACTACAATTTGTCTTACAAAACTTACATGACATCTTTACTGCCTCCAGCCTCCTCCTTACTATAACATTTAATTAAAACACATATAAGTGTTGGTACCACTATACTCTGATATAAAGTTCTTTGTCTCCACAAATGCATCAATGCACCACCCTCCTTTTCTTCCCCTCATCAATTCTATGATTTACCTTATCTTTTATAGACCCATCTGCTGACAAGCCTACTCCCAGTTATCTAAATGCATTCACTTCCTCCATACTCCCTCCTTCCAATCTGATATCCAATTTTCCATTATCTACCACTCTTCACCTGTCTAGACTTAAGTACTCTATAAGTATTAGACTAAGTCTGCCTGAAATACCTCAGCATGATAGTGACTTTCTTTGCTCCAATCAAATTATGATATGTAAACACACATTGTAACCTTATCAAAGAAATAAATATTTTATTTTATTTTATTTTATAATTTTTTGTTATCCACATCATCCTGCTCTGTTCTATGTTCACTTTAAATTTCCTTCTCTTACATCCTCTCCCAATTTTGTCTACCATGTTTGCAACTTTTCTTCAGAATCCCCCAAAAGCACCATGTCATCGGCAAAAAGCAACTGCAACAACTTCCACTTTGTGTATATATGTATGTATGTATGTATGTATGTATGTATGTACATATATAAATATATGCAAGACAAGGCACAGGGAGATGGAAATCTTCAACTCAAGATCTTTCACATTTACATGCATCATCAGGAGCTATGCTGTGTTGCAAGAGCAGCAACAGGTAGAATGAGGGGAAGTTTTCTCAGAGGAAAAGCAACATGCTGATGCTAGCCTGTTCCTCCTCAGTAAAGTAATTTTGTGCATTTTATGTTACATTTTCAACTTAATCTGATCTAACGATCAATCAAACAATCCCCTCCCCTCATTAGTCCATTATAGCAAGGGCTTACTGTATACGTAACCAAAGTTAAATATGAAATCTGCTATGGAGAAAGGGCTAAAAATTCAATGTAAGAAATCTGATTAATTATAAAAACTGGAATTATAAATGTTGCTTAGGATGATGGACTAATGAAGAATATCACTTTTTGAGTCTTCCCTAGTAGCAGTGCACCACAGGTCTTCCCTAGTAGCAGTGCACCACAGGTCTTCCCTAGTAGCAGTGCACCACAGGTCTTCCCTAGTAGCAGTACACCACAGGTTTTCCCTAGTAGTAGTGCACCACAGGTCTTCCCTAGTAGCAGTACACCACAGGTCTTCCCTAGTAGCAGTACACCACAGGTCTTCCCTAGTAGCAGTACACCACAGGTCTTCCCTAGTAGCAGTGCACCACAGGTCTTCCCTAGTAGCAGTACACCACAGGTCTTCCCTAGTAGCAGTACACCACAGGTCTTCCCTAGTAGCAGTACACCACAGGTCTTCCCTAGTAGCAGTGCACCACAGGTCTTCCCTAGTAGCAGTACACCACAGGTCTTCCCTAGTAGCAGTACACCACAGGTCTTCCCTAGTAGCAGTGCACCACAGGTCTTCCCTAATAGCAGTGAACCACAGGTCTTCCCTAATAGCAGTGCACCACAGGTCTTCCCTAATAGCAGTGCACCACAGGTCTTCCCTAATAGCAGTGCACCACAGGTCTTCCCTAGTAGTAGTGCACCACAGGTCTTCCCTAGTAGCAGTACACCACAGGTTTTCCCTAGTAGCAGTGCACCACAGGTCTTCCCAAGTAGCAGTGCACCACAGGTTTTCCCTAGTAGTAGTGCACCACAGGTCTTCCCTAGTAACAGTGCACCACAGGTCTTCCCTAGTAGCAGTACACCACAGGTCTTCCCTAGTAGCAGTGCACCACAGGTCTTCCCTAGTAGCAGTACACCACAGGTCTTCCCTAGTAGCAGTACACCACAGGTCTTCCCTAGTAGCAGTGCACCACAGGTCTTCCCTAATAGCAGTGCACCACAGGTCTTCCCTAATAGCAGTGCACCACAGGTCTTCCCTAATAGCAGTGCACCACAGGTCTTCCCTAATAGCAGTGCACCACAGGTCTTCCCTAGTAGTAGTGCACCACAGGTCTTCCCTAGTAGCAGTACACCACAGGTTTTCCCTAGTAGTAGTGCACCACAGGTCTTCCCTAGTAGCAGTGCACCACAGGTTTTCCCTAGTAGTAGTGCACCACAGGTCTTCCCTAGTAACAGTGCACCACAGGTCTTCCCTAGTAGCAGTGCACCACAGGCCTTCCCTAATACCAGTGAACCACAGGTCTTCCCTAATAGCAGTGCACCACAGGTCTTCCCTAATAGCAGTGCACCACAGGTCTTCCCTAATAGCAGTGTGCCACAGGTCTTCCCTAATAGCAGTGCACCACAGATCTTCCCTAACAGCAGTGCACCACAGATCTTCCCTAACAGCAGTGCACCACAGGTCTTCCCTAGTAGCAGTGCACCACAGGTCTTCCCTAATAGCAGTGCATGACAGGTCTTCCCTAATAGCAGTGCACTACAGGTCTTCCCTAGTAGCTGTGCACCACAGGTCTTCCCTAGTAGCAGTGCACCACAGGTCTTCCCTAGTAGCAGTGCACCACAGGTCTTCCCTAATAGCAGTGCATGACAGGTCTTCCCTAGTAGCTGTGCACCACAGGTCATCCCTAGTAGCAGTGCACCACAGGTCTTCCCTAGTAGCAGTGCACCACAGGTCTTCCCTAATAGCAGTGCATGACAGGTCTTCCCTAATAGCAGTGCACCACAGGTCTTCCCTAGTAGCTGTGCACCACAGGTCTTCCCTAGTAGCAGTGCACCACAGGTCTTCCCTAATAGCAGTGCATGACAGGTCTTCCCTAATAGCAGTGCATGACAGATCTTCCCTAGTAGCTGTGCACCACAGGTCTTCCCTAGTAGCAGTGCACCACAGGTCTTCCCTAATAGCAGTGCATGACAGGTCTTCCCTAGTAGCTGTGCACCACAGGTCTTCCCTAGTAGCAGTGCACCACAGGTCTTCCCTAATAGCAGTGCATGACAGGTCTTCCCTAATAGCAGTGCATGACAGATCTTCCCTAGTAGCTGTGCACCACAGGTCTTCCCTAGTAGCAGTGCACCACAGGTCTTCCCTAATAGCAGTGCATGACAGGTCTTCCCTAATAGCAGTGCACCAGAGGTCTTCCCTAGTATCTGTGCACCACAGGTCTTCCCTAGTAGCAGTGCACCACAGGTCTTCCCTAATAGCAGTGCATGACAGGTCTTCCCTAATAGCAGTGCACCACAGGTCTTCCCTAGTAGCAGTGCACCACAGGTCTTCCCTAATAGCAGTGCATGACAGGTCTTCCCTAGTAGCTGTGCACCACAGGCCTTCTCTAATAGCAGTGCACCACAGGTCTTCCCTAGTAGTAGTGCACCACAGGTCTTCCCTAGTAACAGTGCACCACAGGTCTTCCCTAATAGCAGTGCACCACAGGTCTTCCCTAATAGCAGTGTGCCACAGGTCTTCCCTAATAGCAGTGCACCACAGGTCTTCCCTAATAGCAGTGCACCACAGGTCTTCCCTAGTAGCTGTGCACCACAGGTCTTCCCTAAAAGCAGTGCACCACAGGTCTTCCCTAGTAGCAGTGCACCACAGGTCTTCCCTAATAGCAGTGCATGACAGGTCTTCCCTAATAGCAGTGCACCACAGGTCTTCCCTAGTAGCAGTGCACCACAGGTCTTCCCTAATAGCAGTGCATGACAGGTCTTCCCTAGTAGCTGTGCACCACAGGTCTTCCCTAATAGCAGTGCACCACAGGCCTTCCCTAATAGCAGTGCACCACAGGTCTTCCCTGGTAGCAGTGCACCACAGGTCTTCCCTAATAGCAGTGCACCACAGGTCTTCCTTAGCAGCTGTGCACCACAGGCCTTCCCTAATAGCAGTGCACCACAGGTCTTCCCTAGTAGCAGTGCACCATAGGTCTTCCCTAATAGCAGTGCACTACAGGTCTTCCCTAGTAGCAGTGCACCACAGATCTTCCCTAGTAGCAGTGCACCATAGGTCTTCCCTAATAGCGGTGCACTACAGGTCTTCCCTAGTAGCAGTGCACCACAGATCTTCCCTAGTAGCAGTGCACCACAGGTCTTCCCTAATAACACTGCACCACAGGTCTTCCCTAGTAGTGGTGCACCACAGGTCTTCCCTAGTAGTAGTGCACCACAGGTCTTCCCTAGTAGTAGTAGTAGTGCACCACAGGTCTTCCCTAGTAGCAGTGCACCACAGGTCTTCCCTATTAGTAGTAATGCACCACAGAGAATGCCTTCCTTGTATCAATGTTCCCATTTATACTTTGAAGAGGAAATCATCCATCCATCGAAATTTTGTATTTTTAATGCATGCCATATTTTGGTATTTATATATAATCTACTGTATTTAAAGAAACCTTATGAATTATCATTTACAAAGCCAAATAAATGCAATAAAATTCCTCCATTTTTCATTTGTTTTCCAAGCATTTCTTGATTTTTTCTACTTCTTATTTTATGATTTTCTGGTTTACTGAATATGCTGTATCCTATCATGCTTATTTTAACAGGTTATGCCAATTATGACCCCTTGCTTTATCTGATTTGCCTCTATTCTTTACCTTCTTACTATAATTGATAAAAGTATTATCAGAGTAATATTAGTTGGTCTGTTCTAACTGCGTCACATACCTTTCATATGTCTGGGTTTACTAAATCAGAACATTAGCCAATAGCAGTCAAGATAGGCATCTGATGATATTTGTGTTTAATATAGTTTATTGTGATCTCATATTTCCCTGGGTCTCCATCTGTAACTATCTGAGAACTGTTAAGTCAGCAAAACTTCATTACAGCAGCTGTGCACACATGGTAAACAGTTTTTAAGATGCTCTTATGACTGACTCACTGAGTGGATCATCAGGATATCAAGACCTGTATCAGCTGACTTTTCCCCTGACTAATAAATTATTGACAACCACCATAAAGTAACCTTGTACCTCACAATGGAAAAGTGTTTGGCTCACAATCAAAAGAACCAGGGGTTTGATTCCTTGGCAAGATGACATATATGAGCACATCTCCTAACACCACCTGCCCATATTCACCTAGCATTAAATAGGTACCTAGGGCATAAGATGTCATTTGTGAGTCACATCCTAGGGGAGGACTAATATAGAAATAACCATAATAGTACTTGGCTGAGTTATCCTCAGTAAATATGGACTAAAGATGTTTTCTTTGAAACTTTGAACATGTTCCATTTTTCACTGTACCCTCCAGAGACTTAGGACTGTATGTGTAAATTAGCTTTCAACAAAGGTAATATTGCTGACAATGCATTTCTAAAGAGAACAATCACAAAGTTTACATATGAGTTCGTAAGTGAGACCTAAGGGTCCCATTTTGATTAGAACGATAAGGGCACAGTGGACAACAAAATGGTCTTTCACCAGTGTGGGTGCGAATATGTTTTTTTAAATCACTTCTTGTATTAGACTGATGTGGACAATGTGGGCATGAATAAGGCTTTTCCCCAGTGTGACTGCGATTGTGCCTTATAATATGCGAGTGGTAGTTCGTGGAGTAGGGACAGAAGGTACACTGGTATCTGGCAGCGAAGTTCTTCTCCACTCCTGAAGGTCTGCCCTCAATCAAGTTACCGCGACCGCCCACCCCCACCTGTAGGGGATTACCCAACTTATTCATCATCATATTTAATGCATAATTTATATCTGAAATTATATAGTATACAAAATACTTTTACTTAGTAAATTATTCATAATGACACTACATTTGTCATCTTAAATGAAACAAAAATCAATTCCTCTGTTGCAATTTTTCCATTCCATCTGGAACATTACAGGAGCACAGACCTCATAAGAAGCTAGATCCACATTCATCGAGAGGCAAAGTTAAGCAAAACCTCCACATTATTGCAATACTTTGTCTTTATTCACAGGATAATTTATAACTGAGATTTTCTCTCCATTTACTCTTCACCAGTTATAGTCAACTGAATGTTTACACTAAAGACGCTCTTATTTTTATATAAAATTACCACCTTACCCACAGACCTAACACAGTGAATTTTACTCTATCTCTTACATGCTCTGCTATCTTCTCTTTTATTATAACCTTCCACAAGTCTATCACTCATCATATTCTCAACGTTATTAAGTATTTAATTTTAGTTTCAATCCATATGTTTCTCTAGGGCTGTTTATATGACATGATTCTAGTTGCCTGTCTTTACTGTATCTATTCTCAAATCTTAATAGTATAAGCAATATCCAGTACTGTATGAAGATTTACTAGCCAAACCCCACCCCACACACACACCTCACATACAAACATAAAACAGGGCAAGTGTCTATCAACAAGTGCCTTTGACAACTAGGAAAACAAACAAACCACGGTATGGGCAGGGACTGAACTTGCAGTGATTCATAAAACTCCAGACTGATGCATTAAGTCTAACGTGTCGGTTTGGAGTTTAACGACTCCCTCACCATGAGTCAAACAAACAAAAACACACACAGACACATACACACACTATCGGTCATCAAAGCATATGAAGTAATTACTTTTTATCACTACAACACTACACATTTGTCACTACAGTACAGTACAATACAACCCTGTTACTACTACAGTTCTAAACTCTAATGGAAAATCTGCTTTCCTGATGCCAACATTGATCAATAAAATGCACTTCAAAATATAAACTTTTATATGATTCTGAGTTTTTGTTGTTGATGTTGTTGTTGTTGTTGAAGCTAACATAACAATGAAATTGCTAAATTATCTCAAACACTCTAGCAGATATTTAAAATTCTGAATATTATTTATTTTAGTTTGTATAAAGGTAATTTAAATGGCTTAATTTTGTGATAAATAACATAATCTTGCATACATAATTCCAAGGTTTCTACCTAAATAAAACTTTTTGATATCAACATCTCACTTACAAAATACTTAATTTGACATAGCATTATATTGTATAAACACAATCATTTTTCAATATAAAAAATTAATACAATTCAAATTGTAAAGTAAAAGGACACAAGTGCAACTAATGTGACATTTATTGTGGCAACGTTTCGCTCCCCAGGAGCTTTATCAAGCAAAACGTTGCCACAATAAATGTCACATTAGTTGCACTTGTGTCCTTTTACTTTACATATTGTCGGTAATTCTACCAACTTTATTACAATTCAAATTGTGAAGAGAATGAAATAACAATTATGGGGTTGCCAGAAATTACTAATTATAATAGCATTTATACCCAAGAGCCTATGCAGTATAAATGAATGTGTAGGCTTCAGCACTCAGACATACCTGTACAGCATTAAAGTACTGACAAGAAATAAAACTTAAATATACAAATAGTGGTGTTTAAAGATCATTTAGCCATTTTCCTAAATCTGTTTATGGATATTCTTACCTTTCACTATAATTCATCTTCATAAAAATAATACACAACAGACTTTTCTAACTGTGAGGAAAGACTTGATTATCAGAGTAGCATGTCTGTCTTGCAATTATCAGAGTAGCATGTCTGTCTTGCAATTATCAGAGTAGCATGTCTGTCTTGCAATTATCAGAGTAGCATGTCTGTCTTGCAATTATCAGAGTAGCATGTCTGTCTTGTAATTATCAGAGTAGCATGTCTGTCTTGTAATTATCAGAGTAGCATGTCTGTCTTGCAATTATCAGAGTAGCATGTCTGTCTTGCAATTATCAGAGTAGCATGTCTGTCTTGCAATTATCAGAGTAGCATGTCTGTCTTGCAATTATCAGAGTAGCATGTCTGTCTTGTAATTATCAGAGTAGCATGTCTGTCTTGCAATTATCAGAGTAGCATGTCTGTCTTGCAATTATCAGAGTAGCATGTCTGTCTTGCAATTATCAGAGTAGCATGTCTGTCTTGTAATTATCAGAGTAGCATGTCTGTCTTGCAATTATCAGAGTAGCATGTCTGTCTTGCAATTATCAGAGTAGCATGTCTGTCTTGTAATTATCAGAGTAGCATGTCTGTCTTGCAATTATCAGAGTAGCATGTCTGTCTTGCAATTATCAGAGTAGCATGTCTGTCTTGCAATTATCAGAGTAGCATGTCTGTCTTGTAATTATCAGAGTAGCATGTCTGTCTTGCAATTATCAGAGTAGCATGTCTGTCTTGCAATTATCAGAGTAGCATGTCTGTCTTGCAATTATCAGAGTAGCATGTCTGTCTTGCAATTATCAGAGTAGCATTTCTGTCTTGCAATTAGTGGATGAAGAATTGAGCCTTATCACTCCTTGCATGGATTGACCTATAAAGTTTAGTGTTTTACAGGAAAACAATAAAACAATAATCTATCTGTGAGTTGATGCAATGGGAATCGAATACCATAACTATACCCTTGATGTTAACAATGAGGAAAGATTACCAATCAACTCCATTCACAGAGAAGCTTGGCAGTAGTGCAGAAATATACTTGATGGTACTTGTGCTAGTTACTGAGCTTGTAAGTGGTACTTTAATTTATAATATACAGTGGTACCTCAGGTTACGAACAGCTCAAAACTTGAACATTTATGTAAGTGTATTTATGTAAATGCTTTTGTAAGTGTACTTTTGGGGGGCTGAAATGGATTACTTTAATTTACATTATTCCTTATGGGAACAAATTCGTTCGGTATCAGCACTCGAACAGCCTTCTGGAACGAATTAAGTTCGTATCCCGAGGTACCACTGTATTTACATCTGACTCAACTGCTGCTGGAGACATGCTGTAAGGCTTTATATCATGATAATAATATAAGACCTTAAGCAAACTAGTATCTTTTTATGTCAATATTATTATTCAAAGTAGATAAAAACCTTCCAATAAAAAGTGTATTAATTCATATACAGAATGAAATACATATAATGTACAGCAGTTCATCAGGGCAATATTACCTCATTAAACACAAAGAACAATACAGCCAACCTAACAAGAGTGGGCTAATGATTTTCTATAGGTACTGGTGATGCACAACTAGACTGCTAGACTGTTATATTTTTGGATGAATCTGATGCATGAGTCAACCCACTCTGATTCTGTGTTCGTTTATATAGTAATATGTGATTATACTGAGATTATTTCTAGTTTTACACTGAATTATTTCTGAAGGAATAATTACTGTAACTTGTATGGATCATAACAAATAAATAATTTTAATTTTAAATTAAACTGCAGGCTGAAGACTCTAATTCTCCACCTGCTCATCTTGTTCTAAGAAGACAAGGAAAATATTAACTCTAACGGACTAAGTTGCATTACACAAGAAACTATTTAGTGGAGTACGTTACGTCATTAAAAGAAGAGTGGTCATGAAAAATCTTCAGTGTATGATTTAAAGTAGGAAAATCAACCATTAACATTTTGTAAAGACTGAGACTGACAAAATTCTAGGACAAAAAAAACAAAAATTACAAGGTTCACCACAGAAACTGTTCATAAGGTTAAGTAATACTGGTTTTACAAGTACTGCAGTAAAATTTTGAATCTTTTTAGCCTTATATTGAGTGACTAGTGACTAAGGCAGAGCAATTTCATAAATAACTCTTACTCAATAGTGTATCCCTATGGTTATGGCTGACTTTGCATGTTCATGGTGCGCCATAGTATTCATCAGCATTATATTGTATAAACCCTTTCAGGATTTTCGACGTACTAGTACATCTTACGTGCCAGGGTTATTGACGTACTAGTATGCATAAATTCTAGCGCCTTCAGTTCAAATGGGAAAAGGCTGGTAGGCCTAGATGTGAGAGAATGGGTTTGCGTGGTCAGTGTGCGCAGTAGGAAAAAAATCAAAGACCCAGTGGTGCATTGTGGGAATGCCATTTTAGTACACCTTGTTCACCATGCCTCATGCCAGGAAACACCTCACTTCTCGGCAAACTGGGACACTTTTGTTCCCCAGTGACAGTTCTAATACAGATGGAAGTGTCAGTGAATATGACTTTCAAGGTTTTGAGGAGGATGTGACTGAAACTAATAACCATAATACTGGTAATAGTGAGGAAAATCCAGATGACCCTCAACCTTAACCTCTGGTGCTGGGCCGTCTTGTTCACATTCAATTGTACCAGAACGAAAGAGGAAACTCATATTTTCCCATATCCAGGACTCAGATGTGAGCAATGGTGATGATAGTGATAGTGAATATGAACTCCAAGCTCTTGAAAACAGTTCCAGTAGCAAAAGTGAAGTGGAATATTCTCCAGTGAAGTGTCAGTATATACAACGTTATGTGCGCTCTGGTAGTGTGCCATATGCTATTCCAAGGGGAAGGAGTACATCTCGGAGTACATCCCGTGGCTGTACAACAGGAACAGATAGTGAAAATGAAGATGATACTGTTGCAATTGGGATGAAAAATGTGCATGCATCTGGTGGTGGTGGTGCCAGTTGTGAGGCACCAGCAGTGGGCCATGCTGCTACCCACGCCGCTGACTCAGGTGAGCTATAACAAAGGCCACCCTCCCCCACCCACCCACCACACCAGCCTCCACAACCACAACCACCTGTCAATATCCAGTACCCACCAGCAAACTGCACCTGGGGTTGTCAGGAAGCTGACAATTTTGTTCCCTATCCCCCATCAGTTTCACGAAAGTCAAAGTGGAATACAGCCATCTCGTACACTTCAATTCAATTCAATTCAAGTTTATTCTCTATAAGGGTTACAATGTGGGGTTTACAGGTTTTGGGTATTTTGTGGTTTACATGTTATAAAATACTAATTACAGAGGGTGCCACTAGGACACCTAGCATGACTAGGCATTTCGAGCAGACTTAGATTAAATCTTAACATTAAATCCTTACAGATTATGGTATTAAGGCTAAGTGACTACATCATAATTTGTGAGTTTAGCAATGTGAATGCTTTTGTTTTGGCACAATACAAGGTGTCTATATTGGAGTATCATAGGCAAACTTATGACTAGTTAGGATTTATTATTTTAAGATTAGTATTTCTGTGTTTATAATCAGTGGGTGAGTGAGTGTAATTGTGAACCACCAGGTGGTTATCATGTAGTTAGTTGTCCGGATGGATCAGGGAAATAAGATGTTTTCTAACTGTAGTTTTGAAAGTGATGAATGTGTCTGCAGTTTTAGAGTTTTCAGGTAGGGTGTTCCAGATTTTAGGTCCTTTGAAATACATTGAATTTTTGTAAAGGTTTAGTCAAACACGGGGAATGTCATAGAGATGTTTGTGTCTGGTGTTATGCCTGTGGATCCTGTCATAATTATCAAGAAAGCATTTTAGGTCAAGGTTAATATTGGAATTTAAGGTCCTGTAGATATAGATTGCACAGTAGTAAGTGTGGATGTTCTGAACAGGGAGTAAGTTTAGATCTATGAAGAGTGAGGGGGGGGGGGGTTGCCAGGGATGGGATTTAGTGATTATTCTTACTGCGGCTTTTTGTTGGGTTATTATTGGCTTTAGGTGTGTTGCTGCAGTTGAGCATAGGTGAGGTGTGGATATATAAGTGAATGGCATAGTGTGAGAAGGGCAGTTTGCGGCACGTAGTATCGTATCTTGGAGAGGATCCCCACAGTTTTGGATACTTTTTTTGTTATGTGTTGGATATGGGTGCTGAAATTTAGGTTGTTGTCGAGGTATAGGCCAAGGAATTTGCCCTCATTATGCCTGGCAATTAGAGTGTTGTTGATCTTAATGTTAAGTTGTGCAACACCTGCTCTGCTACCAAACATAATATAGTAGGTTTTGCCAGTGTTAAGTGTAAGTTTATTGGCTGTCATCCAAGTCGATATTTTGAGCAGCTCCTCGTTAACAATGGTGTTGAGGGTGGCAAGATTAGGGTGGGAGATGACATAAGTCGTGTCGTCAGCAAAGAGAATGGGTTTCAGGTGTTGGGATATGTTTGGAAGATCATTGATGTAAATGAGGAAGAGCAGGGGTCCAAGGACACTTCCCTGTGGAACTCCAGTATCAAGTGGCCGTATTGATGAGGCTGTGTCTTTAATGGTGACATACTGATACCTATTAGAAAGGTAGGATTTAAAATATGCAAGCGCATGGCCTCTTATACCATATTGGTCAAGTTTGTGGAGTAGGATGCCGTGGTCTAATGTGTCAAATGCTTTTCTTAGGTCAATAAAAATTCCTAGCGGATATTCCTTATTTTCCAATGCTGTGTAAAGCAGGTCTAGCATTTTTATAATTGCATCATTAGTGCTTTTATTTTTCCTGAGCCCAAATTGGTAGGGGTTGAGTATGTTTTGTGATGTTATAAATGAATATAGTCTCCTGTGCACGAGTTTCTCGAAGATTTTGGATAGCAATGGTAAGTTTGATATTGGCCTATAGTTGTTTACATCTGTAGGGTCACCACCTTGTCTTGAGTAGTGTCGGGAAAGTGCTAGTTTCTAGTGACTTGTTAAAAAGTAATGTAATAGCATGCGAAAGGACATGGGTCGCTTGCTTGTACAATAATGGTGGGACGTGAGACAGATTCCCTGAGTTATTTTTAAGTGACTTTATGATCGCGGTGACTTCCGTGGGCTCAGTTGGTACAAGATAGAAGGAATTTGGGAAATTCCCATCTAGGTAGTCCCCGGCACGGGCATTGGTACATGGGATTTTACTGGCGAGATTAGATCCTATGTTTGAGAAGAAGTTGTTTATCTTGTTAGCTGTATCAGTGGGATGCAGTGGTGTTTCATGAGATTTAGTTAGAACAATATTCTTGTTTTTTTTCAGTTTGTGGGTCCCCAGAATCTGGGAAAGTGTTTTCCAGGTCTTTTTTATATCTCCTCTTGTGTCAGTGAATCTGCTGGAGTAGTACAGTTGTTTGGCTTTCTTTATTAATTTGGTGAGAACTGTTGAATATTGTTTAAGAATATCTTTGTGTATTAAGCCCTGTCTATATTGCTTTTCATATTGGTGTTTCTTATCAATGGATTTCAGAATGCTGCTGGTTAGCCATGGGCAACCAAGCCGTTTATTCGTGATCTGTTTCGTTTTTATAGGACAATGTTTGTTGTATAGTCTAAGTATTTTGTTAAGAAAAATGTCTGTCCAATCGTCAATACCATTGGCATTGAGAATTCAGTAGGCCAGTCAACAGTCTCTAGGTCTGCTGTGAAATTCCTTATTGAGGCCTCGTCATGGAGTCTAAATGAAACTTTGTTGTATTCGAGTGGTGGCTTACTAATGTTCGTTAAGAGGAAGGTTGGGTAGTGGTCAGTAGTGCTGTCTGTGATTATCCCTGATTTAAGGGGGGCTAGTATATTGGTCCATATGTGGTCTATTATGGTTGCACTTGTCTCAGTCAGCCTGGTTGGTTTAGTTATTGTTGGTATTAGAAGTGTGTTGTTCATATTGTTGATGAAATCAGTTACAGTCTGATCATCTGGTAGGCCAAGGTTCATATTGAAGTCTCCAGCTAAGAGAAGGTGGTGCTTGTTCATTTGCCTGTTTGTTATTAGTGACTTTAGATTCTCACTGAAGTTTGAGATGTTTGTGTGGGGTATCCGGTATATGGCACCGATTGTTATAGGCGTCTTGAGGTTTTTTACAGTAAAATTAGCAAAAATGTATTCCCCATATTCATCACTAAAGCAATTAGTGCTAATACAAGATAGTTGGTTAGAGTAATAGATTGCAGTACCACCCCCAACTTGGTATGGTCTGCAGTTGTGGATCGCTGTGTATCCTGGTAGTGGGTAGATATCAATTGTGTCCTGCTTAAGCCAGGTCTCAGTAAGAATAATGCAGGAGAAGGGTGTCTTTAGTGACTCAAGGAGTGCCAGGAGGTCATCATAGTGTTTGCTTAAGGACCTGATGTTGTAGTTAAGAACTGATAGACTTTGAGCAATGTTCAGGATAGTGCTGGCTTGTGATGCTGTGTAATAAAGGCAGTTACTTTCCAATAAGTTTTGATTGTGTGTTAGATTATGGAGGTTTAGATCAGGGTCAACATGATCATTCATTTTTTAGGTTTAAATAGTGGTTGTTTATATCCTGCATTATGTGGTGAGTTCTAATACTGATTTCTGTAGTGGTGGGAGGTTTGGATAGGTATACCGCTAAAGTACTTTGGTCATATAGAGCATAGTCACTAATAAACATAATGAAATTGATATTGTCTATGTGTTGTGCTAGAATGAGCTAAAGTACAACTAGGTATAAACTAATACTATAAAAAAAACAAATTACAAGTGGCACCAGACTCACTCTTGTAATTGCATTAAGGTCTAATATAATGAATTTAGTGTTGTCTATGTATTGAGCTAGAATGAGCTGAAGTACAACTAGGTATAAACTAATACTATAAAAAAAAACAAATTACAAGTGGCACCAGACTCACTCTTGTAATTGCACTAAGGTCTAATATAATGAATTTAGTGTTGTCTATGTATTGAGCCAGAATGAGCTAAAGTACAACTAGGTATAAACTTATAATATAAAAATACAAATTAAAATGGTACTTGCAATTGCACTGGGGTCTGATATAGGTTGTTAACAAGATCAAGAGTATAACTAGATTTAAATTGACAAAATAAAATTAACAAATTAAAGTACCAAAAGAATAATAAGTAAAAAATAACAATGGCAATGACTTGGTTGTAATATGATAGTAAGATGGTAGACAGGTACACAGGTACAAAGGATAATGTAAAGGTTGGAGTTGAATATACAAACTTGAAAATTTGGCAACAAAATGTTATGAGAAGTATAAAATAATGATTAATGTACAAAAGTAAAACTGACTGGTAGTAAATATGGTGTTTAATAAAATTTTAGTAAGTAATAATGATTACAAAAAAAAAATGAATTAGCAACAATGCCACTGAACTGGAATGTTTCGAGTTATTCTTTGACCAACCCCTGATGGAAATTATTGACAGGGAAAGCAACAGATATTTCGATTACACCATGGCATGGAAATTATTGTCGGGGAAAGCAACAGATACTTCGATTACACTATGGCATGGAAACTATTGTCAGAGAAAGCAACAGATACAGGTCCTCCATCACAAATCCAGCATCATTCGGACCTGTACTGTGCCGGATTACTGAGTTTGCCGGATTACAGAGTGGTTAGGTTAGAATACACTTAATAAAATTAACCAACTTGACTTACACAAAGTTCATTGAACATCGGCAAAAATCGAACATTTCTGCTACTTTGAGCTCAATTTCAAGGTACTTTTCATCATGAAAGCCATCAAAATCATGTCTATTTCTGTAATATATCTTCCATTCTATCAAATGAGTCCAAAAAATGAGAATACAACCAAAAAACCATATGAAAATATACTGCAAAGAGGCGGCTAATGGCTGAGAAGTGAACTCCCTTATTTATTGTCCGTCTTTTTTATTTTTGTTGTATGTTAAGAAGCATCTTTCCATCATACACTGCCCAAGTTTCAATGAGATAGCCCAACAAACAACCGAGAAAAAAAAATATTTACCAAAAATCATATATGGCAAGCCCAAGCCAGGTACTGGAAGTAAGTCACTTTGTCTGACTTTTTTTTTTGGGTTATCTTAGGTTCTCTATACATACACTGCTATGTATGATAATCTATGTAACTGTATTTGTGTATACCTGAATAAACTTATTTACTTCTAGTCTGTCAACTGAGTACAAGAAACCACCAATTCACTTATTTCAACTACCCAATAAAGTGGTCGGAAATTGGCAATTTGGCCAATTTCACACAAATTTCAACAGATGCCAATTTCAAAATAGGGTCCAGAATAAACAATGCAGACATTCCTGGCACTAAAATAACATTTTCTCTGTTAATTACTCATGGCTACAGGCCCCTCTTATATTACTCTTGCTTAGCATTTGGAATTTTTGTTCACAAAAAAATAGAAGATTTACTGTTATGCAGACTGCTGCATTATTGTAATAATTGTATAAATAATGTCAACCCATTCTTGACTCCATATTGGAATTTGGACAGGCAGGCGGACAGGTATTGGATGGTGACGTCATTTGTTTACTCTCGAGGTTCGCTAAAGAATAGAACATTTTCGCTACTGTGAGCGCAATTTCAAGGTACTTTTCATCATGAAAGCAATCAAAATCATATCTATTTCTGTAATATATCTTTCATTCAATCAAATGAGACTGAAAAAAATGAGAATATAACCATAAAAACCATACAAAAATATACTGCTAAGCGGCCGCTAATGGCTGAGAAATGAACTCCGCTATTTATGGTCTGATTTCTTTCATTTTTGGTTTACCTAAAGAAGTATCTTTCCATCATACATTGCCCAAATTTGAATAAGATAACCCAACAAACAACTGAGAAAAATATAATAATGATAATAATAATAATATCTTTATTTACTACACGTACATGTACATGGGATACAGACATAGCTGACATCAGTGACATACTACTATATAGAAAGCCGCTTTCTATGCAGAGTATTTCAAGCAAATTAGGTCAGTGTCCCAGGATAACACCCACACCAGTCGGCTAACACCCAGGTACCCATTTACTGATGGTTGAACATAGACAACAGGTGTAAAGAAACACGCCTAATGTTTCTACCCTGGCTGGGAATCGAATATTTACCAAAAATCATATATGACTAACCCAAGCCAGGTACTAGAAATAAGCCATGTTAACTTTTTTGGGTTATCCTAGGTTCTCTACACATACACTGCTACGTGTGATAATCTATATAGAGAAAATAACTTTTTTGTTTCAGGTTTATGGTGCAGTATGAGTGTTTATCACAGTTAGCCCTGTGCTATACTCTGTTTTCTCTAATATAAGCCCCAAGACCAGGACAGGAGAATGGTATTTGTATACCATGTCCTCTTCATACCTCCGTCGAACTGCTTGGTGTTATGCCAAATATTATTTATTCTGGAGTATTTAACATGTTTTATGTTATTTATATTGTTTATTATGTCATATTAGATCAATTGTGATAGGCAAATAAGCTGTATTGTTGATATTAGCATAATAATAAAGAATATTCTCCTGCATCATGAGACTGAGCTCATGGCAACCAACAGTGGCTTCAAAGCCACCTTATCTTTAATGGATAATGTACTGTGTTGGTGCTTTACATAATGAGAAACATTTCTTTTATTCATTGGAACCATGGCTAGGGCTAAAAGTAAGCAGGTTATAACAATAAATGGAGAAAAAGAAATTGGAATGACTTATGCAGCAAGTAGCACCACCAAACAGTGCCAGCAGGTTGGTGTGGTGACCCTGGAAATTTGAAATTATGCTAGCTAAAATTAGTGCCGAATAACTGAAGGAACCGAATAACTGAAGGAACCGAATAACTGATTGCCGGATTTGTGATGGCGGACCTATACTTCGATTACACCATGGCAAACACAATACTACTTTCACCAAAATCATGCCTACACCAGTAGAAGGATACAACTGTGGCTGAGATGTATCTTTTCTTTGCCACGATAATGCTTATGCCACATGTGTACACACACAGTGTCAAATCATACTGGTCAACAGGCCGCCTGATTGCAACCCCAGGTTTCAGTGATATAATACGAGTGACTTGATTTGCACTACTATTAAGTATGCTACACTTCTCAAGACAAAACCAGGCCTGACAGAAATGACAGGTTATATAAGATTAGGAATGTGTCTGTGCATCTGAAACAGAAATTTGATACGTATTTTTATCCTTTCAGGAAGCTTGTTATTGATGAGTCATTGATTCTGTTCAAAGGTAGACTGTCGTTCAAGCAGTATATACCAAGCAAGAGGAAACGCTTTGGTATAAAGTTGTTTGTGCTTTGTGATTGCTACAGTGGTCTTGTATTAGATATTACTGTGTACACAGGAAGTAATACATTGCAAGATACCAGGAAGCTACTGGGTATTTCTGGTGATGTGGTTAGAACAATGATGGAACCATATCTTGGTAAGAGGCATATATTATATACTGATAACTAGTACACTCTTACTCAGTGATTTCTTGCGAGAGATGTGTGCTGTACAGTGCATGGAAATCGTAAGCATATGCCCAGGTTCGATGCTGGCACTCGTAGAGGTCAGGTGCAGGTGTTTGCTGTCAATGACATCATGGCATTTCAGTGGCATGACAAACAAGATGTCACACCATTGTCATCAGTTCACCCTAACGAAATGACAGACACTGTCAGGCAGAATAGAGAGACCAATGAAACCATTCTAAAACCTACAGCTGTGATGGACTACACCATCAATATGCATTCAGTGGACAAATGTGACATGCATATTGGGTTTGCTGATTGTGTTCGCAAGAGTTATAAGTGGTACATAAAACTCTCTTTCCATCTTCTGGACATTTCCATTCTCAATGGTTATAATATGTATAAGATGAGGACCAAAAACAAACCACCATATGGCGAATTTTGTTTGACTGTCATCAGACAAATAATATTCAAGTACCAAGTAACAACACCTGCAATAGAAAACCGCTCACCAAATTATCAACAACTACCTTCCGAAACTGCCTGCTACTGCTTCCAAGAAAAAGGCTCAGAACAGGTGTTTTGTCTGTGCACATACAAAAAAGCCCACAACAGTGCTGAAACACTCGTTTTATGTATGAGGAGTGTAAAACACCACTGTGCATGACACCATGCTTCAAAGACTTCCACAGGCTGCAGCACTTCTAGGAACATGTCCAGTGATTCTGTGTGTGTACATATATATATATATATGCAAAACAACCACTCTGAAAGAATAGAGAAATTCCAAGTGCTTTCGTGACTACTCACATTATCAAGGAACTTGATAATGTGAGTAGTCACGAAAGCGCTTGGAATTTCTCTATTCTTTCAGAGTGGTTGTTTTGCATATTCTGAAATCACCTGTTTACTGTGATCTTATTGCATATATATATATATATATATATATATATATATATATATATATATATATATATATATATATATATATATATGATAGAAAAATAGTAATAAACAACATTTTATATTGTTGGTTTGTGTAAACATGTTTTGTAAATATATTGGCAACAATATTTGTGCAGTTATTGTGCAGTATAGAAAGAGTGAATACATATATAAAAAGCAGGCCTTATATTGGTCTCACAGGCCATAAAAGTTATTTGAAAAAAAAATTAAAAAAGAAAAGAAAAAAAAAAAAGAAAAAAAATTATTACCGGGTGACTGGCAGTCAGTGATGTTGCCATAAGCTGTTCACTTTCTGTCAACTTCACAACTCCATATCTCGGTAAGTATTGATCGCAAAAAAGTGAAAGTGATGTAAGTGACGATGAGATTGATTTTATGCCATTTGAGGATTCGTCTAGTAATAGTGAAGTTCATTATTCACCAGTGAAGCATACTTTTAGGCGGTGTAATCTATGTTCAGGCAGTGTGCCATATGCAATCCCCAAGGGTCGTGGCAGGTCACGATCCAAAACCCGGGCCACTGATAGTGAAAGTGATCATGAAGGTGAGTATGTGGGGATGGAGGAATTAGTGGTGGGTTTCACGGTGCCTGTACCACATGATGCAGTGGGCGGAAAGACAAAGGACAGCCCGGCATCCCCTCAACCATGTGCTGCCTCCACTCCTGTCCCTCCTTCTGCTCCCCCTCACCCCATGCCGCAGGTCCACCCTGCACCATGTGATCATGAGTGGAACTGAACACAAAGTATATTCGTGCCACAGCCTTGATATTTTGATGTGAGTGGAAGTGGTATCCAGTCAGAATGTCCCCTAACGAATGAGTCTACAGAGTGAGACTATTTCCAGTTGTACTTTGACGAGCCTATAATGAACTTGATAGTGACCCAGACAAACTATTATTACCGATATGTCATGGACAACACAGCAAAGGTTGGAGAATAGTCATGGAAATAGTCGTGGAAAGACACAACAGTGGCTGAAATGTATTTATTCCTTGCCACTATCATGCTTATGCCACATATATATAAGAACAATATACATAATTACTGGTCCACAGACCACTTCATTAACCCTTTTAGGGTTGACAGGCCCTCTCCAAAACTTGTTCTCAGGGTTGAAAAATATTTGAAAAAAAAAAAAAATTATTTTTTCTTATGAAATGATAGTTTTTTGTGAGTATTACAGGCTAAAAAAAACTTTTTTAACGATCAATACCTACAGAGATATGGAGGCATGAAGTTGACAGAAATTGAACTGCATATGGCAACATCGCCGACTGCAGGTCACCCGGTAATAGTTTATTTTGTTTTGTTTTTTCTACTTTTTTCTTTTATTTTTTAATCTTTTATTTTCTCAAGTAACTTTTATGGACTCTGAGACCAATATAAAGACTATTTGGTATATATTCACTCATTGTATACTACACAATGACAGCACAAACTTTGCTGTCATTATATTGTTTACAAAACATGTTTACACAAACCAACAATAAAAAATGTTGTTTATTACTATTTTTCTATCATATACACATATAGAGTCACGGGACAAGTTCTTATAACTACAAGAGGTTCTGAAAGCTTGTAGTTGTGTGGGGGTGGACTTGTAAATATGCTGAGTCACCGGTGTGTCTTGTGTCACAAAGATGCATCATACCACCACTCAATAACACTCACTGCCTTCCACAACACATCCCTTCCTCCCCACAAACCTACTTTCCTTCTTTCCTTCCTTCCATCTTTCCTTCCATCCTCTCATCTCTTCCTACCTACCTACCTTCCCTCCTTCCTTACTTACTTCTTCCTTCCTTTTTTTCCTCATTCAAGTAATTTTATGGCCTGTGAGACCAATATATGGTATATTGAATGTATATTAGAACATAAGAACATAAGAATGTAGGAACACTGCAGAAGGCCTACTGGCCCATACGAGGCAGGTCCTTATCAAAACGACATCTACCTAAAGCTACCCAAGAAATAACTCCCGTACCCCATGACACCAATCAAACCCAGCCCCTCCCACTCATATATTTGTCCAGTCTCTTCTTAAATCTACCCAAGGTCCTAGCCTCTATCACCCCACTGGGAAGACTGTTCCACGCATCTACAACTCTGTTAGAAAACCAGTACTTACCTATGTCCTTTCTAAATTCACTCATTGTATGCTACACAATAACCACACAGTCATTATATTGCTTACAAAACATGTTTACACAAACCAACAATAAAAAATGTTGTTTATTACTATTTTTCTATCACATATATACACATATAAAGTCACTGGACACTTCCCAGAACTGCTACAGCTTCCGTAAATCTCGTAGTTGTTGTGTGGGGTTGGACTTGTAAATATGCTGAGTCACCGGCATAATTAGTGTCACAGTGACAAATAACACCATCACTCACCACCCTCACTGCCTGTCTACTTCCTCTTAACCCCACCAACCAACATGGAAATAAGTCACACTCTGAATTTTTTGGGTTATCCAAGGATGATGGTCTCCTTACTTCCTTCCCTCTTTCCTTCCTTCCTCTCATCTCTTCCTTCCTTCCTCTCCTTTCATCTCTTCCTTCCTTCCTCCCTTTCTTCCTACCTTCCTTCCTTCAAGTTTCCTGGGCATTGTTTTTGGTCACAAACTCCTTAAAACTATGAAATTCATCTTCACTGACACTTCCATCTGTGTTTGAACTGTCACTTGGGAACAAAAGAGCCCCATTTAGCCAAGGAGTGAGGAGTTTCTTAGCGCCAGACATGGTGAACAAGGTGTAATAAAATGGCTTTCCCCCGATTTGTTTTTGTACCGCGCACACTGACCATGGAGATCCATTCTCTCACATGTAGGCATACCAGCTGTTTCCTGCTTAATTTGAGGCTGCTAGAATTTACGCGTACGTACTAGTATGGCACCAACCCTGGCGCGTAAGCCGTACTAGTACGGCACCAACCCTGAAAGGGTTAAAAAACAAAGAAGGGAGGTTACCCCAGAAAAGAACTTGTTACCTAAAGTCTTTATAGAAGGGGATTCCCCTTCCAAACAATAGTACACCTCCATCAAATCCCCTCCTCCTGTCTCATCACTCAACAATAAGTCCACAATAAAGGTAAGTGTCATTTCAGTATTGTTTATTGTGCATGTCTCATTGTTGTCTGTGAAGAGAAATGTATATTTCATGTAAAAAAAAATATTTTGTTTAATACTTTTGGGTGTCTGGAATGGATTAATTGGATTTCCATTATTTCTTATGGGGAAAATTAATTCGGCTAACATCCAAATCGGTTAAAGGCAAGCTCTCTGGAACGGATTAATGCCGTTACCCGAGGGTCCACTGTATTTGAAATGCAATTCAACTCATACTACAATTCTGGGAAAAATGCTGATACAGCTTTTGTGAAACATGCATGACATTATTTAAGATTAAACACGCATAAATAAAGCAGGAAATCTGGACCATATTTGAATGCAGCGTCATGGCTGAACAAAACACATGAGTCACACTGTATCACAATTAGCCATGATTATAATGTGAACTTATGTCAAGGGCTCCATTAGTGAGTTGAATTCATAATTAATAAAATCTGTGAAAATTTTAAGCTACAGTAAACCCTCCATATAAAAAATCTCCATATAGCAGACTTCGGAAATACAAAACAAAATCTACTACTGAGTCAGCTGATTTGGTAACAATGGACAACGTCTGTTAGTTACATTATTATCTATTATTGTTACAATCATCTTCTCTATGCACCGCAACTGATATTACCAGCCACCCACTCTCCCCAATTAGTCCATAATATGAAGGGTTTAATATATGTTTACAAATCAAATTATTTTTCATCCAACTTCATCATATGAGCAAGATGATATGGAATTCTCATATATATAAGCCATAACTGCAACTGCTAATTTCTTTCAACACAGGTTAACCAGAAGTTGCTGGTGACCTTGCCTGTCATAGGGCTGTCCACAACTCTACCTGCATATGTCTTTAAACAGTCTTGCTGTGATGCCGAGTTTTTTCCTACTGAATAACAAACAACAACAGTTTTCTTTGATGTTTTCAGTGAGAATGTTGAATGATACATTACAAAAGCACCTGGAATTTGTTTTTATTTTCAATGTGGTTACACTATATATTAGGATATCACATGAAATTTGTGATTTTGTTGCAAATATATTCTAGAGTTAAACAGAGTAAAAGACAGTTTTCGTAGTTTGTGGTACACCAGATCAGTCAACTAAGTCTGAAACCACAATATGTACCTTATGAGAGTAATCACCTCTTGAAGTGTGTAAAGATTCCTATCAGTTACGATATACAGTGTCTATACAACATAAAACTTCATAAACATTCTCTAACCAAATTTCCTTATCTATTAATTTTTATACAAAGAATAAGAAAAAACACTGAATGTTACTTTCCCTTTTATTTAACAAAACAAAATAATTGTTAATGCTTAATCAAGCAAGACATCCATTCTTGCTTATAAATAATAGGAATATCTTTACAGTACTATCAATTATAGGATTCTCAGTCAAAAGACTTAAAAGCATCTTCATAATACACAAACAACATGGGAGCAACAGAGAAAAACTATGAATCTTTTTCTCAACATAATAAGGGTGTTATGGCAGAAAATGAATTATACTGCTGAGTTTCAACCTTAAGGATTACAGCTAAAACACAAATGTCTATGCATATACTATGTTAAGGCTTCCACACTGACTACTATTTAACATATCACACTTGTATAAATTAGAGCAGGAACATTCCAAGTAATTTAGCAAAATTCTTGGCATAAGTCTAGTCCTTGCTTTCATCACATTTGACAGGTCATGAAAGAATCAATCGGTCACTCACTCTCATACTCACTCACTCACTCACTCTCTCTCTCTCTCTCTCTCTCTACTTTAAATAATCTAATGAACCACTATAGGAATAACCTACATATTGAAGTGTTGTACCTGAATCTCACCAGTAAATGGGTATCCCTGTTACTTTTACCATAGTTGGCCCCATCGGCTTTCAAAACTCATTATCAATAAATAGTCTTGTTTCATCGTAGGACACTAACTTGCAGAGTGAAGTTTATTTCTTGTGACAGTAGTCAAGTAACCATCACAAATGAGTGTTGTATAATACAGTGGAACCTTGGTACTCGAACTTAATTCATTATAGAAGGCTGTTTGAGTGCCGATCTGTTTGAGTACCAAAGGAATCTTTCCCAACTAATTTTCTATTTTGTTGGCTGTTATCACTAATTTTCTTAGCCTCATGGTGACTTATTTATACAAATATAAAAAAACACCAAAAAATGCAACGAAACATTACATAGTTTACAGTGACATTCTGGCAGGTCATGTTTGTTTGATCGAGTGCCGAGTAAACGGTTGACTACCAAGCGATTTTTTTTTACCAAATACACGTAATGTGTTTGAATACCAAATTGTTCGAGTAGGGAGATGTTCGAATACCAAGGTTCCACTGTACTTTATCTCATGAAATAAACTGAAGAACAAATGAGCTTCAGTGACCTCATGTTAATGTGGGAATAAAGGAAGATATAATTGCCACTGAAAGTTGAACAAATCACTGTACCTTTGCCAAACCAGTGCACTATGCAAAACCCCCCAGAAATGGTATGGTGATACTGACAAGATGTGGAAAAAGACATTTATGTACAGTTCAGGACATTTATTATAGAAAACTTTTTGCCATAAGTGGCTTCTTCAGTCTCCTGGAGAAACATTTCCTATAATAAATATCCTGAACTGTACAAAAGTGTCTTTTTCCACACAAAATCATCCAGGATAAAAAAGCATTTAGGTAAGCCCATATGTCAAGACTCAATTATTGCTTATAGTCTATGCTCTACAACATATACTGAGGAACGAAAACAGAGAGGTACGACCTAACAGACAAACCTGTGTTAACTGGGAAGCCGGAACAACTGGTATTCAGCTACTAATTAGAATAAAGGGCATGCCCTAAAAAATATGGTGGTGAATGAAGCAGACTGAGCCAAAAGTGACAGGGAAGCCCATTTTATTGGTGAGAGTGTAGTATTTAAATACGTCCTTTATTTATTGAAACTTTAACACCAAAATAAGTCATATATGCATGATACATATACAGTTTAACAATAAGATATTCACAATGCTCACTACTGCCTATGACTCGTCTGATATAGTGCTATTGCAATTGTGAAAGCTCTGAAAAATAGTTGTTAAAGTTTTGAGTTCAGAAGTACAGAACTGTATGTAACATCTACACGAGAAATTATTACAGGCATTGAAGCTCTTAACACTAATTAAATTTTATTTCCGTGTCAGTCTCTCATATAAGCTGATTAAATACCAACAATGCAATTCTTGAGCCATTATCATTTTCTGTTTACATAAAATGAGGATTAACCTTTTATTAAAGCAACTATTTATATATGTATAAAATTGACCTTGATGTGATCAATATAGTGCAACAGTGCAATCCAAAATTCTCAGGGAGTCTTTTACTTGTTTTTTACACTGTTAAGGTTTCTTATGCTTTATTGTAAAGCAGCTTCAAATATACAGCAATTTGCATGAGAAACATTGTCTGCTTAATGCAAAGATATTGTAGTAGTATACTGCTATATTATAATTTGCTCAGCAAAATATATATATTAGATGTCTCACACTATTACAGAATAACATTTGGTAAAATCACAGATGTTTCAGTAACCCGCTGACTTCGACCAAAGTGTGTACGAATGTGTCTACTTACATGGCTACTGTTACCTGACTCGTATGAACAGTGTGGGCAAGAAAATGGCTTCTCCCCTGTGTGTATACGAAGATGAAGTTTCAGATTGAACTTTTTGCTGCTCCTGTAAGGGCAATGAGGACAAGAAAATGGCTTTTCTCCTGTATGAGTACGATAATGCATTCTTAGACTATACTGGTTGTTTGATGAGTATGAACAGTAGATACACTGATGCATCTTCTTGGTGGTGAGATTCTTTCCATCTTGAGCAGTTCCTGTTCTCCCAGACCTCTGATCGTATGTGTCCATTCTCACCTGTAGGGGACGCCTGGCTTATTACTATACACATACACCTCAAGCTTTTACACTTCACCATACATTTACATATAGTTACACTTTGACAACTAGTGCATTGTTTTTCTAAGGTAAAATGTATTTAAACATGAAAATAATAACATTAATTGCGATTTTATAATTTCTGAGCACCTGTTCTTTCAAGAAATTCACAAGCACTCGCACACCAAACCATAAATACAACAATAATGATAAAAAAAGAATACAAAAGTTTATATTCAAGAGTGACAGAAAGTTCATCAAGATTATAAGCTATTGAAAGGAGATTTGCTTTCAGTTAAGATTTTAAACCATGAAAAAGATTCCTGATTCTTAGCTACTAATTTTCACTGTTGCACTCCCCAAAATTAAGAGTGCTTGCAGTGTTGCAGTTTTTCAAAAAATAAAAAAATAATAAAATTTATCTTCTGAAATGGTAGAGAACCTTATTTTGAAGATAATGGTACCAAAATTGCAAAGTTTAATGGAAGACTTATGGAATTACAAAAGCACAAAGTTGGTGGTCTGGGTGCAATTTACACATCAGCAATTTTGCTAATTACACTCCACATTTTGACCATCAATCAAGCACAAGATACTGCTCATTCAGATATCATTACCTTGTACAGTGTCTGGAAGTTGGTTAATTTGGCCAAATGCAAACAAAATTCAGTTCATTTCAGTTTACAAACAGAGCCCAAGTAAACACTGTAGACACTCCAGCCATTAAAGAAACCTATACTCTGTTAATCTCCATGCCTCTCCTGTGTAACACTTGCCTTCCATTTTGAACCCATCATCACACAAAAAATCGAAGTTCATCACACAAAAAATCTAATAAAATACAGCCTCTCCTCAATTAACGATTGAGATAGGGGCATAAGACCCCATCGGTAAAGGATTTCATCACTAATCGAGGAACCACCCAAAATTAAAACATTCAATATTATGTTTGCTGGGAAATTCCTTTCAATCTGTTTATTATTAACGGTAATACAACATGAAATAGGTCAATGACTTACTTTCGAGATAATCTAGGAAACGCGTGCATGGCCGATTACTTGGGATTTTTTTTTCGAGAAAATCGCACTTTTTTCAGTGCATGTAACGTTTTCTTGATCACTATCCCTCTCCGCCCTCCACCTTTCAATATTTCTCTATATAATGTCAGTTTTTATTAATTTGGGCATCTTTATCATGCTTCTACATTATTTATGTTATACCTAATATTATTCTGGAATAAATATGATTGATAGATAACATTTATTGATAGTAATAGTATAATTATACAATATTTTATACTGGGGTGAAGCATCATAAGGAATCATGAGTTACTGACACACTGCTGCTTCTCCCTCTGCTGTAGCTCTGCCCACCTTGTAATAGTGCCAAATGGTGAATTAAATACGTATTAGAAAAAATAAAATAAAAATGAAACTCCAACTTGATAACTTTATTTTAATTTGCGTAACTCTTATACATGTATATTACAGAAAACAATAAAAAATAAAAGTACACATACAACGAGTTAAACTTACAGAAAAATACATTAAATTCACCACCTAACATCGTTACGAAGTGGGAGGAACTAAATGTGAGACGGAGAGGTAAGCAGTACATTCAGCCTCTGGTGAGTAGTTATGGGTGTCAGATGTTAGCCGTGGCACTAAAAAAATATTGTGTAATTACACTCATGTTAGTATTAAAGGTTATCTATCTATTACATTTATTCCAAATTAATATCAGAAACATGATAAATACCCTAGAACTGTAATAAAGATGCTGAAATGAATAATATATGCCATATTATGAGGGTTAAGGGCAGAGGCCACCACCCTGGTGTTTACATCAGGGGAAACACTCCTAGATTACTCTTGTCATAAGAAAAAATGCAAAAATAGTTTATTATTATTATTATTATTATTATAATTTATAATAATTTATTTATGTTATACCTAATATTATTCTGGAATAAATATGATATGTAGATATTGCATGCCTTGGCTTAAATAATTAACCCTTTGACTGTTTTGGTCATATATATACGTTTTAAGAGCCAGTGTTTTGGACATGTATATACTCAATAAGTCTAGCGGCTTCAAATCAAGCAGGAGAAAGCTGGTAGGCCCACATGCGAGAGAATGGGTCTGTGTGGTCAGTGTGCACCACATAAAAAAATCCTGCAGCACACAGTGCATATTGATTAAAACGCCGACTTTGAGGTGTAATATCGTATAGTATTTATCGTTGTATTCTCGTTTTCATGGTCTCACATGATAAAATGGAAAACTTATTGCAGAAATAGAGATGATTTTTATTAGTTTCACGATGAAAACGACCGTGAAATTGAGCTCAAAGGAGAGGAAATGTTCGATTTTTACCAATGTTCAAGAGTAAGCAAATCACACCACACGTCCAATACACGTCAATTGGGGAGTCTAATATTCTTTCATTAGTGCACTGATATTATTTATACCATTTTTACAATAATGCAGCAGTCTGCGTAACAGTAAATTTTGTATTTTTTGTATGAATAAAAAATCATAATAGTTTTTTCTTTTCTTTTCCAATTTTTTTCTTTTCCTACTAACATTTGGGGCGTGAGAGGCCAATACTGTATGTAATGTATATATATAAACTCACTGTATTGAACACAATAACCGCACTAAAGTTATTATCATATTTTTTTCACTGTTGTTTATTACAATAAACATGCACAAATCTTGAATAATACTAATGTTCTATCATACAATTACATATTTACAATCACTGGACATGGTTTTAGAACTGCTGGAGCTTGTGGAACTCCTTGAAACAAGGCACCATGCACAGAGGTACATGTACCTTACATTCCTCACACATAAACCGAGTGTCTTTGCGTCTTTCTTGCCGTCGTTTTGTTTGTGCTCAGACGATGCATCTCTTCTGAGCAAATTTCTTCTGAGTTGAAGGAAGCTGTATTATGAAATGATCACCTTCCCTCCTCAAACGCTTGGGTATATCCTGAGGAGTTCGAGGACCTTGTTGTATAGCAGGTGTTGTTACCTGGTACTTCATTATGAGTTGTCTGACAACAGACAAACAAAATTCACCATACGGTGGTCTGTTGCCAATCTTCATTTGGTACATATTATATGCATTGAGCATTGAAATGTCCATGAGATGGAAGAAAAGTTTCATGCACCACTTGTAACTTTTACAAAAACAATCAAAAAAGCCAATCTGCATGTCACATTTGTCAACCAAGCGCATGTTTTGTGTATAATCGATCACTGTCACTGGTTTTCGAATACGTTCATTAGTCACTCGATCAACTTTGCCACTGTCTTGCATTTCATTACGGTGAATGGTTGTCAACAATGTGACATCTTGTTTGTCATGCAACCGTAATGCCATGATGTCATTGGCAGTAAACACCTGTACGTCATCACCACGAGCACCTGCGTTGAGCCTGGGCATATGTTTACGATTAGAACGCACTGTGCCACACACATCTGTCTTGTTCACTCGCAAGAAATCACTGAGTAAGGGGTTGTGTACCAGTTATCGGTATATAATGTATGCCCCTTACCAAGATAAGGTGCCATCATGCTTCTCACTATGTCACCTGAGATACCCAATAACATCTTGGTATCTTTCAATGTTTTACTTCCCATGTATACAACAATATCCAATACCAGGCCACTGTCACAATCAGAGTACAAACAGTTTTATACCAAAGTGTTTCCTCTTGCTCGGTATATACTGCTTGAATGACAGCCTACCTTTGAACAAAATCAAAGACTCGTCAATTACAAGATTCTTGAATGGATAAAAGTATATGCTGAACTTTTGTTTGAGATACATAAAAACATTTCTAATCTTGTATAACCTGTCACTTCTGTCAGGTTTGGTTTTGTCAGAGAAGTGCTACATACGTAACAGTAAGATAAACCTGTTCACTGGGATGATTTCACTGAAGACCGGGGTAGAAATTAGCCGATCTGTGGACCAGTATGCTTTTATATTATGCTTATAGACATGAGGCATAAGCATTATTGTTGCAAAAAGCAAATACATTTCTACAACAGTCGTCTCTTTCCACCGGTGTAGTCTTGACTGTGGTGATATGATCGTATTTTCCATGGTGTACTCAAAATACTTATTACTTTCCCTGACAATAGTTTCCATCAATGGCTGGTCAAAGAATAATTCAAAGAATTCCAGTTCATTTGCAGTGTTTCCAAGGGGACAAGTTGGTAGAATTCCACTTTGAGAGTCATCAAAGTGGTGGGGAGTGGGAACAAAATTGGGATTTTGCTGCCAATCCCAGATACAGTTTGCTGGTGGATACTGGACATCATAGGCTGGTTGTGCAGGTAGTTGTGGTTGTGGTGGGCTGGTGGCTGACGCTCTGCTTTGTCCTTGAACTGACGAGTCAGCAGCGTGGGTCCCACCCTGGGCTGGTGAGTCACACATGGCTGTGGCACTACCATTACCACTACCACCATCTAGTGATGCCTGTGGTCTATCCATGCCAAGTGTAGCCACATCATCCTCACTATCACTATCTATATCTGGTGTAGGGCCACGGGATGTACTCCGGGATGTACTCCGTCCCCTGGGCACGGCATAGGGTACACTACTCGAGCGCATGCGGCAGCGTACATACCGACGCTTCACTGGTGAATATGATTCCTCACTATCACTACTTGAATGATCGTCAAGAGCAATAAAATCGCAATCCACATCACTATCATCATTAGTGAAGTCAGAGGCCTGGCCATGCGAAAATAATAGTTTTCTCTTTCGCTGAAGTACAACTGACCGTGACTGACGAGTGCCCACACCAGAGGTAGAAGGTTGAGGATCGTCAGGGTTTTCTGCACTATTATCGATATCCTGGTCATTCCTTTCGGTCACTAACTGATCAAAGCCAAAGAATACGTCTTCATTTCCACTTCCATCACTGTCAGAACTATCAGACAGGAACAGGAGAGTCCCAATTTTCC
This sequence comes from Cherax quadricarinatus, assembly GCF_038502225.1. Taxonomy (NCBI): domain Eukaryota; kingdom Metazoa; phylum Arthropoda; class Malacostraca; order Decapoda; family Parastacidae; genus Cherax; species Cherax quadricarinatus. The sequence goes on from NC_091314.1 coordinate 16,031,916, forward strand.
TTGGAATGAGAGCTGCCTTGCGACGAGGCATGGTGAACAAGGGTAACTGAGCCGGCGTTCCCACAATGCTATGCGGGCGCCTAGATTTTTTGCTTATGGCGCACACCCACCACGCAGACCCATTCTCTCACATGTAGACCTATGAGCGTTTTCGCACTAAATTTGACAGCGCTAGAATTTTGGCATAGATCTACAGTTTGGACACTCAACGTGAAGCTGTAGATATACGGGACGGACCCTGAAAGGGTTAATTAAGCTGCCATGATACACCAAGAATGTAAACACAAGAGGAACACACCAGCTAACCCCTTGACTGTGAACCTCTTTTGTACTTCTTCCATTTTCCTCTTGTTTTTTCTCTTCCAAGTGCTGCTGTACCTCTAACTCTATCTTCTACTATGGGATGAACAATAAAGTACAAATTTATAGACGAAATATGTAGCCTTGGAGACTATTTGATGCAGAGACTCATCACTAACCCCTTTACAATGGGCTTCTTTTATAATTTTTCCATTTTCCTCTTGTTTTTCCTCTTCCAAGAGGAAAACAACAAGAAACTTGTACAAATATGTAGTCTTGGAGACTGTGAAAACTAGTGTACTGAGTGGCTGTAAGAAGGAGATTAAGATGCTGGATGCTGAGATGCTGCACTGCCCATTCATGACCCAAGTTCTCGTACAGTATACAATAACAACTTGTCGGAGAGCCCATCGTAACTCTGAGTTGTTGGTAAACGAGTACAGTGGACCCTCGCATACCGTTGGCATCACATAACGTTAAATTCGCATACCGATACATTTTATTACTAAAATTTTGCCTCGCATACCGCTAAAAAACTCGCTCAACGCTATTCGTCGGAGACGCTTCTAATGTGCGGCCTGAGCCAGCTTCACATGTTCCGCCGGTGGCATTGTTTACAAGCCAGCCTCCACGGTAACATCCAAGCATACAATCGGAACATTTTGTATTATTACAGTGTTTTTGGTGATTTCATCTGCAAAATAAGTGACCATGGGCCCCAAGAAAGCCTCTAGTGCTAACCCAGTGGTAAAAAGGGTGAGAAATACTATCATACCACAGTCAGCTGCTGCTGCACCACGGTCAGCTGTTGCTTGACCAGTCAGCTGCTGTTGCACCTCGATCAGCTGTTGCTGGACCAGTCAGCTGTTGCTGAATCAGTCAGCTGCTTCTGCACCACGATCAGCTGTTGCTGGATCAGTCAGCTGCTTCTGCACCACGATCAGCTGTTGTTGGACCAGTCAGCTGTTGCTGAATCAGTCAGCTGCTGCTGCACCACGATCAGCTGTTGCTGGACCAGTCAGCTGTTGCTGGATCAGTCAGCTGCTGCTGCACCACGATCAGCTGTTGCTGGACCAGTCAGCTGTTGCTGGACCAGTCAGCTGTTGCTGGATCAGTTAGCTGCTGCTGCACCATGATCAGCTGCTGCTGGATCAGTCAGCTGTTGCTGGATCAGTCAGCTGTTGCTGGACCAGTCAGCTGTTGCTGGATCAGTCAGCTGTTGCTGGATCAGTCAACTGTTGCTGGACCAGTCAGCTGTTGCTGGATCAGTCAGCTGTTGCTGGATCAGTCAGCTGTTGCTGGATCAGTCAGCTGTTGCTGGACCAGTCAGCTGTTGCTGGACCAGTCAGCTGTTGCTGGATCAGTCAGCAGTTGCTGGACCAGTCAGCTGTTGCTGGACCAGTCAGCTGTTGCTGGATCAGTCAGCTGTTGCTGGACCAGTCAGCTGTTGCTGGATCAGTCAGCTGCTGCTGCACCATGGTCAGCTGCTATTGCACCATCAGCTGCTTCTGAACGTGACTCATCCCGAACCTGTCTGTCCAGCCTGAGCGCCTGCCTTGCCGTCATTGTTTACAAGCCAGGGTGGCCAGTTGCATGCATACATTCGATACATTTTGTATTATTCCATTATTTATAGTGCTTGTAACTGCTAAATAAGCCACCATGGGCCCAAAGAAAGCTTCTAGTGCCAACCCTGTGGTAAAAAGGGTGATAAATACTATCGTACCACAGTCAGCTGCTGCTGCACCACAGCTGCACAATAGTCAGCTGTTGCTGCACCACAGCTGTTGTTGTTGCTGTACCACCATCAGCTGTATTACTCGAAGATGTGGAGAGAGTGTTGTTGGTGTGGCTTAACCTGAAACAATTACCGAGAAACGATTATCCCCGGAGGGTTAGCCACCCAGGATAACCCAAGAAAGTCTGTGCATCATCGAGGACTCTCTAACTTATTTCCATTGGGGTCCTTAATCTTGTCTCCCAGGATGCAACCCACACCAGTCGACTAACACCCAGGTGAACAGGGAAACACGCCTGGAACTAGTGCTCATATTAGTGAATTTAAAGCCAGCAAAGGTTGGTTTGAGAGATTTAAGAATCGTAGTGGCATACACAGTGTGATAAGGCCTGTTCTGGAAGAAAATGCCAAACAGGACCTACAGTACTCAGGAGGAAAAGGCACTCCCAGGACACAGTGTCTCATCAGTCATTGCTGCATCTTCAATAAAGGTAAGTGTCATTTATTCTTCATTTAGTAGAGTAGTACATGCACAATATATACTGTGCATGTACTACTCTACTATTGTGCATGTATCCTTCTCTTTGTGTGTAGGAAAATGTATATTTCATGTGGTAAAATTTTTTTTTTTCATACTTTTGGGTGTCTTGCACGGATTAACTTGATTTCCATTATTTCTTATGGGGAAAATTCATTCGCATAACGATAATTTCGCATAACAACGAGCTCTCATGAACGGATTAACCCTTTCAGGGTCCGTCCCGTAGATCTACGGCTAGTCGGTGAGTGTCCAAACCGTAGATCTACGCCAAAATTCTAGCGCCGTCAAATTTAGCGCGAAAGCGCTCATAGGCCTACATATGAGAGAATGGGTCTGCGCGGTGGGTGTGCGCCATAAACAAAAAATCTAGGCGCCTGCATAGCATTGTGGGAACGCCGGCTCAGTCACCCTTGTTCACCATGTCTCGTCGCAAGTCAGCTCTGACTCCCCGGAAAATTGGGACTCTCCTCTTCCTGTCTGATAGTTCTGACACTGATGGAAGTGGAAATGAAGACGAATTCTACGGCTTTGATGAGTTAGTGACTGAAAATAATGACCAGGATATCGATAATAGTGCAGAAAACCCCGACGATCCTCGACCTTCTACCTCTGGTGTGGGCACTCGTGACTCACGGTCGGTTGTTCCTAAACGTAAGAGAAAACTAATATTTTCCCGTGGCCTGGCCTCTGACTTCAGTAATGACGATGATTCTGACGTGGATTGTGATTTTATTGCGCTCGACGATCATTCGAGTAGTGATAGTGAGGAAACATATTCACCAGTGAAGCGTCGGTATGTGCGCCGCCGCATGCGCTCGGGTAGTGTACCCTATGCTATGCCCAGGGGACGGAGTACATCCCATAGTACATCCCGGAGTACATCCCGTGGCCCTACACCCGTTTTAGGTAGTGATAGTGAGGATGATGTGGCTACACTTGGCATGGATGGGCCACAGACATCAGTGGATGGTGTTAGTGGGGCTGGTGGTGGTAGTGGCACCGCCATGCGTGACTCGCTGTGCCACGCGGGAACCCACGCTGCTGACTCGTCAGTTCAAGGACAAAGCGGAGCGTCACCCACCAGCCCGCCACAACCACCCGTACAACCAGCCTATGATGTCCAGTATCCACCAGCAAACCGTATCTGGGATTGGCAGCAAAATCCCAATTTTGTTCCCAGCCCTCACCACTTTGATGACTCGCAAAGTGGAATTCTACCTACCTGTCCCCTTGGAACCACGGCCAATGAACTGGAATTCTTTGAATTATTCTTTGACCAGCCATTGATGGAAACTATTGTCAGGGAAAGTAATAAGTATTTTCAGTACACCATGGCAAATACGATCTTATCACCACAGTCAAGACTACACAGGTGGAAAGAGACGACTGTTGCAGAAATGTATTTGCTTTTTGCAACAATAATGCTTATGCCTCACGTCTATAAGCATAATATAAAAGCATACTGGTCCACAGATCGGCTAATTTGTACCCCATCCTTCAGTGAAATAATACCAGTGAACAGGTTTATCTTACTCTTACGTATGTTGCACTTCTCTGACAAAACCAGGCCTGACAGAAGTGACAGGTTATACAAGATTAGAAATGTTTTCATGTATCTCAAACAAAAGTTCAGGATATACTTTTATCCATTCAAGAATCTTGTAATTGACGAGTCTTTGATTTTGTTCAAAGGTAGACTGTCATTCAAGCAGTATATACCGAGCAAGAGGAAACGCTTTGGTATAAAATTGTTTGTACTCTGTGATTGTGACAGTGGCCTGGTGTTGGATATTGTTGTATACACGGGTAGTAAAACATTGAAAGATACCAAGATGTTATTGGGTATATCAGGTGACGTAGTGAGAAACATGATGGCACCTTATCTTGGTAAGGGCCATACATTATATACCGATAACTGGTACACAAGCCCATTACTCAGTGATTTCATGCGAGTGAACAAGACAGATGTGTGTGGCACAGTGCGTTCTAATCGTAAACATATGCCCAGGCTCAACGCAGGTGTTCGTGGTGATGACGTGCAGGTGTTTACTGCCAATGACATCATGGCATTACGGTGGCATGACAAACGAGATGTCACATTGTTGACAACCATTCACCGTAATGAAATGCAAGACAGTGGCAAAGTTGATCGAGTGACTAATGAACGTATTCGAAAACCAGTGACAGTGATTGATTATACACAAAACATGCGCTTGGTTGACAAGTGTGACATGCAGATTGGTTTTGTTGACTGTGTTCGTAAGAGTTACAAGTGGTACATGAAACTTTTCTTCCATCTCATGGACATTTCAATGCTGAATGCATATAATATGTACCAAATAAAGACTGGTAACAGACCACCGTATGGTGAATTTTGTTTGTCTGTTGTCAGACAACTCATAATGAAGTACCAGGTAACAACACCTGCAATACAACATGGTCCTCGAATTCATCACAATATACCCAAGCGTTTGAGAAGAGAAGGTGATCATTTCATAATACAGCTTCCTTCAACTCAAAAGAAATTTGCTCAGAAGAGATGCATTGTCTGTGCACAAACAAAACGACGGCAACAAAGACGCAAAGACACTCGGTTTATGTGTGAGGAATGTAAGGTGCCTCTGTGCATGGTGCCTTGTTTCAGGGAGTTCCACAAGCTCCAGCAGTTCTAAAACCATGTCCAGTGATTGTAAATATGTAAATATATGATAGAACATTAGTATTATACAATATTTGTGCATGTTTATTGTAATAAACAACAGTGGTAAACAATAATATGATAATAACTTTAGTGCGGTTATTGTGTTCAATACAGTGAGTTTATATATATAAATTATATACAGTATTGGTCTCTCAGGCCCCAAATGTTAGTAGGAATAGAAAAAAATTGGAAAAGAAAAGAAAAAACAACTAAAACAACAAAATAATATAATACGCGTATGTGGAATTCGTCGATGTTGCCGCCACCACATCATTTTCTACAAACTTCTTGGCACTGTATCTCGGTAAGTACTGATCAGATTCTAATTTTTTTTGTTTTATTACCTTCACAAAAATATGCTCTTTAATTCTGTAAGAAAAAATAATTTTTTTTTTTTCAAAATTTCTTGGACACTGGTGCGTGACTTCAGATTTTGGCCTTGGACCCTGAAAGGGTTAATATCGTTATGCGGGGGGTCCACTGTATGTCGGTAAGTGAGGAGAGGCTGTATAACCAAGAATGATTGGTTATGGTTGAGGCCATTTCAGTAACTGAAGCAGACCTAGTAAAAACCCATAAAGCAGACTGGAGGTAAGGGGTCCCCTCCCCATTCACAGGAAAATTGCCAAAAATCAAATACTTCCACAATTTAGAGGCCTATTTCAAACGACGTGCTTCCAATTTGAAACCAACCAAAATCATCTCTGTCAATACCCAAGAAACAGCCAATAAACCATAAAAACTACCCTAAAAAACATCTCAGATTTGCTATTTTAAACCAAATGAAGTGAGAAAAAAACATGTTTGCTTTTCTCCATCATGTACTGAGTATAAGAAAAGTATCTGTCTGCAAATGACTTCTTCCCAGTGGCACAAAGCTCAGTCAGTCTAAAAGGGTTCACAGCAATTAATGGAAGCATTCCTAAGCCTGATATAAAAGGTACAAACATATCAGCAAAATATTCAAACTAAACAGCTTGAAATGTTACTAGCGTTTAACATTTTCACTGTCTCTCACATAAATCTATGTTACTGATCTCAACATCATTTATGTAGATCGACAGTAGGGCCCAACTTACACGGCAGGTTAGGTTCCAGGCTACTGCCGGAAAGCAGACATCGCCGGAAGGCAGAACACCATTTTTCCACTTATAAATGCATATAAATATAAATGGTTTTTAATACTTAACGTGCTGTTGGAGTGTGAGCAAAGTAACATTTATGAAGGGGTTCAGGGAAACCGGCAGGCCGGACTTGAGTCCTGGAGATGGGAAGTACAGTGCCTGCACTCTGAAGGAGGGGTGTTAATATTGCAGTTTAAAAACTGTAGTGTAAAGCACCCTTCTGGCAAGACAGTGATGGAGTGAATGATGGTGAAAGTTTTTCTTTTTCGGGCCACCCTGCCTTGGTGGGAATCGGCCAGCGTGATAATAATAAAAATAATAAATTCCAGATAACAAGTTTACACTAACATATATTAAGTTAGCAATAGAACTAGGCAATAAAACAATAAAAAAGTAAAATACACACACAGTACACTCATTATTTACCTCAAAATATTCATAGTCTTAATGTAGGGCAAAAGGTGAATAGTATTTACTCTAAGAAGTTAGGTCCGGCAGCCCTCCTGGCCACCCCCACTCACATATACATGTACTACGACGATGCTTAAAGCTCCATAGAGTGATAAAATGCATATACAGTACACTCATTACTTACCTTAAAATATTTGTAGTCTTCATGTAGGGTGAAAGGTGAAAAGTATTTATTTGTAGAAAGTGGTGGTAGGTAGGGTAGTGTAGAGAAGCCAGCCTGGCCACCCCACCAAGTAAACAAACAGACAATGCCTCTGGTTATGGTTCATAAACATTCATACAAACACCTTACATTGTGTACAAGTTGTCTCCACAGTGGTACAGTAGAATAAATAAAGACCAACACTTCCATTCTCATGTAATTTTTAGAAGGAATGATGCTCTGACAAATTATTATTATTATTATTATTATTATTATCACAAATTATTATAAGTTATTATTATAAGTTATTATTATTATAATCATAATAAAAAAGAAGCACTAAACCCACAAGGGTCATGAATTGCTATATATAGAGTGAAGGCATACGAAAGGAATATTTATCTACAGTTATCCCCCAGTGTTTGACTAGAGAAAACGTAATTCTTCCGACACTCCTACAAAGCCACTTTGAAAACAAATCTCATATTTATGTCAATTTTTATTCTGTGGGTGGATGCATAATGTTTATATGCTATGTAACATGTTTCTTATATAATTTTGAAGAAAATATCATAGATGGATTACTGGAAATGTCTATATTAATGTAAAATAAGACATTTAATATGCCCAAGAGAGTTTATTATTATGTTGTATGACTATGGCATTATGAGTAGAAAGACTTAGCAATTTTAATGTGTACCTGCATGCCAGCACAGTGTGTAAGTATATTTAGGTACAGGTATAAATAAGCATAATTATCAGAGTACATATAAAATATGCAATAACTTTAAAACACTTGAAATTTTGGAAAGTTTCCAGACATAATAGATGTGCTCACGGAGAATGTAAACAAACCAGGTGGGGCACACTGTATTTGAAAGACTGCTTGTCATATAGCAAATTTTGGTCATAATTTGAAATTGACATATTAGCGGGACGCCATAAGGCAAAACGCCGTAAAGCGGGGCCCTACTGTACTCATAAATTCTAGCAGTCTCTAATCTGGCAGGAGAGGCCAGGAAGGCCTAGCCATAAAACAATGGATTTGTGTGGTTAGTGTTTGCAGTATACAAAAAATATCAGGGAAGCTGCAATGCATTGTGGGACTGCCATCTTATTGCCATCTATTGTTTATTATGTCAGGCAGATACAAGAGTTTCACTCCCAGGCAAATTCATCATGTATTATTCTTCTGTGACAACTCCAATATAAGAATAACTGAACCAAGACTGAGTTCTATGGTTTTGAAAGTTAAGTGACCAAAAGTGATACTCAGGATGCCAGAAATAGCACTGAAAACCCTGATGACCCACAGCCATCTATATATAGTATTAGTTCATCCAGAACACTTCCATCATAACAGAAAGCTCGTATTCCCTTGTGGTTTGAGAAGAAGTGATGACAATTACATGGACTCTGATTTCCTATCAATCAATAATCAGTCTAGTGATACTGATGATAATTATTCACATGTGAAGCAGTGATACATTTGGTCTGGTTGTTGTTGTTGTTTTTGGGGTTCATAGGGCCACTGACAGCATACACCATATCGAGCCCTGCCTTCCAGCGCTCGGAAAAGGAACCTCGACCAAAGTGGAAGGATGTTGACTACTAACCACGTATTCTGTATCCGTAATGCACCCTGAATCCAGCAGGAATGCACAGGTACAGGCCAAGATCTCCTGATGGTCTGGAGAGTCAAACCCCTCCCCATTGAGAAGGAGAGGTATGGTTAAAGACTGCACCCCAAACATGCGCAAAGTAGCACGGAGAATAGTCCGTGCAGAGTGGTAATGGGGGCACCACAGTAGGAAATGTTCCACTGTCTCAGGCTGAGAGGGACACCACAAGCAGTACGGAGACTCTGTCATCCGAGGCGGTGCAGATGAGCTGCCAGTCGTGAGTGCCCAACCCTGAGGCGAGTCAGTGCAACATCCACCAAGCAATTAGAATGGCGAGCCCAAGGGCAGGGGCCATTGAAAGATCGTACAGAGCTCAATGCCAAAGAAGAGAGGAAGTGTACCAGATCCTCCTGCCATGAATGGCGAATTTCCTTCCAAACAGTCCTTGTGAAATCACTGTGGCTCAGTGTAAGAGGGGTAATGGTAGAAAGTGCGTGTGCATGGGAGGCCACTCAATCAGCCACTTCATTGCCCCGAATGCCAACATGGGCCAGCACCCACTGAAGGGAGATACTCCAACCCGGACTCTGGAAGAAATGCAGAAGAAACTGCATCTGTCGAATGAGGATGCGTAGGGACTGTGGACAGACAGAGCACAAAAGTACCAGGGAAGATTGGGAATCAGAGAAGAGAACCACTGGCTGAGGAGGAAGGTGAGCAAGGACAAAAACCAAAGCCTGGTGAATGGTGAAGAGCTCACCTGCTAGGACCGAGTGAGCGGGGTCTAACAGTCAGGTTTGACACCCAGAGAGATCAGCGAAGAAGGCAACAGAAGGTGTAGAAGTTTGTGCTGAGCTATCTGTGTAGATGGAGAATGAAGAACCATACCTGACAGCACAAAACTCTTCAAAGAGAAATGCAGCTATCTGAGAGGGTTCCCTGTTCCTGTAAGGCCAATCCAGGTGGATGTACTATGTCAGGTCCATCCAGGGGGACCACCGGAGAGTGGAGAGATTTGGCTGGTAATGTCCTTATTGCTATCCCAGGGGGAAGTAGTACATCATGGGACCCAACACTGGCAACAGATAGTGAGGACGATGATGCTTCCATTGGCATGGGTAGTGAACTGTGAGTAATGCTAGTGCCACATGTGGGAGTGGCTGGCAGGACAGGGAGGTGGGCAGTGCCAGTGCCAGCCTTGGCTGGGAGCCATGTCCCACACCCCAACTACCCCAGACCACATCCACCACCCTCATACAACCACCACCACAACCAGTAACAAGTATCCAACAGCCATCACCAAACCGCATCTCGGATTGAGAGGAGGATGCACATTTTGTGCTCAATCCCCATGAATTTGATAAAGCACACAGTGATATTCAGCTCAACTGAACACTGCTGAACTTGAATAGAAGAGTAGGTACATTCAAAATTAAAATTAAAGAAGTTACAGTAGTTATAAATTAAAGAAGTTACATTAGTTATAAATTAAGGAAGTTACAGCAGTTATAAATTAAAATCGACTACTGTTTGTTTTTATCTTATTACAATGTCAGTAATATGTGTTCACTCATATGAGGTCTCTCTGTCCATTACTCTGTCACGTGACTTCTCGTCTACCAGCCCAGCTGGGCCACAGGCTCACCAGTTAAGATCAGACCAGAATAGGAGACAGACATTCAGAAGCCTGAGATTCCTCTTACTCCACCAAACAAGATAATTCATCACTCCAAACCCCCATTACAATAATATAGATATAATTTGATATAACTGAAGGCTCAGTACCACTAATTATACAATGCTTGCAGACAAACTAATCGCAAGGCCAACATACTACTTAAATCTAAAACTATCAGTACAGCTTTAGTAATTTCATTACAATCACAAATGCAATAGGGCTGCAAATGACAAATTAGCCAATTACACATAAATTACATTGAATTTACATTAGTTCAATGACCTGAAATTTATGAGTGGTTGAAGTGAGGTGGTGAAATCGAAGCATGAGAATTTACAGATAGTTAATGGATATAACATATATGTGAGATTTAATAAGCTCTTTTTAACAATATTAATAAATACGTACTGGCAAAGTGAGAACTTTTGGAATATTCACGTAATGAGTTCCAAATTTTTTGAGCCTTTTATTTGCATAGAGATTTTTAACAGGTTGAGTTGTGGAATGTATTGTGTCTATACACTCCACTGCCACTCTTCAGACAGAATTTAAGATCCGGGTTAATGTTTGAATTGTGTTACACAAATTTCAACTTTTGAATAAGGGCGAGTGTGTAGTCTGGAGCCTGAATGAGTAATTATTCCGAGAGATGATTTTTGATGAGTAACAACAGGATCAAGGTGATAAGCTGTTGTTGATCCCCATACACAGATACGATAAGTGAGGTAAGGATACACTAAAGAATAGTACAAAATGAGCAGGGATATCTGGAAACAGTGTTGTTTTTAAGAGAATGCCCACTGCTTTGGAAATTTCTCTAAAAATGTTTTAGATGCTCATGTGATACTTCTGTTAAAGGAAATGCAAAGTAAAATTTCAGTGAAATTGTGGGAAATGTATGATACTGAACTTCTGTGGATTCTTGATATAAATGCAATGAATATTTCCTTGAAATTTTTCATACAGGCAGTTTATTTAGATGAAGCATTCATAAGTTATTGGAAAACACTAATCAGACTAGAAAAATGTTGTCTAGGAGACATAACTTGCTCTTGCTTTTCAAGAATGGTGGGAGGCAAGATATCACTTGTGATCTGGTAAACAGAGGGTGAAGATTTCCAGAGAGCACCACCTTGTACAAGAGGGTTTTGTGTAAACCCTATATAAAGAGGTGTAGTGTACTCTCTATAGAAGGTTTAGTGTACTCTCTATATAAGGGAGTTTGGTGTACTCCCTATATAAGGTTTAGTGTTCTGGAGGGCAACACCCCTACAGTCCAGTCCATGACCAGGTCTCAAGTGGATTAGGGCCTGATCAACCTGGCTGTTACTCCTGTCCCCATGTAATTCAAAGTACGAACCACAGCCCAGTTGGTCAGGTATTGATTTTAGATATCTGTCCATCTCCCTCTTAAAGACAGCCAGGGATCTACTGGTAATCTCCCTTATGTATGCTGGGAGGCAGTTTTGGGCCCCTGACACTTATTGTGTTATCTCTTATTGTACTTTTGGCACCCCTGCTTTTCAATGGGGGGGGGGATGTTGCAGCACCTGCCAAGTCTTTTGCTTTTGTAGAAAGTGATTTCTGTGTACAGATTTGGTACTAGTCTCACTAGGATTTCTATATATAAAGGAGTTTAGTATACTCTCTATAAAAGGTTTAGTGTGCTCCCTATATAAGGGAGTTTAGGGTACTCCCTACATAAGGGAGTTTAGTAGCTCCCTAATAAAGAAGTTTAGAGCACTAATAAAAGTAAATTTAGTGCACTTATAATGTTTCAATCAGTCATGTTTAAATTGACTACACAACTAGTATTATTAATACTTATTTATATTTCTACAACTAATAAAGCTCATCATTAAAGTCTCAACTTGTTTTACTTAATGGTTTGTATATTAGCACAAGGATTATTTACTAAGGCACAATAGCTGTTTAGCTATTGTCTATAACCATCATTAACACTGGAAGGCTAATTATAAAACAGCCTTCCCCAAATGCAACAGTAATTACATTAACCTCATTCCTTCCACTTTTTTGCTTCCAGATATAAAGTTTTTCTTACATAAATCAAGAAAAACAAATACATAATGCTGGTAGATTTTTTTATTATTATATACCCATATAAAATACAGGCATGAAAAGAATTTTTTTTTGTGTAAATAATAAACAAATACTTAGAATGCTCATAAAGACATTACACAAATACAGTGGAACCTTGACTTATGAGTTTAATCCATTCCAGGAGCTAGCTCATAACTCAATTTACTCGTATATCAAATTAATTTTCCTCATTTAAATTAACTGAAAAGCCATTAATTCATTCCTGCACTCTGGAGATGAGAAAAAATACTTGAATATGACGCTATTATCAACTGTACAGCTTATTTATCTATCACAATTCATCTAATATGACATAATAAACAATATAATTAACACAGAAACATGATATATACGTACTCTAGAATGAATAAAATAGGCCATACGTAATATGGTGGCAGAGGCAGTGGCGGAAGCGTCTGCCATTTCCTGTGTATATACTGAGAGTATCTTCCCATGCTCTTATTGTAAGAGAAAACAGAGTATTTTTGAGGCTAACTGCAGTAAATCACTAGTATTCTAAGGAAAACACTGAGAATATCGTATATAAGCACATAATAAATCATAATACACTACAGAATGTAAAGAAATAATAAACTGTTTATATAAAGTGTATATGTACTTACACACTGAACATTACTGATACAATTTGTTCTGTTTAATCACTGAACATAACTGATATGGTATCTCCTGCAAGCTGCTTCTCTCTCAACCACGTCACCAGCAGCTTCTCCATCTTTTCATGGACAGGGGTCCGCAGCTTAGATGTTATTGTAATGCCCTTGGCTGGCGCTATAGCCTTTAACAACTCCTGCTGCTTTAGTATCGTACATACAGTAGACATACTGCGCTGGTATTGTATGGCTAAATCCACAACTCGTGCACCTTACTTAAGTTTATCTATGATTTCATGCATTAATTCCATGGAAATCATTTCTTTTTCTTCTCAGCACTGTCCTTTGCACTTATTTTCTTAGGACCCATGGTTAGAAAAGCAAAATTTGGCCAAATGACTATCAAAACTGTAAGCAAAGCAGGAGATAACTACTTCGACAGTGATGTAAACATGTGTACTGCCAACTAGCAGCAGCATTCTGAATTATTATGTACGTAGCATTATGTACATTATTTTTATTATTATTACTGATAATAATTTAGGGAACTGAAGCTCTATCCTTATTAAAATTATTATTATTATTAATTTAGGGAAATGAAGCTCTATCATTTTTGCAACTGTTGTTGTTATTATTATTATTATTATTGATAATTTATTATTATTATTATTAATTTAGGGAACTAGAGCACATATCCAATCCCCTAAATCAAGAGACCCTCACCAGAGTCAAGGAACCTTGACACCAGTGAGGGGCTCTTGATCTAAGGAACTGGATATATGCTCAAGTTCTCTAAATTAATAATAATAATAATAATAATAATAATAATAATAATAATAATAATAATAATAAAAATAATAAAATAATAAAAATAATTATAAGATATATATATTCTGTTCCCTAAGTTATCAATAATAATAATTATAATAATAATAACTGTTACAATAACAACAGAGCTTCAGTTCCCTAAATTAATAATAATAATACATTATTATAACAACAAGAGCTTCAGAACAAAGTCAACTCAGTGCACTTTTTACCTAGCTGTGGGAGCAGTTCTCTCCTGCTTTGCTTATATTTTTGACAGTCATTTGGCCAAATTTCACTTTTCTAACCATGGGTCCTAAGAAAGCAAGTGTAAAAGACAGTGCTGAGAAGAAAAAGATGATGATTTCCATTTTTATTACTACAGTGGTCCCTCGCTTTTCGTAGTTCTCGGCAATCGTAAATTTCGCCAATCATAGGGGTATTTTCGTAAAAACATGGACTCGCTTTTCATAGGTTGATTCGCGAATAGTAGTTTGTCCGGGACGCGTACGCACGGTGTGAGCCAAGGCGGCCTCCCTACCCAGCCAGTCTGGCATTGTTTACCAGTGAGTGAAGGTCCCCTCAAGTGCTCCTACGAAATATTTCATAATATTCCACTCATTTTAGTGCTTGCGAGTACTAAATAAGCTACCATGGCTCCAAAGAAAGCTCCTAGTGCCAAGCCTGTGGTAAAGAAGGTGAGAAATATGTACAGTGACAAAGTCTTGGGCCATTTTAGGGAAGTGTTAAAGAGACGCCAGAAACAGAGCTCTCTCCACAGTTACTTTGCGAGACAGGACTCCAGTGACTCTCAAGGTGGTCCTAGTGGCATTAAGAAACAGAGAAGAGAAGCAACCCCAGAGAAGCAATTGGTACCTGAGGTGTTGCTGGAAGGGGATTCCCCTTCCAAACTGTAAACAATCCAATCTCTCTCCTCCTCCAGTCTCCCATACACTAAGAAGAATCTCCAATAAAGGTAAGTGTTATGCTGTTAATGTTTCATTCATCATTTCCCATTGTATTGTTTATGTACTACATGTATATTTCATGTAAAAAATTTTTTTGTTTTAATACTTCTGGGTGTCAGGAACGGATTAATTGTATTAACATTATTTCTTATGGGGAAAATTGATTCGCAAATCGTAAATTTCGTTTATAGTAGCTCCTCCAGGAACGAATTAATTACGAAAAATGAGGGACCACTGTATTATTAATTTAGGGAACTAGACCACATATCCAATTATCTAGATCAAGAGCCCTTCACCAGCGTCAAGGGACCTTGACGCTGGTGAGGAGCTTCAGTTCCCTAAATTATTATCAATAATAATAGTTATAATAATAATAATAATTACAATAACGATAGAGCTTCAGTTCCCTAAATTAATAATAATAATAATACATTATTATAACAATGAGAGCTTCAGAATGAAGCCAATTCAGTGCACTGTTTACCTAGCTGTGAGAGCAGTTCTCTCCTGCTTTACTTATATTTCTGACAGTCATTTGGCTAAATTTAATTTTTCTAACCATGAATCCTAAGAAAGTAAGTGCAAAGGACAGTGCTGATAAGAAAAAAAGATGATGATTTCCATGGAATTAAAGCATGAAATCATAGATAAACAAGAGAGGTGTCCAGGTTTTGGGTTGAGGGGGAAGTGGTGGGGGGTGGGACGCTGGCTCATAACTCAAAATGTTGGCTCGTAACTCAGAGCAAAAGATCGACCAATCGACGGCTTGTATCTAAAAAAACTCGTATGTTGGGACACTCATAAGTCAAGGTTCCACTGTACTAATAATCTCTCTCCATAACATTCTCTTATTTTATGAAAAAAAATTAAATTATTTATTTATAATCACAATATTTTATAATTTTAAGACTCACCAAGAAACTGTCTTCATGCCTCTCACTCTCTCTTGGGTCTAGTCCTGACCCAATATGCATGTAAGCCACTGATTAAGTATTACAGGCTCTTAAATCCATAAAAATCTTTGATGATGAATGCTGTTTATACAAATAAATATAACATCCTTCCAATTTTGTCAAAAGAGCAGAAATAGATCACAGTTGTTCCAATTTTTTTTACAATGTTATAATATTAGTCCTCATATATAAGCTATATACCAACATTTATTTTTCCCATTGTGTAAGGTCAAAATCAAAATGTAACTTTAGGAGCTGCTCATTACAAAACAGAACAAGTTTTGAATGCATAATAAATTATGTATATATTCTATAATGTGCATTATTAAAATAAATATATAGCAATATAAGCAATGATTTGTGTTGAAGATACAGTGATTTTAAAATTGTAAAAAAAAAAAAAAAAATACAATAAAAAATAATCATGAGCAGAGAGACAATCAACATAGTGCTTGAGGATTCTCAAATTATTATATAAAGAACTTGACTTTATCTTCCATTAACAACTGTGGAGTCCTCATTTAACAAAACAGAAATTTTGTCGATATGAATATGCAAGTGTCTCTTTAGATTTCTATTATCAGCAGCTTGGTAGGGACAGTGTGGACATGAAAATGGCTTTTCACCCGTATGGGTGCGGAGATGAATCTTGAGCCTGCAGCTCTCGGTACAGCGATATGAACAATAAGGGCAGGAATATGGTTTCTCTCCAGTATGAGTGCGCCTATGTCTTAACAAACTGTAATGCTGGGTTGTCGTGAAGGCACAGTGTGGACAACCAAGTAACTTTTTGTTGGCATTGACAATGTTCCAGGTTCCCGTGGCTCCATCCATCGCCGTCCTCTCCATCCCCACCTGTAGGGGACGCGCGACTTATTGTAATCATGTTGAGTGAGATCAAACATGTGTCACTCGTTAATGAAAGCATAACTAATTTCAATATATAAATTCCCATATTGTTTTATAAAGAAACTAGACTGAATTATTTATAATGACCAGCAACTGAGAAGCCAAAAAGTGAGCTGAAAATAAACATTAAAGAAACTAAAGTAGATGTATAACTCTATTTCAAGTACAGTGGACCCCCGCTTTACGATCAGCTCCCAATGCGACCAATTATGTAAGTGTATTTATGTAAGTGCGTTTGTATGTGTATGTTTCGGGGTCTGAAATGGACTAATCTAATTCACAAAATTCCTTATGGGAACAAATTCGTTCAGTAATGGCACCTGAACATACTTCTGGAATTAAATAATATCGTAAACCGGGGGTCCACTGTATTACTTATGTATGCAAAATACAGAAAACACAGGATGGCAAAAGTAATAAATAATAATTAGAAGAGATAATGGAATAAAAGAAAACAAACAACATTCTAAAAGAAAAATTATTCATGTAAAGTATATAAATGGAGGAAAATGTGTTTATGATTGAAATTTAATGGCCACATCCAACATATAACCAATAAAGTCTCCAAAACAGTAGGCATCCTCTCCAAGATATGTTACTGCCTAGCTCAAACAACACTACTTACATTGTACTACTCTCTACTCTGCCCTTACCTCGCCTATGGTATTGGTCCCTGGAGATCTACTACACCAAATGACCTAAAACAATTAATAAACCAACTATACTTAAAAATCATCTCATCTTTCAAAAATAACCATACCCACACTATGCTAATATCTAACCAAATTTGAAGCAACTCTCCCAAATATTGAATTATCCTTTATCTATTAAACCATTATTACAAACCTAAAAATGTATGCTTGTATCATAAATTGTACTATCTCATATTAATAACTGAGTAAAATATTGAATATCTGAAGTGTGTCTAGACTTAATTAGTCTTTAACCCTTTGACTGTCGTGGACGTATATATATGTCTTACGAGGTACCGTGTTTGACGTATATATACTCATAAATTCTAGCGGCTTCAAATCAAGCAGGAGAAAGCTGGTAGGCCCACATGTGAGAGAATGGGTCTGTGTGGTCAGTATGCACCATATAAAAAAAATCCTGGAGCACGCAGTGCATAATGAGAAAAAAAAAAACTTCGACAGTTTTTTTAATTAAAATGCCGACTTTGTGGTCTATTTTCATATAGTATTTATGGTTATATTCTCGTTTTCTTGGTCTCATTTGATAGAATGGAAAACATATTATAGAAATAGAGGTGATTTTGATTGATTTTACTATAAAAAGAACCTAGAAATGGAGCTCAAAGTAGGGGAAATGTTTGATTTTTGCCAATGTTCAAAAGTAAACAAATGATGCCATTGTCCAATAAATGTCCAACTAGCCATTCTAATATGCAGTCATGAATGGGTTGATGTTATTTATACAATTATTACAGTATTGCAGTAGTCTGCATAATAGTAAGTCTTCTATTTTTTGTTTGAATAAAAATTCAAAATAGAAAGCAAGAGTAATATCAGAGGGGCCTGGAGACATGACTGATGAACAAAGAAAGTGTTATTTTAGAGCCAGGAATGTCTGCATTGTTCATTCTGGACCTTATTTTGAAATTGTCATATTTTTTAGTTTTCGTGAAATTGGCCAAATTGCAAATTTCTGACCACATTATTAGGTAGTTCAAATCGGTAAATGGGCAGTTTCTTGTACTCAATCGATAGAAAAAATGGAGTTCTAAAGAAATAGCTATGAGTTTGGGCGACTGGAACAATGGAATTAGCCGAAAATAGGGCTGAAATTGGGCGAAATCGCCGATTTGTAAACAGCGCCGAGGTCGCTAACTTCGCGAGAGCATAATTCCGTCAGTTTTCCATCAAATTTCGTTTTTTTGGTGTCATTACAATCGGGAAAAGATTCTCTATCATTTCATAAGAAAAAATAATTTTTTTTTTTTTTTTTAAATTTTGTGACACCAGGAGACACCTCAGGATTGGGGGTTGCGACAGTCAAAGGGTTAAGTAATAGGCTAAGTCTGTCCAAAATGCCTTGGCATGATAGTGGCTTATTTTGAACCAATCAAATTACAAAATGCAAACACACACTGTAACCTTTGCAAAGAAATAAACTTTTGATTTTGATTTTGATTTGATTTGATTTTGAACAAACAGCCACTGTTCACACTCATCCATTCCAGTGCCAGACAACACACTCCCCCCATTCTTCAAAAGCTTGAACTTACTTAACCCTTTGACTGTTTCGGTCGTATATATATGTCTCACGAGCCTCTGTGTTTGATGTATATATACTCAAAAATTCTAGCGGCTTCAAATCAAGTAGGAGAAAGCTGGTAGGCCCACATGTGAGAGACTAGGTCTGTGTGGTCAGTGTGCACCATATAAAAAAAATCCTGCAGCACGCAGTGCATAATGAGAAAAAAAACCTCCGACCATTTTTTTGGATTAAAACGCCGCCTTTCTGCTGTACAGTAGGGCCCCACTTTATGGCGTTTCGCTTTACGGCATTCCGTTAATATGGTCACTTCAAATTATGACCTAAACTCTATACGGCTCCCCCCACCTGACTTTCTAATATGGTCACCACACCCCACCCTGTTTGTTTACATTCTCCATGAGCTCCGTAAGCACCCCGTCTCTCTATTGTGTCTGAAAACTCCAAAATTTCAAGTGTTTTTAAAAGTTATTTCATATTTTATATATATAATGTACTCTGATAATTATACTTGTGTATACCTGTACCTAAATAAACTTACACACTGTGCTGGCGTGCAGATACACATTAAAATCAGTAAAAGTGTCTTATGTCTCGAGATGCCATATTAGTAATGATAATAATACAGTGGACCCCCGCATAACAATTACCTCCGAATGCGACCAATTATGTAAGTGTAATTATGTAAGTGCATTTGTACGTGTATGTTTGGGGGTCTGAAATGGACTAATCTACTTCACAATATTCCTTATGGGAACAAATTCGGTCAGTACTGGCACCTGAACATACTTCTGGAGTGAAAAAATATCGTTAACCGGGGGTCCACTGTACTCAATAATAATCATTGAGTCTCATTAACCCTGAAATTGTCCAAACGTATATATACGTTTTTTCAACACCTGAAAGTATGTAAAAAAATGTAGCTCTTTTTTTTTTTGTTTTACATTTGAAAATGTGTAAAAAAAAAACTTTTATCTACATTTTTTTTGTTACATTTGAAAATATGTAAAAAAAGTAGATCTACTTTTGTAGCACTATGAATTTGAATGCCTATTTGTTTGGACCGTTTAAGGGTTAAATGTCGTATATTATGTTAATATACACATTTTCATTAATCCATGTAATATATTTCTTCAAAATTATATAATAAAACATTATATATAACATATAAAGATGATAAATACACTCCACAGTAGAATAAATAAACATAAATATGAGACATGGGAGCCAGACGACTTATACGAATGATGCCATATTAGTAATGTATATTACGCCATATTAGTAATGTATATTACGTTAATATACGCATTTAATTAATCCAGCTATGATATTTTTTCAAATTTATATAATAAACATGATACATAACATACAAAGATGATAAACACACCGCACAGTAGAATAAATAAACATAAATATGAGATGTGAGAGCCAGACAACTTGTACAAGTGATGGCAAGAGTAACGTTTTCTCTAGTCCAACATAAGAGAAAATCTGTTACTGGGGGTAACTGTAGAAAATTATTCCTTTCATATGCCTTCACTCAGTGTCATTTCTTCTAAAAAATGGTGTTACATGAGAATGGGAGTGTTCCTCTTTATTTATTCTACCATATCAACGTAGAGACAACTTGTACACAGTGTAACTTGTACACAAACCAGACGTATACACTTTGTTTGTTTGCATAACTCACGTTCGCCTGGTTTGTTTACATAACTCCACAAGTGTCCTCTCTCATGTACTCATTCTGTCTCTCTCTCTCTCATTTATTTGTTTTATCTCGTTTACTCACCTCTGACCCTACATTAAGACTACAAATATTTTAAGGTAAGTAATGAGTGAACTGTATGTGCATTTTATCGCTCTGGGATGCTTCAATGTTATAATATATTATATGTGGATGGGGTGGCCTGTTATGGTATCCCGGCTGGCTGCCATACATATTACACTTGATTTCTTACAATAAATACTATTTGTCTCATCCTAGATTAAGACTACAAATATTTTAAGGTAAGTAATGAGTGTACTATATGTGCATTTTACTTTTTTTATTGTTTTTTAATGCCTAGTTCTACTGCTAACCCCAATGGAGATAAGTCGCACTGTCTGACTTTTTTGGGTTATTCAAGGTCCTTTACACATATGCTGCTATGTATGATAATCTATGTAACTGCATTTGTGTATATCTGAATAAACTTACTTACTAACTTAATATATGTTAGTGTAAACTTGTTATCTAATATTTGTATGCATTTGTAAGTGGAAAAAAGAGGTGTTCCACTCTACGGAGATTTCTGCTTTACGGCAGTAGCCTGGAACCTAACCTGCTGTATAAGTGGGGCCCTACTGTATTTTCGTATAGTATTTATAGTTGTATTCTCATTTTCTTGGTCTCATTTGATAGAATGGAAAACATGTTATAGAAAGAGAGGTGATTTTGATTGGTTTTTCTATGAAAAGAACCTTGAAATGGAGCTCAAAGTAGGGGAAATGTTTGATTTTTGCCAATGTTTAAAAGTAAACAAATGATGTCATTGTCCAATAAATGTCCAACTAGCCATTCTAATATGCAGTCATGAATGGGTTGACATTATTTATACAATTATTACAATATTGCAGTAGTTTGCATAACAGTAAATCTTCTATTTTTTGTTTGAATAAAAATTCAAAATAGAAAGCAAGAGTAATATCAGAGGGGCCTGGAGATGTGACTGATGTACAAAGAAAATGTTATTTTAGAGCCAGGAATGTCTGCATTGTTCATTCTGGACCCTATATTGAAATTGTCATGTTTTTTTAATTTTTGTGAAATTGACCAAATTGCAAATTTCTGACCACGTTATTGGGTAGTTGAAACTGGTAAATGGGCAGTTTCTTGTACTCAATCGATAGAATGAATGGAGTTCTAAAGAAATAACTATGAGTTTGGTAGACTGCAACAATGGAATTAGCCGAAAATAGGGCTCAAAGTGGGCGAAATCGGCAATTATTATTGTCAAAACTGCTTTTTATGAAACAAGATTCAATTATATTCCTAAATATAATTGAATCTTGTTTCATTAAAAAGCAGTTTTGACAATAATATGAATATTTCCTTTGGTTTATATAAATTAGATCCATTTATAATTAATAGAATTTGGGAAGAATTTAATAATACATTAGACAAATAATAAATTTTAAAATTCTTAATTTTAAAATTCTTGGGTAGAATAGTTTGTTCATGGGTTGTGTGAAGGACCTGTCTAGTTGGGCCAGCGGGCCTGCTGCAATGTTCTTTTTCTTATGAGTCGTGCATCAGGTGTTGCTTTGTTGTAGGATGTGATGGTGAGGTGTGGTCTAGACCCTTTATATACCTTCCTTGATGCATTACTTTTATTGTTCCTTGATAATGTGAGTAGTCACGAAAGTGCTTGGAATTTCTCTATTCTTTCACAGTGGTTGTTTCGGTATATGTCCTTAATCTGTTACAGGACCTTAGACTTATACCAAACAGGACATATACCAAACGAATTTTCCCATAAGAAATACAGGGAAAACGATTAATCCGTTCCCATGAAAAAAAATCCTATTGTTATTGGCATATTATACATTAATGGAGTTGTATAAAATAATTTAAACATTGTTTAACACTAAAATATGTAATTTAAACACTGCTTAATACTAAAATACAGTACATACAAAAATACAAAAGAATTAGATGAAATAAATGCAAATTTAACTTCACTTTACTTTTCTGAAAAGAGTCGAGTGCCTACTAGGATAGTGCTGAGAAAGGAGGAGGAGGAAATGTTATTGTTTGGACCTATCTGAACCTGGTTGAAGCTCACCAGGTTTGACCTTTACTAAAAATCTGTCCAAAGAACTTTGCTTCTGCCTTTTCAGTAGAGGCTTCAGTTTGCAATCCCCACTTGTGTAATATAGGTCCTGTTAGGCATTTTCTTCCAAAACAGGCCTGTTTTGTCACAATTAAAAACTTGTTGGGGAACAAAACTCTCAGCCTCCACAAATTCCCCAAACTCTGTAACAAAATCATTGGCAGCATCTTTATCAGCACTAGCTCCCTCTCCATGCTTCACAACACTGTGAATTCCAGTCCTTTTCTTAAAATTATCAAACCAGCCATAGCTGGCTTTAAACACTTTACTTTCTTGACTCGTTCCTGCCTTGTTTTTCAAAAGATAGGCATGCATCAGTTTTGCCTTTTTGCAAATCATTGTCTTTGATACTCTATCACTGGCACACTGTTTTTCTGTTATCCAGATCAAAAGCAATTTTTCAACATGCTCTAATGTCCCTGATCTTTGTTTGGTAGTCGATTTCACCCCCTTCGCAGTGTTAGCCGATTTAACCCTTTGACTGTTTTGACCGTATATACATGTCTTACTAGCCAGTGTTTCAGACGTATATATACTCAATAATTCTAGCGGCTTCAAATCAAGCAGGAGAAAGCTAGCAGGCCCACATGTGAGAGAATCAGTCTGTGTGGTCAGTGTGCACTGTATAAAAAAATCCTGCAGCATGCACTGCACAATGAGAAAAAAAACTTTTGACCATGTTTTTGTTTTTGGATTAAAATGTCGAATTTGAGGTGTATTTTCAAATAGTATTTATGGGTGTATTCTCGTTTTCTTGGTCTCAATTGATAGAATGGGAAACATATCACAGAAATAGAGAAGATTTTGATTAGTTTCACGATGAAAACGACCTTGAAACTGAGCTCAAATTAGTGGAAATGTTCGATTTTTACCAATGTTCAAGAGTAAACAAATCACACCACGCGTCCAATATACGTCAACTGGGGAGTCTAATATTCTTTCGCTAGTGCGCTGATAATATTTACACCAATTTTACAATAATGCAGTAGTCTGCATAACAGTAAATCTTCTATTTTTTTGTGTGAATAAAAAATCAAAATAGAAAGCAAGAGTAATATAAGAGGGGCCTGGAGATGTGACTAATGAACAGAGGATATGTTATTTTTTGTGCTAAGAATGTCTGCATTGTTTATTCTGGACCCTATTTTGAAATTGGCATCTTTTTTAATTTGCGTGAAATTGGCCAAATTGCCAATTTCTGACCACTTTGTTGGGGAGCTGAAATCGGTAAATGGGTAGTTTCTTGTACTCAATTGATAGAAAAAATGGAGTTCTAAGGGTATAGCTATGAGTTTGGTCGACTGGGACAATGGAATTGGCCGAAAATAGGGCTCAAAGCCGGCAAAATCGCCAATACGTATATATCGCCGAGATCGCTAACTTTGCGGGAGCATAATTCCGTAAGTTTTTGATCAAGTTTTGTACTTTTGGTGTCATTAGCATCAGGAAAAGATTCTCTATCATTTCATATGAAATAACAATATTTTTTTCCTTCAAAAATTTTGCAACATAGAATGACACTTTCAGAAATGGGCTTGCGACAGTCAAAGGGTTAATAACATCTTTTTCACAATTATACATACCATTGTTCTCGGCATATGGTATGCAGCAGCTAAGTCCCAGATACGCCTGCCACCTTCAGACTTTTCAACTATCTCTTTTTTCACCTCCATGGTGATCCTAACCATTTTCTTTGTTGCTTGGCTCTTCTCATTAACATTTTTAGAACTCATGGTTACTGAATTTACTAAAAATTTATATGAAAAAAACACAAAAATCATGTGAAAATTTACACAGAGTTACAGAGCGGGTTGTTTGCTGAATGGTAGCAACGGGCGTACTGACGCTAGTGGGCAGTCGTGGCTCTGTCTCAAGAGAGAGGTAAGCAAAAGTAGAGCATGGTGTCATGACTCATTTTTACCCATACAAGTTCTAGCATGTGAGTCATATTCTAAACAAAGGTCGTATACCAAGCAAAAATTTTCGCATCCAAACAGGATGTACACCAAGTTGGACTTATTCCAAAGCGGACGAATACCGAGGTACCACTGTATATATATACTATTTACTGCATGTATTTGGTTAATTTGATAAATGCAGTGGCATAGTCAGATGGTCATAAGTTGGGGGATCCTCTATTTTAGTAAGTGTTAAAGGAGTACTGTGCAATACATCTCTTTTCAAGCATTAAGAAAATATATAGTTGTAACATATGCCAATTTTCTGGCTGTTCTTTGAATTCACCTTTATAACAACTACAATAATAGTGATAATAATAATAATAATAATAATAATAATAATAATTTAAATTGCCTGTTATTTGGTTTGCTACAAGGCTGGAAAGAAACAGCTGTCATTCATGGTTTAGTTTTAATATGATTAAAATTAACACACAAATGGTAAGTTCTCCATGGCCTTAGAATTTAATATAACATAAAAGGCAAAAATTGCTAGTTCTTTTTCCGAGTAAAACTTCAAATTTATAGCAACAGTCTGTAAGTGATGTGTTTATGGTGTCACACCCTCATTAACTCTTGCATTAAATTTCGTTCATATATACTAAGAAAATTTTTCCAAGCATCAATACTATAAAATTCCTAAAAAAATTATTACTTATTCAAGACTATATTGTACTGGAGATTCAATAACAAATGAATGGCAAGACATAACACAGAAGGACATACAGGTCTCCCTCAACATTCGCGAGGGTTAGGGGATCAAGAGCCTCGCGAATGTTGAAAAACCGTAAATGTTTGGTGCCCCAATATATTGTAGGGAAATATATTACAATACTGCTTCCTTAACTTGTTGAACCATGAATAATCATAAAATACATGAAAACGTCGTAAATTGTACTAAATATATACATGTTATGCTTTAATAACATATGTTATTTAATAACATGTTAATAACATGTATGTTATTAAATACCACAGACCACAACTGCCTCCACCACTGCGAGTCCCTACTACCCTCCCTCCGATCCCCGCAACTGGCAGCCATCCCTCCCACCACTCAGTGTGGTGAGTGTTTTGTTTGTTCATTATTTGCTATTAAACTACAGTATAAATAATGTAAACCCATTCATGACTGCATATTGGAATGGCTATTAGGAAAGGTATTAGACGGTGACATCATGTGTTTACTCTTGAACACTGCAAAGAATCGAACATTTCTGCTATTGCTAATAATAACAATAGTAATAGTAATAATAATAATAATAATAATAGTAATAATAATAATAATAATAAATACGATATAATTGAAGAAGGAAATTGTACAAAAATATGAGGGAGTGGTTGACACATCGTCAGTGTGACTTTGTTTATGCTGGAGTGAGCATTAGTCTCCCTGCTCTTCCAAACATTTCACAATAATTCAGTTGAGGCAGTGGTATTTAATAACATATATGTTATAAATAATAATAGTACATGTTATTATTAATAACATGTATTATTATTAACATGTATGTATTTAATAACATATATGCTATAAATAATAATAGTACATATTATTAATAACATGTATTATTATTATTAACATGTATGTTATTAAATACCATTGCCTCAATCACTGCCTCTACCACTCCAGTCACACTCAATCTACAAGCACCAAACACAATGAATTATTGTGAGAGGTTTGAAAGAGCAGGAGACTAATGCTCACTCCAGCATAAACAAAGTCACACTGACGATGTGTCAACCACTCCCTCATATTTTTGTACAATTTCCTTTTTCAATTATATCATATTTATTATTATTATTATTATTATTATTATTATTATTATTATTATTATTATTATTATTACTATTGTTATTATTAGCTGTAGCAGAAATGTTTAATTCTTTGCAGTGTTCAAGAGTAAACACATGATGTCACCGTCTAATACCTTTTCTAATAGCCATTCCAATATGCAGTCATGAATGGGTTTACATTATTTATACTGTAGTTTAATAGCAAATAATGAACAAACAAAACACTCACCACACTGAGTGGTGGGAGGGCTGGCTGCCAGTTGCGGGGGTCGGAGGGAGGGTAGTAGGGACTCACAGGTGGCGGGAAATTTAAATATGATTTGGCGGCTGGGAATTTGGCGGTTGGGAATTCGCGAATGTGTGAAGCCTGTGAAAGTTGAAAACGTGAATATTGAGGGAGACCTGTATATATGTGAATATCACAAACATCAACCATTCTTGTACAGGAGAATAAAGGATGTGCTAATAAAAATTTATGTAAAGACAAATAAAATACTAAATTTCTGGTCTGCTAAGGGATACCCATTAGGCTTGGTAAAAGTCACGATAGCTCAAGTACATCAGTCTGCGAGGCATAAAATATTTTTTTTATTTCATGAGTGAGGAATAATGAGTTGAGAAATGCAGCAGCTGCTATTATTATTGTGTTTAAGTAAACTGATGAGTGTAAATTATTTAGGGCTGAGCAACCATGATGGCAATCACAAACCTTCCAAGCAACTTGGAATATCTCAACATTTTCAAATTAAATATTAGCCTAACCAATCATCACTGTTACCAAATTTCAAATTTTCATAGACTGGGGAGCAACTCACCAGGATACAATGAAAAAGCAGTAGAAGAAAAAGTTGCAATACCCAAAAAAAAATTTTTTTTAGTAAAAATGAAGAGGAAACAAACAAAACCAAAAAAATAAAGCTATACGAAAGAGTAAAGAATTTCATAATTGTTTTTCCTGTTAATTTGGTTCAAAATTAATGCTGCTCATTTTAAGAAAGTAAACTCTGTGACATTAATATTATTAATCATCTCACAAACTACAGTATACTATTTACAGTATGCTCGTATATGAGTAGCAATATGCCTTTTTAAATTTCCATTATCAGCTGTTTGATAAGGACAATGTGGACATGAATAGGGTTTTTCTCCTGTATGGGTACTGATATGAACCTTGATTCTACCTTTCTGTATACAACGATATGGGCAATGAGGACAAGCATAAGGTTTTTCTTTTGTGTGAGTTAAAATATGATTTTTCATGTTAGTTGCATAAACAGAGACATAGGGGCAGTAGGGACACCTCCGTGTCTCCTCAGTGTTGACGAGGTTCTTCTCAGGTCTGGCAGCTTGTCCCCCACTTATCATCCTCAGACAGCGAGTCTCGAGCCCCACCTGTAGGGAATGCTCAGCTTATTCACCTCTAATAGGAATGATGCTAATAAATGCAACTGTCTACACTGCAATTATTATTATTATTATTATTATTATTATTATTATTATAAGAATCATGGGAAGTGCTAAACCCACAGGGGGTCATGTAGCACATGGAGAATAGGAAGCAATCAGGTCTGATACTAAGAAAGGTACAGTGGTTTGAATTCCTGGGATCAAGAGCTCTTCACTACCATCAAGGCACCTACCTCCCTTGTCACATCTATACTTCAGTGACACTTCAGAATAATTCATCATTACCAAGAGGGAAAAATTCATGTAGGATCAGACCACTGTTTATGGGACAAGCATGATAACCACAGTACCACAGACATAAGATGGATGCACAGGAAACTCAAACATACTTCACAGAGTTGTTATAAGTGTTCTCAATTGTAACTTCTAACGTCTACAGTGTGGTGGCTAGCAATGCTTGCCTCGTAAAACAGATTCTATAACGCATGATCCCTACTCTATCGTGATAGCATGAAATTTTAATTATAATTCCTCATTTGTTGTGATCAGGTACAGTACTTACAGTGCCACTACTCTTCCACTCAACAAGTTTTGTGTTGTTGCTTTTCTTAGTATATTAACTTACTAAATGACTAACTACTTCCAAAATACAGTAATTTAACCCCTTAACCATTTCAGGGTCCAGAGGCCAAATCTCAGAGTGACAGCCAGGGTCCAATAATTTTAGAAAAAAAAAAAATTCTTACAGAATTAAAGATAATATTTTTCTACAGGTAATAAAACAAAACAAAAAAAATCCGATCAGTGCTTTCCAAGATACAAAGGCGTGAAGTTGGCCCTCAATGACCAGGTGGCAGCAACATCCACGACTTCCGAAAAACTGCATTTTTTTTATTTTACTTTGTTCGTTTTTTCTTTTCTTTAATTTTGTTTTTTCCAGTAATATTTGTGGCCTGTTAGACCAGTATAATGCATAATGTATATATGTACACTCGTTGTATTCAACACAATAACCGCACTAATATTTTCAGCACTATTTTGTTTACAATAATTGTTTACAACAAAAAATATGCAAAAATGTTGTATATTAGTAATGTTCTATCATATATTTACATATGTACAGTCACTGGACATGTTCCTAGAACTGCTACAGTCTGTGAAAGTCTTTGATACAAGGGGTCATGCACAGTGGTGTCTTACTTATCTGTGGATCAGTATGATTTTATATTATGCTTATAGACATGAGGCATAAGCATAACTGTTGCAAAAAACAAATACATTTCAGCCACAGTCATCTCCTTCCACCAGTGGATGACGATGCGCTTTCTCCTGGAACTGCCGAGTCAGCGGCTCGGGTCCCAGACTCACTCCCAGTCGGGGCTGGTGCCTCATGCTGCATGCTCACATTCTGAATGCTCATGGTACCATATGGTACAGAGTACAAATGGTACATTGTACCATATGCCACAGATACAGGGATCCCAATGGAAATAAGTCACTCTTGACTTTTTTGGGTTATCCTAGGATCTTTACACATATGCTGCTATGTATGATAACCTAAGTACAGTAGGGCCCCACTTTACAGCGTTCCACTAATATGGTGATGTCAAATTATGACCAAAATTTGCTATATAGCGAGCGATCTTTCAAATACGGCGCACCCCACCTGGTTTGTTTACATTCTCTGTGAGCAAAACTCTCTATTATGTCTGGAAATTTTCCAAAATGTCAAGTGTTTTAAAGTTACTGCATACAGTGGACCCCCAGTTCGCGAAGTCATCGGTATCCGATAAATCCGGTATCCGAAGCATTATATTGCAAAAAAATTGCCTTGGTTCCCGTTACAAAACCCGGTATGCGATACGATTTGTACGAGACGTGTCCACGTGTGGCCTGAACTGCCCCGTGTGTGCCAGTGTTTACAAGCCAGCCAGTGAGCGCGCATCTAAGGATACATTCGGTACATTCCATATTATCCATATTATCACTGTTTTTGGTGCTTGTTTCTGCAAAATAAGTCACCATGGGCCCCAAGAAAGCTTCTAGTGCCAACCCATTGAGACCAAGGGTGCTAATGACTATTGAAATGAAGAAAGAGATAATTGCAATGTATGAAAGTGGAGTGCGTGTGTCGGACCTGGCCAAGTTGTATAGTAAATCCCAATCAACCATCTCTACTATAGTGAGCAGGAAAACGGCAATCAAGGAAGCTGTTGTTGCAAAAGGTGCAACTGTGATTACAAAACAGCGATTCCCCTTCTAAACATTAAAAACTTCGACACTCTCCACTCCTTCCATCCCATCAATCATCACCAGATCTTCATTAAAGGTAAGTGTCAATTATTCTACTGTGATTATTCTATTGTTATTGTAATTATTCTATTGCATTAAACTTAATATTTCATGTGGTAAAAGTTTTTTTTTTTGTACTTTTGGGTGTCTTGCATGGATTAATTTGATTTCCATTATTTCTTATGGGAAAAATTGATTCGCTTTCCAATAATTTTGCTTTACGATGAGCTCTCAGGAACAGATTAATAACGTGAACTGGGGGTCCACTGTATTTTATATGTACTCTGATAATTATATTTATGTGTACCTGGACCTAAAAATACTTACACACTGTGTTGGCATGCAGGTACACATGAAAATCACTAAGAGTCTCTCTACTCAATGCCATATAATCTCTTAGGCACATTAAATGTCGTAGATTACATTAATACGTATAGACATTTCTATTAATCCATCTATGATAATTTTTTAAAATTATGTAATAAACATGCTATGTAACATATAAACATGATACATACACCCACAGTATAAAAACTGACATAAATATAAGATCTGTTTACCAAGTGTTTGGTAGGAGAGTCAAAGAATTACGTTTTCTCTAGTCAAGCATTAGTAACTTAACTAGAAATTTATTCCTTTTGTATGGCTTCACTCTATCTATAGATACTGATGACCCTTGTGGTTTTAGCACTTCTTTTTTATTATGATTATAATAATTAGTAATAATAATAACAATTTGTAATAATAATAACTTTTAATAATAATAATTTGTAATAATAATAAGAATTTGTCAGAGCATCATTCCTTCTAAAAATTACATGAGAATGGAACTGTTGGTCTTTATTTATTCTACTGTATCAATGTGGAGACAACTTGTACACAATGTAAAGTGTTTGTATTATGGTATAACACAAACGTGTATGAGCGAACACCAGACGTGTTCGCCTGGTTTGTTTACATTATGTGTGGGTGGGGTAGGGTGGGGAGGGCAGCCTTGGCTGGCTACCATACTTCCCAAACCTGACTTCCTAAAAATAAAACTAACCTCTCACCCTACATTAAGACTACAAATATTTTAAGGTAATTAATGAATGTACTGTATATGTATTTTATCGCTCTAGGGCGCTTTAATTAAATGTAGTGTATTACATGTGGATGGGGTGGGGTGGGCTGGCCTGGCTGGCTACCATACCTCCCAAACCTGACTTCCTACAAACTCACCTCTCACCCTCCATTAAGACTACAAATATTTTAAGGTAAGTAATGGGTGTACTGTATGTGTATTATAATTTTTATTGTTTTTAATGCCTAGTACTATCGTTAACTTAATATATGTTAGTGTAAATTTGTTATCTGGCAATTATATGCTAAATTTTATAAGTGGAAAAAATGATGTTCTGTTTTCCAGCGATGTCTGCTTTCCGGCAGTAGCCTAGAACCTAACCTGCTGAATAAGTAGGGCCGTACTGTACGTACTACACTTGTACTGCCTCGCCAAGTCAATTACAGCACACCTTGCTCGTGTTTTTCTATGATTTTATGCCTTAATTCAATGGTCATCATCCTCTTTCTTCTCAGTACTGTCCTTTGCACTTAATTTCTTAGGACCCATGGTTAGAAAAAAGAAATTTGGTAAAATAACTGCACAAAAATGCAAGCACAACACAAGAGAGATGCTTCCACGGCAAGGTAACCATGTGCACTGTTGTGGCATTCGCTGCACCAACTAGTGGTGGCGTATCTGAAGCTCGCTTGTAACTAGGAATTTGGCCTGCAATTCAAAGCAAAAAATCGACTGAGCGACAGCTCGTAACTCAGAAAACTCATAAGTTGGGGCACTCGTAAGTCAAGGTACCACTGTACATGAAACTCCTTGAACCACATTGTAGGATGAGTGTCACTCCACTGTTGACAGGGCAGCAGTGGACTGACAATGATTGGGCACTGCTTTGGCTTTATTTGTTTTCACTGTTACACAAATTTTATAAACAATTCCAAGATTCATAAAAAAATTTGCAAATTGCTAAAATTAGTATATTTAAAGCCTTCAAATATTTGATAGATTCCTGTAATTTTCCCCCCACAAAGTTGCTCTTTTTTTTTGTGTTTGTTTTACATCCAGCTTCTGCTAGATTTTAATGAGTATCATGGGAAAACAAAAAACTGTACAACCAAAAACTATCTTACAAAATTTTTATTTGTAATATCCCAGTAACCATACATCAGAATTAATATACAACCACGTACATTTTTTGGAGGGAGAAAAAATATCGACAGATTTTAACACAGCCTCAAGGGTACACACCATTATGTTATTGGACCACTTGTCTCAGGCTACATCACTGTCAGTAATATGTACTCCAGCCTGTACTCTCTCTAGTGTTCACCCATAATTCACCATTATATTAAACTGCACAATACAATGAGCATTACATATTCTTAGTGTGTCTGCCTGGGCTAAATTTATGGAATATACAGTACTAAAAACTGCATTTCTATCTTTCGGTGCCAAAAATATTAAAAGCTATATGTATTCCTTACTTTGTAATGCTGCAAGTGTATTAGCAACTGGGTAACTTTTTTCTTAACAATAGCTTTTACTTACACATCACAGAAATCTGTCACAATAGAATTTACAGTGGAACCACGGTTTTCGAACTTAATCCATTCCACAAGGTCGTTATAAAACCGAAACGTGCCAAAACTGAATCAATATTTCCCATAAGAAATAATGTAAATACAATTAATCTGTTCCAGACACCCAAAAATATTAGCAAAAATAATTTTTTTACAGATTAACTATAGTGTTGCAGATCTTCAGTGGTTAGCTCTTCCCTGTGGTCATCCACCAACTCTTCCACATTCATTACTTACCTTAAAATATTTGTAGTCTTAAAGTAGGTGAGAGGTGAGTAGTACTTTTTGTAGGAAGTCACTGTCTGACTTCTTTGGGTTATCCTAGGTTCTCTACACATATGCTGCTATGTATGATAATCTATGTAACTGTATTTGTGTATACCTGAATAAACTTACTTACTTACTAACCCTTTCAGGGTTTCGGACGTACTAGTACGGCTTATGCCCCAGGGTTTTTGACGTACTAGTATGCCTAATTCTAGCGCCCTCAAATCTAGTGAGAGAAAGCTGGTAGGCCTACATATGAAAGAATGGGTCTATGTGGTCAGTGTGCGCAGTATAAAAAAATCCTGCAGCACACAGTGCGTAATGAGAAAAAAAAAACTTTGACCATGTTTTTGGATTAAAACAGAGACTTTGCACTGTATTTTTGTATAGTATTTATTGTTGTATTCTAGTTTTCCTAGTCTCATTTTATAGAATGGAAGATTTATTACAGAAATTGAGATGATTTTGACTGGTTTTACAATGAAAAGTACCTTGAAGTTGAGCTCAAAGTAACAGAAATGTTCGATTTTTATCAAAGTTCAAAAGTAAACAAATCATGCTAAGCGTCCAATACACGTCAACTGGTGAGTCTAATATTCTTTCACAGGTGTTTACCTGGAGTTTACCTGGAGAGAGTTTCGGGGGTCAACGCCCCCGCGGCCCGGTCTGTGTGCTAATATTATTTATACCATTTCTACACTAATGCAGTAGTCTGCATAACAGTAAATTTTCTATTTTTTGTAAGAATAAAAATTCAAAGTGGAAAACAAAAAAATGTAGGAGGGGCGTGGGGACGTGACTAGTGAACAGAGGAAATGTTATTTTAGTGCCAGGAATGTCTTTCTTGTTTATTCTGGACCCTATTTGGAAATTGGCATCTTTTGAAATTTGTGTGAAATTGGCAAAATTACTAAATTCTGACCACTGTATTGTATAGTTGAAACTGGTAAATGGGTGGTTTCTTGTACTCATTCGATAGATAAAAAGAAGTTCTAGTGAAATAGTTATGATTTTTGTCGACTAGTACATTGGAATTGGCCGAAAATAGGGCTCAAAGTGGGCAAAATCGCTGATGCGTAAACATCGTCGAGACCGCTAACTTCGCGAGAGCATAATTCTGTAAGTTTTCCATCAAATTTCATACTTTTGGTGTCATTATGGTCGGGAAAAGATTCTCTATCTTTTCACAAGATTTTTTTTTTTTCTTTTTTTTTGAAATTTGGGTGACCCTGTGAACAAGTCTCAGAGAGGGCTTGGCAACCCTG
Source organism: Cherax quadricarinatus (assembly GCF_038502225.1). Lineage (NCBI taxonomy): Eukaryota > Metazoa > Arthropoda > Malacostraca > Decapoda > Parastacidae > Cherax > Cherax quadricarinatus. The sequence goes on from NC_091314.1 coordinate 16,066,311, forward strand.
AAAGGGCTAAGTAGCTAGTAGAGGTAGGTAGCCGGTAGAGGTAGGTAGTGGTAGAGGTAGGTATCCGGTAGAGGTATCTGGCAGAGGTAGGTATCTGGTAGAGGTAGGTATCCGGTAGAGGTATCTGGTAGAGGTAGGTAGCCGGTAGGTAGCCAGTAGGTAGCCTGGGCTACATACATACACCTACCTTCATAGCTACACGATATTTAATGCAGCCCAGAACCATATTATTACCATCAACATACCCTGTTCACTGAGTTTAATCGTTTCTAACAAATACCTTTAGAAGCCATCATAAACAAAGGGAGAGATAATGAATAATTCATGTCGAGAATTGTAAACAAAAGCCAGATGCAGATTCATACAGCTTTCTCTAATGCTCGACCAGAGCAAAATGATAAAACGTAATGTTTTCCCTCCACCATCTACCACCCTTCAATGGCATATAAACATTGCATGTTTACACTATGCAATGTAATGTGTTTCTTATATAATTTTGAAGAAAATATCAAAGATGGATTAATGAAAATGCCTATACAGTGGACCCCCGCATAACGATCACCTCCGAATGCGACCAATTATGTAAGTGTATTTATGTAAGTGCGTTTGTACGTGTATGTTTGGGGGTCTGAAATGGACTAATCTACTTCACAATATTCCTTATGGGAACAAATTCGGTCAGTACTGGCACCTGAACATACTTCTGGAGTGAAAAAATATCATTAACCGGGGGTCCACTGTATTAACATAAAATAAGACATTTAATGTACCCAAGAGTGGTTTATTATTAAATATATGTACATAGCATATAAACATTGCATGTTTATACTATGCCATGTAACGTGTTTCTAACATAATTTTTAAGAAAATATCATAGATGGATTAATGAAAATGTCTATATTAACGTAAAACAAGACATTTAACTCCTTAATTGTCCAAATGTAGAACTACATTCACTCGCCCAGTGCTCCGAATACAGTATTTCAGAAAAAAAATGAAGAGAACATGCTTTTACATCAAGTACAGTGGAACCTAGGCTTACAAACGCCCCATCATGCAAACTTTTCAGGATATGAACCGTCGTTCAGTCGAATTTTTGCTTTTGGATATGAACGAAATTTCAGGATGCATACTTTCCCCTCAAGGGAGGTTCCTTAACCCTTTGAGGGTTTTCGTCGTACTAGTACGTCTTACGCGTAGGGGTTTTTGACGTACTAGTACGCATAAATTCTAGCGGCCTCAAATCTCGCGTGAAAAGGCTGATAGGCCTAGGTGTGAGAGAATGGGTCTGCGTGGTCAGTGTGCGCGGTAGAAAAAAAATCTGGGACCCAGTGGTGCATTGTGGGAATGCCCTCTTAGTAAACAATGTCCACCATGCCTCGCGGTAAGAAGCTCCTCACTCCTCGGCGAATTGGGACACTTTTGTTCCCCAGTGACAGTTCTAATAGTGATGGAAGTGCCAGTGAAGATGAGTTTCGTGGTTTTAGTGAGGTTTTGACCGAAACTAATGACCATAATATCGGTAATAGTGAAGAAAACCCAGACGACCCTCAGCCTTCCACCTCTGGTGCTGGGCCCTCGTGTTCACGTTCAGTTGTTCCAGAACCCAAGAGGAAACTTCTATTTTCCCAAATCCCAGACTCAGATGAGAGCATGGGTGATGATAGTGATAGTGAATATGAACTACAAGCTCTTCAAACTAGTTCCAGTAGTGATAGTGAAGTGCAATATTCCCCAGTGAAGCGTCAGTATATACGACGATATATGCGCTCTGGAAGTGTGCCATATGTTATACCAAGGGGAAGGAGTGTATCTCGGAGTACATCCCGTGGCTGTACAACAGGAACAGACAGTGAAAATGACGAAGATACTGTTGCAATTGGGATGGAAAATGTGCGTGGTGGTAGTGGTGCCGGCGGTGAGGCACCAGCAGTGGGCCATGCTGCCACCCACGCTGCCAGCCACGCCGCTGCCTCAGCTGATCTAGAACAAAGGCCACCATCCCCCACTCCCCCACCACACCAGCCTCCACAACCACAACCTCCACAACCACAACCACCTGTCATTGTCCAGTACCCACCAGCAGACCGCACCTGGGATTGGCAGGAAGCTGTCAATTTTGTTCCAAATCCCCACCAGTTTGATGGCAGCCAAAGTGGAATACGGCCATCTTGTGCACTTGGGAACAATGCCACTGAACTGGAATGTTTCGAGTTATTCTTTGACGAACCACTGATGAAAAGTATTGTCATGGAAAGCAACACATACTACGAGTACACCATGGCAAACACAATACTTTCACCAAAATCACGTCTACACCAATGGAAGGAGGCAACTGTGGCTGAGATGAATCTTTTCTTTGCCACAATAATGCTTATGCCACATGTGTATAAGCACAAAGTGAAATCATACTGGTCAACAGACCCCCTGATTGCAACACCAGGTTTCAGTGATATAATGCCAGTGAATCGATTTGTGCTAATGTTACGTATGCTTCACTTCTCAGATAAAACCAGGCCTGACAGAACTGACAGGTTATATAAGATTAGGAATGTGTTTGTGTATCTGAAACAGAAATTCAGTACTCATTTTTATCCCTTCAGGAAGCTTGTAATTGACGAGTCTTTGATTCTGTTCAAAGGAAGACTCTCTTTCAAGCAGTACATACCAAGCAAGAGGAAACGCTTTGGTATAAAGTTGTTTGTGCTTTGTGATTGTTACAGTGGTCTGGTATTGGATATTATTGAGTACACTGGAAGTTATACATTGCAAAATACCAGGAAGTTATTGGGCATCTCAGGTGATGTGGTTCGAACAATGATAGAACCATACCTTGGTAAGGGGCATATATTATATACAGATAACTGGTACACAAGCCCCTCACTCAGTGATTTTTTGCGAGTGAACATGACAGATGTGTGTGGCACAGTGCGTGCAAATCGAAAACATATGCCCAGGTTTGATGCTGGCACTCGCAGAGGTGAGGTGCAGGCGTTTGCTGCCAATGACATCATGGCATTTCGGTGGCATGACAAACGAGATGTCACACTGTTGTCATCAATTCACCCTAATGAAATGGCAGACAGTGGCAGGCAGCATAGAGAGAGAAATGAACCCATTCTAAAACCTGCAGCTGTGATTGATTACACCTTCAACATGCGTTCAGTGGACAAATGTGACATGCAGATTGGGTTTGCTGATTGTGTTCGCAAGAGTTATAAGTGGTACATCAAACTGTTTTTCCATCTTCTGGACATTTCCATGCTCAATGCTTATAATATGTATAAGATGAGCACCAGAAACAAACCACAGTACGGCGAATTCTGTTTGTCTGTCACCAAATTATCAACAACTACCTGCTCGTCTGAAGCATGGTGATCACTTCCTGGTAAAACTGCCTGCTACTGCTTTGAAGAAAAAGGCTCAGAAGAGGTGTTACGTCTGTTCACATACAAAAAAACGCCCACGACAACGCAGAGACACTCGTTTTATGTGTGAGGAGTGCAAAACTCCACTGTGCATGACACCATGTTTCAAAGAGTTCCACAGGCTGCAGAACTTCTAGAAACATGTCCTGTGACTGTATATGTGTATATAAAATATAGAAAAATAGTAATAAACAACATTTCATATTGTTTGTTTGTGTAAATATTTTCTGTAAACAAAATAATGACAACAGTGTTTACGCCCTTATTATGTAGTATTGAAAAAGAAATAACTTACAAAATACTGATCATGTTGGCCTCAGAGGCCATAAAAGTTACTCAGAAAAAGAAAAATTGAAAAAAAATTGAAAATAGTACATAAAAAAGTAAATAGAAAAATACCGGGTGACGGCAGTCGGCGATGTTACCATATGTTGTTCAATTTTGGCAAATTTCACACCTCCATATCTCGGTAAGTATTGACGTTAAAATTTTTTTGTTTAGCCTATAATGTTTAGAAAAAAATACTCTATTTTTTCATAAGAAAAAATAATTTTTTTTTTTTTTGAAATTTGGCCGACCCTGAGAACGAGTTTCGGAGAGGGCCTGTCGACCCTCAAAGGGTTAACCCTTTCAAGGTCCAGAGGCCAAATTTCAAAGTGTGCACCAGTGTCCGAGAATTCTCAAAAAATAATTTTGTTATTTTTTCTTATGAAATGGTAGAGAATCTTTTTCTGAAGGTAATAAAACAAAAAGTACGAAATTTGGTGGAAAACTGACGAAATTATGCTCCTGCAAATTTTGATGTGTCAGCGTTATTTACACATCAGCAATTTTGCCGACTTTGACTCTCATTTTAGGCCAATTACATTATTCAAGTCGACCAAATTCTTAGTTATTTCAGTAGTATTACTTCTATTCTATCGAGTGAGCACAAGAAATTGCCAAATCAACTGTTTCAACTACAAAATAAAGTGATCGGAAATTGGTAATTTGGCCAATTAAGTGCAAAGTTCAAAATATTCCAATTTCAAAATAGGGTCCAGAATAAACAATGCTGGCATTCCTGGCACTAAACTAACATTTCCTCTGTTCATCAGTTATGTTTTTAAGCTTTAAAATTGAATTCCATTTTGATTTTTTATTCACATAATGAATTTTTATTCAAACCAAAAAAATAGAAGATTTACTGTTATGCAATATTGTAATAATTGTATAAATAATATCACCACATTTGTGAATGTATATTAGACCCACCAGCTGGCATGTACTAGACGTGTGAGGTCATTTGTTTACTCTTGAACATTGACAAAATTTTAACATTTTCACTACTTTGAGCTCAGTTTCAAGCCATTTCCAATAATAAAACCAATCAATATCATCTCTATTTCTGTAATATATCTTCCATTCTATCAAATGAGACCAAGAAATCGCAAATACAACCATAAAAACCATACAAAACAACACTGCAAAATCACTGTTTTAATAAAAAATTATGGTCTAAGTTTTTTCTCTCATTTTGCACTGTGTGCTGCAGGATTTGTTTTATGTGGTGCACACATGCTACATAGATGTATTTTCTCAAATCTAGGCCCAAATTTACTTCTCACTGCTTATCAGAGTGAGCTGAGCTCATGGCGTAGATCTACAGTTTGGACCCACAACGTAAAGCCGTAGATCTATGGTACGGACCCTGAAAGGGTTAAATAAATAAAATATTTATTTCTTTGCAAAGGTTACAATGTGTGTTTACATATCATAATATGACTGGAGCAAAGAAAGCCACTATCATGCCAAGGCATTTCGGGCAGACTTAACCTAATATTTATGCATGACTAAAGTCTAGAAAGGTGAAAAGTAGTGGTTACCAATGTTCTGTTGATGATGGCACCAACTACTGGCAGCCTTTTGAAGTTTCACTTTACTATTATTATTATTGTATTATTATTATTATTATTATAATTATTATTATTAGTACGTAAGTGGTGAGGGGCTCTTGATCCAGGGAAATTGATCGATCTGTGTTCCAGTTCCCTAAATTAAGCCTGAATACCTTCCATCCCCTTCGCCCCCAAGTGCTTCCCCATTATAATAATAATAATAATAATAATAATAATAATAATAAAAATAATAAAAATAATAATAATAAAAATAATAATACAGTATAATAATAATAATAATAATAATAATAATAATAATAATAATAATACGTATAATAATATGTAATATAATAATAATGTACTATATTATTAAAGTTCACAAGGTGGTGGGTAGAATGAAAGGGGGTAAGGCAGCTGGGATTGATGGGATTAAGAAGGAAATTTTAAATTCGGGTGTGGGATATAGTTCTGGAGTGGTTGGTGCTATTATTTAACAAATGTATGAAAGAGGGTAAGATACCTAGGGATTGGCAGAGAGCATGCATAGTTCCTTTGTATAAAGGCAAAGGGGACAAAAGAGAGTGCAAAAATTATAGGGGAATAAGTCTGTTGAGTATACCTGGTAAAGTGTATGGTAGAATTATTATTGAAAGAATTAAGAGTAAGATGGAGAGCAGAATAGCAGAAAGACAAGGAGGCTTTAGGAAAGGTAGGGAGTGTGTAGACCAAGTGTTTACAGTGAAACATATAGGTTAACAGTATTTAAATAAAGGTAAAGAGATTTTTGTGGCATTTATGGATTTGGAAAAGGCATATGACAGGGTAGATAGGGGCAATGTGGCAGATGTTGCAAATATATGGAAAAGGAGGTAGGTTACTGAAAGCAGTGAAGAGTTTCTGCGAGGATAGCGAGACTCACGTTAGAGTATGTAGGGGAGAGATTATTTCCCAGTAACAGTAGACCTTAGACAAGGATGTGTGATGTCACCATGGTTGTTCAATATACAGTAGAACCTTGAGTTACAAGTGTCTCAACGTATGAGTTTTTTGAGATACGAGCCATCCCTGGGTCGATTTTTTGCTCTGAGTTACGAGCCAACATTTGAGTTACGAGCCAGCTCCCCCTGCTTCCCCCCTCAACCCAAAACTTGGACACCTCGCTTGTTTATCTATGATTTCATGCTTTAATTCCATGGAAATCATCCTCTTTTTCTTCTCAGCATTGTCCTTTACAATTACAGTGGACCCCCGCATAACGATCACCTCCGAATGCGACCAATTATGTAAGTGTATTTATGTAAGTGCGTTTGTACGTGTATGTTTGGGGGTCTGAAATGGACTAATCTACTTCACAATATTCCTTATGGGAACAAATTCCGTCAGTACTGGCACCTGAACATACTTCTGGAGTGAAAAAATATCGTTAACCGGGGGTCCACTGTACTTTCTTAGGACTCATGCTTAGAAATACAAAATTTGGCCAAATGACTGTAAAAAATGTAAGCAAAGCACGAGAGAACTGCTCCCACAGTGAGGTAAACAGTGCATTGAGTTGGCAGCATTCATAATAATAATAATAATAATAATAATAATAATAATAGTAATAATAATTATTATTATTATTATTATTATTATTATTAATAATAATAATAGTAATAATAATAATTATTATTATTATTATTATTATTATTATTATTATTTTTATTAGAATTACTATTTTTATTAATTTAGGTAGCCAGAGCATAGATACAATTCCCTAGATCAAGAGCCCTCACCAGTGTCAAGGTTTTTTGTGCTGGTGAGGGGCTCTGATCTAGGGAATTGGATCTGTGCTCCAGTTCTCTAAGTTAATAATAATAATAATAATAATAATAATAATAATAATAATAATATTATTATTATTATTATTATTATTATTATAACAACAGAGCTTCAGTTCCCTAAATTAACCCTTTCAGGGTCCGTCCCGTAGATCTACGGCTTTACGTTCAGGGTCCAAACCGTAGATCTACGCCAAAATTCTAGCGGCGTCAAATTTAGCTCAAGAAGGCTGGTAGGCCTACATCTGAGAGAATGGGTTTGGGTGGTCAGTGTGCACGCCATAGAAAAAATCTGGACGCCCGCATGGCATTGTGGGAACACCCACAAAGTAGCTTTGTTCATTGTGCCTGGCGGCAAGGAAGCTCTCACCCCCCTCTCACTCTCCGGGCGAATTCTGACTCTCCTCTTCACAACTTACAGTTCTAAGACTGATGGAAGTGGAGATGAAGACGAATTCTATGGTTTTGAACCATATGGTACCATTGTGTCATATGGTACAATGGTGCCATGTCATACATTGGTATCATATGGTACAATGGTATCATAGTGGTACCATTTGGTACAATGTACCATATAGTACAATGTACCATATAGTACATTGTACCATATAGTACATTGTACCATATAGTACATTATACCATATGGTACAGGGTACAGGGACCCTAATGAAAATAAGTCTGTCTGACTTTTTTGGGTTATCCTAGGTTCTCCAAACATATGCTGCTAAGTATGATATTCTTTGTAACTTTATTTGTGTATAACTAAATAAACTTACTTATGATGCCACATGCACTTGAGTAAATTTATTCAGGTGTACAGAAATGCAATTACATAGATTATCATACATAGCAGCATACATATAAAATCCTAGGATAACCCAAAAAAGTCAGGGCGACTTATTTCCATAGTTATCCCTGTATCTGTACCATATGGTGTACTGTACTGTATGGTACTCTGTACCACATGGTACCCTGTGCCATATGGTACCCTGTGCCATATGGTACCCTGTACCATATGGTACCCTGCACCATATGTTATCCTGTACTGCATGGTACCCTATACCATATAGTACAATATACCATATGGTACCCTGTAACATATGATACCGCGTACCATATGGTCATTAATAGGTGTTGGTGGCATGAGACACCAGCCAAGACTGAGTGTGTGGCGACACAAGCTAGCTACTGCCTCCCCAGTTTCCAAGACAAAGTGCTTTGTCATCCGCCTCAAGGAACGCGTTAAGTTCCTGTACACTTGTAAATATATAATAGAACATTACTAATATATAACATTTTTGCATATTTTTGTTGTAAACAACTATTGTAAACTAAATAATGAAAATATTAGTGTGTTTATTGTGTTGACTACAACAGTACCATATGGTACAATGAACCATATGGTGTCATTGTACTGTATGGTACAATGTACCATATGGTACCATTGCATCATATGGTACCATATGGTACCATTACACCATATGGTACCATAAGGTACCATTGCACCATATGGTACCATTGTACCAAATGGTGCCATTGTACCATATGGTACCATTGTATCATATGGCACCATTTTATCATATGGTACCATTGTATCATGTGCCATTGTACCATATGGTACCATTGTATCATATGGTGCCATTGTACCATATGGTACAATTGCAATATGGTATCATTGTACTGTATGGTACAATGTACCATATGGTACCATTGCATCATATTGCATTGTACCATATGGTACAATTGCAATATGGTATCATTGTACTGTATGGTACAATGTACCATATGGTACCAATGCATCATATGGTACCATTACACCATATGGTACCATAAGGTACCATTGCACCATATGGTACCATTGTATCATATGGTACCATTGTACCAAATGGTGCCATTGTACCATATAGTACCACTGTATCTTATGGTACCATTGTATCATGTGCCATTGTACCATATTGCACCATATGGTACCATTGTATCATATGGTGCCATTGTATCATATGGTACCATTGCACCCTATGGCACCACTGTACCATATGGTACTATATGGTACCGTTGTATTCAACACAATAACCGCACTAATATTTTCATCATTTTGTTGACAATAAACTTGTAAACAAGTTTTGTAAGCAATATAATGATAAACAAATTAGTGCAGTTATTGTGTTGAATACAATGAGTGTACACTTATACAATATACATTATACTGGTCTCACAGGCCACAAATGTTATTAGAAAAAGAAAAAAATTAGAAAAGAAAAGAAAAAAGTATAAAAAAACATAAAATAAAAAAATGGGATTTTGCGGAAGTCACTGATGTTGCTGCCACCTGGTCATTTTGGGTCAACTTCCCGCCGCTGTATCTCGGTAAGTACTGATCAGAATTTTTTTTTTCATCTTATTACCTTCACAAAAATATACTCTTTAATTCTGTAAGAAAAAATAATTTTTTTTTTTTTTCAAAATTTCTTGGACACTGGAGCACCACTTCAGATTTTGGGGCCTTGGACCCTGAAGGGGTTAATAATAATAATTAAAATAATAATAATTAAAATAATAATAATAATAATAATAATAATACATAATAATTCAGAATGCTGCTGCTAGTTGGCACAGCTGATGCCAAAACATCCAGTTAGCAGTACACATATTTACATCACTGTGGGAGCAGTTTTCTCATGCTTGCTTGCATTTTTTTTTTACAGTCATTTGGCCAAATTTCTTATTTCTAACCACGGGTCCTAAGAAAATAAGTACAAAGGACAGTGCTTAGAAGAAAAAGATGATTCCCATGGACTTAGCCAGGCATTACCAGCTTAGTACATCGACGATATGTAGATATTAAAGCTGTATCAGTTATGTTCAGTGATTAAACAAAACAAATTGTATCAGTTAGGTTCAGCGATCAAACAAAACAATGCTGTTGTTGTCATCATACACTGCACCCTCAACCTCTCGCACCTTCAACATCCCCCATCCTCAACCTCCCCCATCCTCAACATCCCCCACCCTCAACCTCCCCCACCCTCAACATCCCCCACCCTCAACCTCCCCCATCCTCAACATCCCCCACCCTCAACATCCCCCACCCTCCACCCTCAACCTCCCCTGCCCTCAACATCCCCCACCCTCAACCCTCAACCTCCCCCACCCTCAACCTCCCCCACCCTCAACATCCCCCACCATCTCTGCTCCAAGTGTGTAAGTACATGTACACTTTATATAAACAGTTTAATATTTCTTTACATTCTGTAGTGTATTATGATTATGTTTTTATACACAATATTTCTGCAGTTAGCCTCACAAATACTCTGTTTTCTCTTACAATAAGAGCATGGGAAAATACTATAGTCAAATTTGAACAGGAAATGGCAAATGCTTTCGCCGCTGCCTCTGTCACCATATTATGGTGTATTTTATTCATTCTAGAGTATATATCAAGTTATGGTGTTAATTATATTGTTTATTATGTCATATTAGATGAATTGTGATAGATAAATAAGCCATACAGTTGATATTAACAACATATTCAAGTATTTTGTCTTGTCTACAGAGTGCAGGAATGGATTAATGGGTTTCAATTAATTTAAATGAGGAAAGTCGATTTGCTATATGAGTAAATTGAGTTACAAGCTAGGTCACAGAATGGATTAAACTTGTAAGTCAAGGTTCAACTGTATTTATAGATGGGGTTGTAAGAGAAGTGAATGCTCAGGTGTTGGCAAGAGGTGTGGGGTTAAAAGATAAAGAATCTAACACAAAGTGGGAGTTGTCAAGTTGCTCTTTGTTGATGACACTGTGCTTTTGGGAGGTTCTGAAGAGAAGTTACAGAGGTTGGTGGATGAGTTTGGTAGGGGTATGTAAATGAAGAAAATTAAAAATGAATATAAGAGTAAGGCAATGAGGATAACAAAAAGATTAGATGATGAAACACTGGATATCAGACTGGAGGGAGAGAGTATGGAGAAGGTGAATGTATTCAGATATTTAGGAGTGGATGTGTCAGCAGATGAGTCTATGAAAGATGAGGTGAATCATACAATTGATGAGAGGATAAAGGTGATTGGTGCACTTAGGAGTCTGTGGAGACAAAGAACTTTGTCCATGTAAGCAAAAAGGGGAATGTATGAGAGTATAGTTATACCAATGCTCTTATATTGGTGTGAAACATGGGTGGTGAGTGTTGCAACAAGAAGGTTGGAGGCAGTGGAGATGTCATGTCTGAGGGCAATGTGTGGTGTGAATATAATGCAGAGAATTTGCAGTTTGGAAATTAGAAGGAGGTGCAGGATTACCAAAACTATTATCCAGAGGGCTGAGGAGGGGTTGTTGAGGTGGTTCGAACATGTAGAGAGGATGGAACAAAATAGAATGACTTCAAAAGTGTATAAATCTGTAGTGGGGGGAAGGCAGGGTAAGGATCGACCTAGGAATGGTTGGAAGGAAAGGGTAAAGGAGGTTTTGTGTGCGAGGGGCTTTGACTTCCAGCAGGCATGCATGAGCATGTTAGATAGGAGTGGAGACAAATGGTGTTTAGGACTTAGACATGCTGTTGTGAGAAAGGTAACATTTATGAAGGGAGTCAGGGAAACTGGTAGGCAGGACTTGAGTCCTGGGTATGGGAAGTACAGTGTCTGCACTCTGAAAGAGAGATGTTAAAGTTGCAGTTTTATAACTGTAATGTAAGTGCGCCTCTGGCAAGATAGTGATGGAGTGAATGATGATGAAATTTTTTCTTTTTTGGGCCACCCTGCCTGGGTGGGAGATGGCCAATGTGTTAATAAAAAAAAATGTTGAAAAGAAACTGCAGCCCACATATACATGACATGGTATGTGGTGTAATTTAAAAGGTGCAGACTGCTATTTTCATCTTTTAACCCCATATGTTACAGGTCATAAGTCAGCTTGGGCCATAAGATGAGAGGTATAGTTTTTGGTACCCCCAAAAATAAAATTTTTGCATAGCTCCTCTTATAAGATGTTTCCCACACCAATTGTCAATACATGCAGTGTTTGTATATGTGCCTATCTAAAATCTCAGAAGTTACAAGTCACAGGCTCTGGCAGTACATATGACCTGTGACACAGACTCACCAATGGCAATGCAATATAGCCTATCTTAATTTCTTACATGTAAGTATCAATGCAACCCACACAACCCCAAATCCTTAAGTGTCTCCTGGTGTTGCAAAATATTTGAAAAAAAAAAAAAAAAAAAAAAAAAAAAAAAAAAAAAATCTTGTGAAATGATAGTCTTTTCTCAATGGTAATGACACCAAAAGTATGAAATCTGATGGAAAACTTATGAAATTACGCTCTCACAAAGTTAGCGACCTCAGCGACATTTACGCATCAGCGATTTCGCCCACTTTGAGCCCTATTTTTGGTCAATTCCATTGATCCAGTCCACCAAACTCATAGCTATTTCTTTAGAACTCCATTTGTTCTATCGATTGAGTACAAGAAACTGCTCATTTACTGATTTCAACTACCCAATAAAATGGTCAGAAACTGGCAATTTGGCCAATTTCATGCAAATTAAAAAATGTCAATTTCAAAATAGGGTCCAGAATGAACAATGCAGACATTCCTGGCACTAAAATAACATTTTCTCTGTTCATCAGTCATGTCTGCAGGCCCCTGTTATAATCCTCTTGCTTTCTATTTTGAATTTTTATTCACACAAAAAATAGAAGATTTACTGTTATGCAGACTACTGCAATATTGTAATAATTGTATAAATAACGTCAATCCATTCGTGACTGTATATTAGAATGGCTAGCTGGACATTTAATGGACAATGACTTCATTTGTTTACTCTTGAACATCAGCAATAATCGAACATTTCTGCCATTTTGAGCTCCATTTCAAGATCCTTTTCCTAGTAAAACCAATCAAAATAACTTCTATTTCTATAATATGTTTTCCATTCTATCAAATGAGACCAAGAAAACAAGAATACGACCATAAATACTATACAAAAATACACCTCAAAGTCGGTGTTTTAATCCCAAAACACAGTCGGAATTTTTTTTCTCATTATGCACTGCATGCTGCAGGATTTTTCTTATACTGCGCACACTGACCACACAGACCCATTCTCTTACATGTGGGCCTACCAGCTTTCTCTTGCTTGATTTGAAGCCGCTAGAATTTTTGAGTATATATACGTTAAACACATTGGCAGTCAAAGGGTTCTCATTTTCTAGGTACAGTATATATGTGGGTAGCCATTTCCTACTACAACAACTGAAGTAATGCAATATTTACTAATCATCTGCTTCACTATGTTTGCATCATCAGAATTAAAATGTCAAGAAACTGGATACAAAGCCAGTGACATACAAGTAATATATACGCATGCATCACCTTTGTGGTTCATTGTGAGATTTGTGGTAAATGACAATTGTCTGTGAAGGTCTGGTGTAGGCAGTGTTTATATCTTCTGTGCTTCACTGCCCTTCCCTATCCTGCATTATTATACGTATTATTATAATAAAAATATAATGGTCAGTCAGGCTGTATGGCAGATGAGACATGAATGAAATAAATGCTTCAAGATAATGAATAATGAGGGTGGGTGGGAGGGACGGGTAGTGGGAATCAGTTTGTAGGAAAATGGTAGGGGTAGTGGGGGGTAATTGATCTGAAAAAGAATGAGTGGAAGGGAGGGCAAGCGGCATGTGAGAGGGTAGGTGGAAGATGGCAATGGTGGGAGGGTTGTAAGAGCAAGTGGAGCTGGAAGAAGGTAGCAAAAAGTGGCAAGGAAGGACAGGAAGAGGTGGTGACACAGGGTTAAGAGGGAGGTGGTGAGACAGAGACATAGTGAATGAAGTACTCACTACCATAATTATATAGTTATTGCTAAGTGAACAGAGTAGCAGGTGTGTGGAGACTGGCATGTACATCTTTCCAGATATGTATAGACAAAGTCTCATTATGCCTGCTGCCCCTATTCACCAAACAATAAAAAGGTGTCTGGATATTAGTTGCCTGTTGTAAATTGCATCCTATGGAAGAGGGAAAAAAAAAGCCACTTCTTGGCTTGCTGGAGTTATTAAATTCTTAGCTTTCCTCGATTATTTAATCCTTTGAGGGTCCATTAGCCAAATCTCTGAGAGACAGCCAGGTTCCAAGAATTTAAAAAAAAAAAAAATTGCTATTTTTTTCTTATGAAATGGTAAAGAATCTTTTTCTGAAGGTAATAAAACAAAAAGTACGAAATCGGATGGAAAATTGACAAAATTATGCTCTCGTGAATTTTGATATGTCAGCGATATTTACGCATCGAAGATTTTGCCAATTTTGGGCCAATTACATTATCCAGTCAACTAAATTCTTAGCTATTTCATTAGTATTACTTCTATTTTATTGATTGAGCACAAGAAATTGCCCAGTCAACTGTTTAAACTACCCAATAAAGTGATCGGAAATTGGTAATTTGGCCATTTTAACACAAAGTTCAAAATACTCCAATTTCAAAATAGGGTCCAGAATAAACAATGCAGGCATTCCTCGCAATAAACTAACATTTCCTCTGCTCATTAGTTACGTTTTCAGGCTTTACAAATGAATTCCATTTTGATTTTTTATTCACATAATTATTTTTTTTTCACACCAAAAAATAGATTTACTGTTATGCACTATTGCAATAATTGTATAAATAATATCAGCACATTTGTGAACTTATATTAGACCCACCAGCTGACGCATATTAGACATGTGACATCATTTGTTTACTCTTGAACATCGGCAAAAATTTAACACTACCGCTACTTTGACCTCAGTTTCAAGCCATTTTCAATACTACAACCAATCAGAATCATCACTATTTCTGTAATATAGCTTCCATTCTATCAAATGAAACCAAGAAATTGCAAATACAATTGTAAAAAAACATGAAGAAACACCTCATAATTACTGTTTTAACCCAGAATTACGGTCACAGTTTTTTTCTTTCATTATGCACTGCATGCTGCAGGAGTTATTTTATGTGGTGTACACTTACCACATAGATGTAGTCTCTCATATCTAGGCCCAAATTTACCACTCACAGCTTATCTGAGTGAGCTGAGCTCATGGCATAGATCTATGGCTTGAATTTTCTTGTATTATTAAACTTTCAAGGTTAATAACAAAGGTCTTCAAAAACCTATGCTTCATGGTAAGGGACAGAGGAAGACTTGGTGAGGGACAGAGGAAGACTCGGTGAGGGACGGAGGAAGACTTAGTGAGGGACGGAGGAAGACTTGGTGAGGGACAGAGGAAGACTTGGTGAGGGATGGAGGAAGACTTGAATAAAGCAGAAAGTCAACAGCAGTATTACCCAGTTTTCAAGGTGAGGAAAGTGCAGAAAGCCAATTTAAGTTTAACCTAGTTTCATAGGTGAGGGAATTAAAGAGGGAAAGTGCAAGTGAATAAAGCCAATAACACTATAGCTATCATAACTTCCATGTGGTCTCAGGAGCACTGTAACCCTTCAACCCAACATCATGCAACTACTGTATGTACTTTTACACTGTATTTCAATTTTTAAAGTGAAAAGATTTGGGGGTAGGGGGTACGGAATAACTCTGGGAATACCGCATTTTGTCAAAAAGTTGTCTCATTGCCAATAATAAATGGCATTAATTTTGTTTTGAATAACAAGAAGTAGAATTCTACATTCTTTATTAAGTTTAAATTACTATAACAGTACTGAATTGAATACTGTAATAAAAAGCTTGAGATCACCTCTCATTTTTTTATTGTCATTATAGTTTGAAACTCACTTTGACCACGAGCCCAATATGCATGTAACTTATAAGAGACTTGCTTTGCACTAAGATATGGAGAAAGTAATTCTTAAATTCTTAAATAAGTAAATGAAAAATAAGAAAATGATAAAGCTTTAAAAAATTAACAAATAAATTGCCCTGCAAGCCTATGAAGCATCTATGAAAAATTATGTACGCATACACCGATAAAGCAACACTGCTCAAAACAAGTAACACTTCTTACGAAGGTAACATGTTAACAAAATGAGCTGTTTTCACTGCTTTCAACAGTGATAATACATATTTTAATAGAACACTAACGCAGCGTTCAAGCCAAATAAAAAAATAAAACTGTGAGCATGCACTTTACCCTGCATACTGCATAATCGAATTTTGTAAATATGGTACATCAGTACCTTTACAGTGGACCCCCGCCTTACGAACACATCGTGTTGCGTTAAATCCGCCATACGAAGCATTTCAACACAAAAATTTTGCCTCGCCTCACGATAAAAAACTCGCCTTACATGATTCGTCCGGGACGTGTCCCACGTGTGGCCTCAGTGTCAGTGTTTACAAGCCAGCCAGTGCGGTCACATCTACACATACATTTGGTACATTTCACATTATCCCAGTGTTTTTAGTGCTTGTAACTGCAAAATAAGTCACCATGGACCCCAAGAAAGCTTCTAGTGCCATCCCTGTGGTAAAAAGGGCAAGAATAATATGGAATTGAAAAAAGAGATTAAGGAAATGTGTGCAAAGTGGGTTGAACTGCAAACCTTTATGGATGAAAATCACCCTGACACAGCTACTGCAAGCCATGTTGGCAACCTGTACAATGACAATGTTATGGCCCATTTTAGGAAAGTCTTAAAGGAACAGGAGGTACAGAGCTCTATGGACAGATTTGTGCGACAGAGGTCCAGTGACTCTCAAGCTGGTCCTAGTGGCATTAAAAGAAGAAGGGAAGTAACCCCAGAAAGGACTTGCTACCTCAAGTCCTAATGGAAGGGGATTCCCCTTCTAAACAATAACTTCCACACTCTCGCCTCCTCCCATCCCATCAATCATCACCAGATCTTCAATAAAGGTAAGTGTCATGTATTCTATTCTTAGTAGTGTAGTAATTGTGCATGTCTTCTTCAGTTTGTGTGTATTAAAATTAACATTTCATGTGGTAAAAAAAAAAATTTTTCATACTTTGGGGTGTCTTGCACAGATTAATTTGATTTCCATTATTTCTTATGGGGAAAATTAATTCGGCTAACAATAATTTCGGCTTACGATGAGCTCTCAGGAACGGATTAATATCGTAAGGCAGGGGTCCACTGTATTTTGTTTTGCATAACATAATGCAGATTAAGGTAAACTAAAAAATGTTTGTTTAAATAGCAGTGCAACAAAGAAGAAAATTATAAATGCAAATAACATCCACATACATTAACAGATTAAGTTATACTGAACAACTAAACTTCTGAATCAAGTACAGAGGAAAAATAAAGCATTTAGCACATCTAAAAACTTATTAGATTTGGGAGTATTCTTTATCAAAATATTCAAGTATAATGTCTTAAATAAGCCTGAAATTCTATAAAATTATCCAATTATATGATTTTATATTCAAATAATTTTAGAATAATCTAAATTAACTCTCCATATCTTTTAACCTTAGTTTAAAAATTAACACAGTAAATGTTAAATAAACAAATTATAATGCATACCACAAACCAAAAAATTATGGTCTCAATAATCAAAAGATTATAACTTTGCAGAAATCACATTCATCTTTCTGTGCTATACTAAATAGCAGTGATGTTCCTAAATGAACAATAACATATAACATTATAAAGCCTCTCCTCACTTAGCGACGTACTTGTTTACTGACTGCTCGGACTTACGACCAGCTCTCCAACCAGTATGCAAACTTTAATGTATATTAGAACTGATATCCTCTATTCTGTTTATTACAGTATACAGTACACTAATGTATAAACATTTAAAAGTATACTAGAAATGTTATAAATGGCACAAAGGTGACATTAAAAAGATGGTTGACACAAACCCACTACCAGTATAGTATGCTCCTCACTTAACAACCAATTCACTTACCAACCTCCTCTTAGGAGTGGAACCCTGTCGTTAAGTGAGGAGAGGCTGTATGCCATAACACATAAACCATGCCCCTTTATGACATCTTCATACCTTCAAACCTTTCCAGTCGGTGATTATTTATTAATGTACAAGAGATCTAATCTTAAAGTGTGACCCTCAGAGTCCTTAAAAATCTGAAACTAAATAAATAGAAAAGTGGCCTCAGTTAAATCATTCTGTTCACCAAACATTTCCAAGAGGTGTCAATAATCTCAGAAAAGATTTCTATGTGCTAAGCATTTTGTAACTTCACTCAAGGTATGGAACAGATGGATGGACGGATAACAGGAGATATCAAAACAAATTAATATTTTCCCCACTAGTTTAAGGCAAAATGACAACCAGGAAAATACTGAATTTTTCAGCTCTTCATTGTTAATAATTCAGTTATTATAGTCTCATTACTTTCATAACTTGACAGGTATATACTTCAGAAAGTCAAAACTGGATTTAAGACTAAGTTGATGGAAACTGTACAGGTAAGTTAAAATTGACATTCACAAAATATGCCAAAGGAATAAGTCAGACAAGAGAATAAAACAGTTATACTACTGCAAATTTCACTTTTTCTTGTTTCGCTTGTCCCTTTAAAATAGAACATAAAGCATACTACTGAACAAAATCCAAATAAAATGTACCTATGAATCAACCAACTAATATCTATGCAATGACTTAATTTAAGCAATATACAATTGATAGAATTTATCTAGTTCTTTCCTAACTCCATAGATACAGACATGGCAAACAGCTTCGATTTATTATGTGTCCGTGTATGTTTTCTTAAATCACTACTTGTAGCAGATCGATAAGAGCAGAAAGAACATGGAAATGGTCTCTCTCCAGTATGAGTGCGAACATGTTTTTTCAAATCCCTTTTAGTAGCTGACTGGTGTAAACAATGTGGACAGGCAAAAGGCTTCTCCCCAGTATGAGTTCTGTAATGCTCTCTTAAATGGGAGTGGCTGATGGTTGTGTAGAGACAGCATGGGCACTGATGCATCTTCTTGGCTGTGGTTTGGCCCCTTCCAGCTAC
>NC_091314.1:16092878-16157878 GCF_038502225.1 Cherax quadricarinatus
TGACATTTTTATAATAATAGTTAAAAATATTATTCAAGCACCTCATTCATTGGGCAAACTCCTTCTCATTATTAAACAGATAAATGTTTCATAAAAAATAAACAAAATATCACCTGTTCACGTAAAACATATATCACATATATTACTACAGCATAATCCAAATTTCCCTCACTTCTATAGTTGAGAAATTAATAGAACATGACTGAGAAAACCTTTACTACAGAGGATAAAATGACAAGAGTTCCTTTACCCCTATACAGTGAACCCCTGACTTACGATATTAGTCCGTTCCAGAGAGCAAATCGTAAGACGAAATTATCGTAAGTCGAATTAATTTTCCCCATAAGAAATAATGGAAATCATATTAATTCGTTCAAGACACCCAAAAGTAGGAAAATATTTTTTTTTACCACATGAAATATACATTTTCCTACACACAAAAAGAAGGACATATGCACAATATATATTGTGCATGTACTAGTGTACTAAATGAAGAATAAATGACACTTACCTTTATTGAAGATGTGGTGATGAGTGATGAGACCCTGTTTGTGTCCTGGGAGTGCCTTTTCCTCCTGAGTAATGTAGGTCCTGTTTGGAATTTTCTTCCAAAACAGGCCTTATCACACTGTGCATGCCACTACGATTCTTAAGGACCCCAATGAAAATAAGTTAGACAGTCCTTGATGACACACTGACTTTCTTGGGCAATGTCACACTAGCTCAGCTGAGGCGCTCAGGCCAGACGGACCAGGCAGCTGCGTTCAGGACAAATGATGTAAGTCGAGTTTTTCAACATAGGTCAGGGTCAAATTTTTACGCTGACAAGCATCGTAAGTCAGTTTTATCGTAGGTTGAGGCCATTGTAAGTCGGGGGTCCACTGTATAGTTATAAAGCTTTCTTCATTCTATGTTAATTCTTAACCAAATATAAAAAGTTCATCAATCAAAATTTAATTTACTATAAATATAACTACTAACAACATCAATAAAGTTCTTATTGTAGCTTAAAAGACAGGTAATACAGCACCCAGACTGTATTAAAAACCAATGTCTTAGCTATATGAATAATATTGAAATCAGAGTAAAAGAAAATGTTCTTCTGGTGAATGAGCAACAGAAATCAAGGTCTACACTTAAAAGACGAAACAGTGTAGGTACCCTAAGATTCATGGAACTTCAATGAACTTTTTATCAGTTAATTAAGAGAAATGACAATAAAAACTATCTTCAAATTGAAGTAAATTTTTTCTGTTTGTATTTTTAATTTCCCTTTAACCCTTTCAGGGTCGAGAGGCCCTCTCCTAACCTTGTTTTCAGGGTCGAAAATTTTTCAAAAAAGAAAATGACACCAAAAGTATGAAATTTGATGAAAAATTTACGGAATTATGCTAACGCAAAGTTAGCGGTCTTGACGATGTTAATGCATCGGCGATTTTCCTCACTCTGAGCCCTATTTACAATCAATTCCAATGTACCAGTCGACAAAAATCATAGCTATTTCATTAGAATTCCATTTGTTCTATTGACTGACTACAAGAAACCAGCCAATTACCGATTTCAACTATCCAATAAAGTAGTCAGAAATTGGCAATTTCACCAATTTCTCACAAATTTCAAAAGATGCCAATTTCCAAATAGGGTCCATAATAAACAAGACAGACATTCCTGGCACTAAAATAACATTTTCTCTGTTCATTAATCATGTCTTACATTTCTTTTGTTTTCCACTTTGAACTTTTATTCTCACAAAAAAATACAAGATTTACTGTTATGCAGACTACTGCATTAGTGTAAAAATGGTATAAATAATATCAGCGCACTTGTGAAAGAATATTAGACTCACCAGTTGACGTGTATTGGACGCATGGTATTATTTGTTTACTTTTGAACATTGGCAAAAATCAAACATTTCTGCTACTTTGAGCTCAATTTCAAGGTACTTTTCATTGTGAAACCAATCAAAATTATCTCAATTTCTGTAATATGTCTTCCATTCTATAAAATGAGACCAAGAAAATGAGAATAAAACCATACATACCATATGAAAATACAGTGCAAAATCGCTGTTTTAAACGAAAAACACAGTTGGAGTTTTTTTTTTCTCTCATTATGCACTGTGCTGCAGGATTTTTTTTATACTGTGCACACTGTTGCAACCCCTGAATGGGTCACAATGTATATAAAGTATATTACCTTTTCATATAATTTTATATTGCTTATATTTGCGATAATAGCTAAATCGTAAATATATTGCTTTATATTATTATTTGACTTAGTTATATTGTTAGGTAGGATGTAACATTCATATATTATTATTATTATGTGCTCATAGTTCAAGACTTGATTGTCTAACTACTGTAATTATCGCTCGTGGCTCGTTACTCTTCCAGCTTCTCGGTGTTCCTGAGCAGCAACTGTCCACGGAGCTATCACGTGATCGAGGGGGGGTGTTCACACCTCACCTGGAGTAGTCAGTCTGGGCTAGACTCTGTTGGTGGTTGGACGTATTCCTGACAAGACGTGCCTAACTCTCCCTTATTGGCCCTTGTTGGAAGATCGTCTCTGTAGCTTTCTTGTTGGTTCTGTAGAACTCTGTTCACAAAACATTGTCTAGACTTAGTGATTTTCGACATTGTACTGAGGTTGTGTGTCGCATAGACACTCTGAGCAATTCAGGTCTTGAGCTGTAGCTTCTGACCTAACTTGTACTGGTATCTGTGTACTGTCACAGTCGAGGATTTTATTATGCTGAACTTAGATTCAGTAGTATGGGAGTTTTGTGATTTTTGTGGAGGATCTGCAGATGGTGTCGTTATATTATCTCCTTGATCCTGATTCTGTGTCGCAGTTGCTTGTTATATAGCAATTGGGCTTAGCAATCGTTTTATTGTTCAAGCAAGCTGTTCTGATTGCCAGGTGGTCAAGAAGTTAGTCAATGTGAGGACTTTGTCAGTCATTGGTTTAAGTCTAGTCGAGTCGTGAGACACAGCAAACTACAGTGGACCCCCGACATTTGATGGCATTGATATTCGATAAATCCGACATTCGATGCATTTTAACACAAAAATTTCGCCTTAACATTCGATGGAAAACCTGACATTCGATACGATTCGTATGAGACGTGTCCATGTGTGGCCTGAACTGCACCGTGTGTGCCAGTGTTTACAAGCCAGCCAGTGTGCGAGCATCTAAGGATACATTCCATATTATCCATATTATCACTGTTTTTGGTGCTTGTTTCTGCAAAATAAATAACCATGGGCCCCAAGAAAGCTTCTAGTGCCAACCCTTCGAGAAAAAATGTGCTAATGACTATTGAAATGAAGAAAGAGGTAATTGCAAAGTACGAAAGTGGAGTGCATGATGATTTGGTAAAGAAATTGCCTGCAACTAGTGGTGATGTGAGTGAATTTAAGGCCAGCAAAGGTTGATTTGAAAGATTTAAGAATCGTAGTGGCATACACAGTGTGGTAAGGCATGGTGAGGCTGCCAGTTGAAGTCCTAATGGAAGGGGATTCCCCTTCTAAACACTAACACCATCCACACTCTCCCCTCCTCCCATCCCATCAATCATCACCAGATCTTTATTAAAGGTAAGTGTCAATTATTCTATTGTTATTAATCTATTGTTATTGTTGTTATTGTAATTATTCTATTGCATTAAACTTAACATTTCATGTGGTGATTTTTTTTTCATACTTTTGCGCGTCTTGCACAGATTAATTTGATTTCCATTATTTCTTATGGGGAAAATTAATTCGACTTTCGATATTTTCGACATTCGATAGCTCTCTGGAACGGATTAGTATCGAATGTCGAGGGTCCACTGTACTTAGAGCACTTACACACATACACACAAACTTATTTGTATATTGTATTATTAAATGTTAATGTACCAAACGGTACTTAAGACGTATAAATGTGCCTTCAGTACAATACTACTGTACACGAGAGAAGTGATTATTATTAATTTGTTTAAATTTATTAATTTATTTTAATTTGATAATATACTCCTAGACATCTTGATTGCTAATAAATTTATTTATTAAATTTTAATTTCTCTAGTTAGTAGCCTACCAGTTGTAATCCTGAAGCACTAATAATTCTTATTGAATTCCATTGGATAATTGGACCAGAATACTGACTAATTGTTAGGAAAACCCAGTAACAGGCTGGATGCTAGAAGGGCAGTCCTTTCTAGTATTCACTGGAGATCTCTAAGCTTATTAGAAATCGCGTTTTTTGTAACACACACTGACCACATAGACCCATTCTTTCATATGCAGGCCTACCAGCATTCTCTCGCTAAATCTGAAGGTGCTAGAATTTACGAGTACTAGTACGGCACCAACCCTGGCGTGCAAGCCATACTAGTACAACACTGACCCTGAAAGGGTTAAGTATCATATATAGTGGTGCCTTGACTTACGAGTGCCCCAACTTATGAGTTTTCCAAGTTACGAGCCATCGCTCAGTCAATTTTTTGCTTTGAGTTGCAAGTCAAAATCCGAGTTATGAGCAAGCTTAGATAAGCTGCCACTAGTTGGCGCAGCGAATGCCACAACATACACCGAGAATCCCAGCATTCTGTGCAGTTATTTTGCCAAATTTCTTTTTTCTAACCATGGGTCCTAAAAAAGTAAGTGGAAAGAACAGTGCTGAGAAGATGAGGAGGATGATGCCCAATGAATTAAAGCATGAAATCATAGAAAAACATGAGAAAATCGCTTTTGTTTCAGCGTTTTTAATATGGAACTAGTGATCTAGTGTAGTTAGCCACACAAACACTCCATTTTCTCTAATAATAAGACCTCAGAAGGGCAAAAATGGGAAGATATGGTCAGAGCGATAATTATTTTTACCTCGGGAGTGGCCGCCACCACTCGTCACATAATGGCATGTTTTATTCATTATGGAGTACAGTATACAGTGGACCACCGGATAATGTAATCTGTTCCAGAGAGAGTGCCTTATCCCGAATCTGACTTAATCCGAATAAATTTTCCCCTTTAAAAATAATGGAAATCCTATTAATCTGTTCCAGACACCCAAGAGTATTAAACAAAGTAATTTTCCCACATGAACATTTCCCTACACAGAAAACAATGAGACATGCAGAGTAAAACATTACTAAAATGACACTTACCTTTATTGAAGACTTATTGATGATTGATGAGACGGGAGGAGGAGAGAGGAGGTAGGTGTACTATTGTTTGGAAGGGAAATCCCCTTCCATAAAGACTTCAGGTACCACGTCCTTTTATGGGGTTACTTCCCTTCTTTGTTTTTTAATGCCACTAGGACCAACTTGAAAGTTACTGGACCCCTGTTGCACAAAATATCTGTCCAAGAGCTCTGTTTCTGGTGTCTCTTTAAGATTTCCTTAAAATGGGACACAACACTGTCATTGTAGATGTTGTCAGCAAAGCCTGCAACAGCTGTGTCAGGGTGATGTTCGTCCATAAATGTTTGCAAATAAGAAAGCAGGAACACTGCAGCAGGCCTGCTGGCCCATACTAGGCAGGTCTTTCACAAACCATCCCACTAACAGAACCGTATTTGCTCAACCCAATTTTCAATGCTTCCCAAGCAATAAGCTTTGATAATTCTATTCACTCATGCACAAGTCCCAATCAAATCAAATCACGTGTGTAGGGAAGTACCCTGGCTGGTGTGTGGGGATGTACCTTGGCTGGTTTGTGGAGAAGTACCCTGGCTGGTGGGTGGGGAAGTGCCCTGGCTGGTGTACATAAGAAAGCGAGAACACTGCAGCAGACCTGTTGGCCCATACTACCACCCTCTACCACTATCACTACCACCCTCTACCACTATCACTACTACCCTCTACCACCACCACTTTTGTATCTTTCTACACACTTTTTCTTTAATTCTGTAGTGTTTCTCACCCTTTTTACAAAAGGGCTGGCACTAGAAGCTTTCTTTGGGTCTATGGTGGCTATTTAGCAGCTACAAGCACTAAAAACAATGGAATAATACAAAATGTATCGCATGTACGAGTGGAATCATCCTCAATCCATACCCCCGGCCGGGACTGAACCCCCGGTCATCGAGTCTCAAAACTCCAGCCCGTCGCGGGTTCAATCCCGGCTGAGGGTATGGTTTGTTTGCAATCGTGTCATTACGATTTCTTGAGTCATCATCCTCAATGGCTGGTAAACAATGGCACACTGGCTGTACATGGAGTGTCCAGGCCGCTCATGGCGCGCAGACACGTTCGGGACAAATGACTTTTACAGGGTTCAGTGTCATTAACCAAGCCAATATTTTCACGCAAAAATGTTACTTAACCCTTTCAGGGTCCAGAGGCAAAATTTCAATGGGTGCCCCAGTGTCCAAGAAATTTTGAAAAAAAAAAAAAAAAAAAAAAAAAAAAAAAAAAAAAAAAAAAAAAAAAACCTTACAGAATTAAAGATAATATTTTTGTGAAGGCAATAAAAAAAAATCTGATCAGTACTTACCGAGATATAGAGGCATGAAGTTCACCCAAAATGACCGGGTGGCGGCAACATCAGAGGCTTCCGCAAAATTGCATTTCTTCATTTTACGTTTTTTTATACTTTTTTTTTGTCTTTTTCTAGTAACATTTGTGGCCTGTGAGACCAATACTGTATATAATGTACATGTATATATATATATATATATATATATAT
This sequence comes from Cherax quadricarinatus, assembly GCF_038502225.1. Lineage (NCBI taxonomy): Eukaryota > Metazoa > Arthropoda > Malacostraca > Decapoda > Parastacidae > Cherax > Cherax quadricarinatus. Next base: position 16,099,553 of record NC_091314.1, read on the forward strand.
ATATATATATATATATATATATATATATATATATATATATATATATACAGTGGACCCCCGCATAACGATGGCATCACATAGCGATTTTTCCGCATACCGCTTACTTTTATCGCAAAATTTTTGCCGCGCATACCTATTAAAAACCCGCTCACCGATTTTCGTCCGAGACGCGTCCAATGTGCCCTCACATGTGCCGCCCGTCCCATTGTTTACCAGCCAGCCTCCGCGGTAACATCCAAGCATACACTCGGAATATTTCGTATTATTACAGTGTTTTCGGTGCTGTTTCTGGAAAATAAGTGACCATGGGCCCCAAGAAAGCTTCTAGTGCCAACCCTGTGGTAAAAAGGGTGAGAATTAGTATGGAAATTAAGAAAGATTTTGAAGGGTTTGGGGCTAACCCTGAGAAGCCTATGCCAGTTGTGGAATCCATTGTGCCTACTTCAAAGATTAAGGAAATGTGTGCACAGTGGGTTGAACTGCAAACCTTTATAGATGAAAATCACCCTGACACAGCTGTTGCAAGCCGTGCTGGTGACTATTTCAATGACAATGTTGTGGCCCATTTTAGACAAATCGTAAAGGAACGGGAGGTACAGAGCTCTATGGACAGATTTGTTGTGCGACAGAGGTCCAGTGACTCTGAAGCTGGTCCTAGTGGCATTAAAAGAAGAAGGGAAGTAACCCCGGAAAAGGACTTGCTACCTCAAGTCGTAATGGAAGGGGATTCCCCTTCTAAACAGTAAGAAGATAATGCTCTCCCCTCCTCCCATCCCATCAATCATCACCAGATCTTCAATAAAAGTAAGTGTCATGTAATTGTGCATGCCTTTTTCAGTTTGTGTGTATTAAAATTAACATTTCATGTGGTAAAAAAAATTTTTTTTCATACTTTTGGGCGTCTTGCACGGATTAATTTTATTTCCATTATTTCTTATGGGGAAAATTCATTCGCATAACGATTATTTCGCATAACAATTATCCCTCTTGCACGGATTAAAATCGTTAACCGGGGGTCCACTGTATATACCCTCACTGTATTGAACACAATAACTGCACTAAAGTTATTATAATATTGTTTACCAGTATTGTTTACAACAATAAACATGCACAAATGTTGTATAATACTAATGTTCTATTATATATTTACATATGTACAGTCATTGGACATGTTTCTATAACTGCTGCAGCCTGTGGAAGTCCTTAAAACAAGGTATCATGCACAGAGGTACCTTATATTCCTCGCACATAAACCAAATGTCTTTGCGTCTTTGTTGCCGTTGTTTTGTTTGTGCACAGACAACACATCTCTTCTGAGCCCATTTGTTCTTAGTTGCAGGAAGCTGTATTAGGAAGTGATCAACTTCCCTCCTCAAAAGCTTGGGTATTTCCTGAGGAGCTCAAGGACAGTTTTTGTATAGCAGGTGTTGTTACTTCATTATGAGTTGTCTGACAACAGACAAACAAAATTCACCATATGCTGGTCTGTTGCCGGTCTTTATTTGGTACATATTGTATGCATTGAGCATTGAAATGTCCATGAGATGGAAGAAAAGTTTCATGTACCACTTGTAACTCTTACGAACACAATCGACAGAGCCAATTTGCATGTCACATTTGTCAACCAAACGCATGTTTTGTATATAATTAAGCAATGTTACTGGTTTTCGAATACGTTCATTAGTCACTCTATCAACTTTGCCACCGTCTTTCATTTCGTTAGGGTGAATGGTTGTCAACAATGTGACATCTCATTTGTCATGCCACCGTAATGCCATGATGTCATTGGCATTAAACACCTACACCCCACCAGCACGAGTGCCTGCGTTGAACCTGGGCATAGTTTACGATTAGAACACACTGTGCCACACACATCTTTCATGTTCACTCGCAAGAAATCACTGAGTAAAGGGCTTGTGTACCAGTTATCAGTATATAATGTATGCCCCTACCAAGATAAGGTGCCATCATGTTTCTCACTACGTCACCTGAGATACCCAATAACATCCTGGTATCTTTCAATGTTTTACTTCCTGTGTATACAATAATATCCAATACTAGGCCACTCTCACAGTCACAGAGTACAAACAGTTTTATACCAAAGCATTTCCTCTTGCTCGGTATATACTGCTTGAACGACAGTCTACCTCTGAACAAAATCAAAGATTCATCAATTACAAGATTCTTGAATGGATAAAAGTACAAGCTGAACTTTCGTTTCAGATACATAAAAACATTTCTAATCTTGTATAACCTGTTATTTCTGTCAGGCTTGGTTTTGTCAGCGAAGTGCAACATATGTAACAGTAAGATAACCCTGTTCACTGGGATGATTTCACTGAAGGCCGGGGTACAAATTAACTGATCTGTGGACCAGTATAATTTTATATTATGTTTACACACATGAGGCATAAGGAATATTGTTGCAAAAAGCAAATACATTTCAACCACGGTTGTCTCTTTCCACTGGTGTAGTCTTGACTGTGGTGATATGATCGTATTTGCCATGATGTACTCAAAATACTTGTTACTTTCCCTGACAATAATTCCCATCAAGGGCTGGTCAAAGAATAGTTCAAAGAATTCCAGTTCATTTGCAGTGTTTCCTAGGGAACAAGCTGGTAGTATTCCACTTTGAGAGTCATCAAACTGATGGGGAGTGGGAACAATCTGGAATTTTGTTGCCAATCCCAGATGCGGTTTGCTGGTGGATACTGGACATCATAAGCTGGTTGAAGTTGTAGTTTGCAGTGTGGTGATGGATGACGCTCCTCTTTGTCCTTGATCTGATGAGTCAGTGGCGTGGGTCCTAGCCTGGGCTGGTGAGTCATGCATGGCCGTGGCACTACCACCACCATCACTATCACCACCAATACCACAACCTACTGATGCCTGTGGTCTATCCATGCCAAGTGTAGCCACACCATCCTCACTTTCACTGTCTATTCCTGATGTAGGGCCATGGGATGTACTCCGTCCCCTGGGCAATGCATAAGGAACACTACCCGAGCGCATGCAGCGGCGTATATACCGACGTTTCACTGGTGAATATGATTCATCACTATCACTACTCGAATGATCATCAAGAGCAATAAAATCACAGTCCACATCACTATCATCATCATTACTGAAGTCTGAGGCCTGGCCACGCGAAAATATTAGTTTTCTCTTGCAACGAGGTACAATTGAACGTGACTGAGACATGCCTACACCAGAGGTAGAAGGTTGAGGATCATCAGGATTTTCTGCACCATTTTCGATATCCTGGTCATCATTGCTTTCATCATTAATCGATCAAAGCCATAGAATTCTTCTTCTTTTCCACTTCCATCAGAGTCAGAACTATCAGTTAGGAAGAGGAGAGTCCCAATTTGCCTCGGAGTGAGAGCTGCCTTGCCGCGAGGCATAGTGAACACAGCTTACTGAGGCAGAGTTCCCACAATGACATGCGGGCGCTTAGAATTTTTGTTTATGGTACACATACACCACACAGACCCGTTCTCTTAGATGTAGGCCTACCAGCCTTCTTGCGCTATATTTGATGCCGCTAGAATTTTGGCATAGTTTTATAGTTTGGACCCTCAACATAAGGCCATAGATCTATGGCACGGACCCTGAACGAGTTAATCTGATTATTACTTAATCCGATGACTTCTTAATCCGGGGGACCACTGTATAACATGTTTTGATGTCATTTACATTGTTTATTATGTCATATTAGATCAATTTTCATGGATAAATAAGCCTCAGAGTTGATTTTAGTGTTATATTGAAGTACAATATTAATCCGTTCCTGAGAGACCATCGTAAGATGAAATGATCGTAGGCTGAATTAATTTTCCCCATAAGAAATAATGGAAATCAAATTAATCCATGCAAAACACCCAAAAGTATGAAAAAAAAAAAATTTACCACATGAAATATACATTTTCTACTCTACTCTACTAAATGAAGAATAAATGACACTTACCTTTATTGAAGATGTAGCAATGACTGGTGAGACACTGTGTCCTGGGAGTGCCTTTTCCTCCTGAGTAATGTAGGTCCTGTTTGGCATTTTCTTCCAGAACAGGCCTTATCACACTGTGTATGCCACTACAATTCTTAAATCTTTCAAACCAACCTTTCCTGGCCTTAAATTCACCAATATGAGCACTAGTTCCAGGCATTTTTTCCTGTTCACCTGGGTGTTAGTCGACTGGTGTGGGTCGCATCCTGGGAGACAAGATGAAGGACCCCAATGGAAATAAGTTAGTCCTTGATGACACACTGATTTTTTTTTGGGTTATTCTGGGTGCCTAACCCTCTGGGGGTTAATTGTTTCTCGGTATTCTCGATAAGCCACACCAACAATGGTGCTACAGCAGCAGCTGACGGTGCTACAGCAGCAGCAGCAGGTGATGGTGCTACAGCAGCAGCAGCTGATGGTGCTACAGCAGCAGCAGCAGCAGCAGCTGACGGTGCTACAGCAGCAGCTGATGGTGCTACAGTAGCAGCAGCAGCTGACAGTGCTACAGCAGCAGCAGCAGCTGACCGTGGTATGACAGTATTTTGATAATATTTCTCACCCTTTTCACCACAGGGTTGGCACTAGAAGCTTTCTTTGGGCTCATGGTGGCTTATTTAGCAGTTGGAAGCACTAAAAACACTGGAATAATACAAAATATTCCGAATATATGCTTGGGAGCAACCACTCTGGCTTGTAAACATTGGCACACTAACTGAAGGCAGGCCAGCTGAGAAGCGCTCAGGTGGACAGACATGTGAACGCGTACCGGACAAATGCTGTAGGTCGAGTTTTTCAACGTACATCGGGGTCAAATTTTTACGCTGAAAAGCATTGTAGGTTGGTTTTAACATAGGTTGGGGACATCGTACGTCGGGAGTCCATTGTATTTTCTCCTGCCTCCCAAGAGCCAGGAATTCCACTGGAACGGATTAATGGCATTTCAATTAATTTCAATGAGTACAACTGATTTGATATACGAGCAAATTGAATTACGAGCTCGGTCACGGAATGAATTAAGCTCATAAATCAAGGTACCATTGTACTGTAATAAAGACACAACAAATACAAAACTTATAAAAATCATATTTAAAACAACTGATGTAAGCATATAAACATACTCAAAAGATAATCTCTGATTTTTATTGTAGGCTCAGTTTTCACATAATGATTTTCTAATATGAATTTGTGCTTGCTTTCATTAAAAAAACTGGACAACCTTTTTTTGAGACTAGGTTGCAGATGCAGTAACCCTCAGAAGAAGTAACAGATACATGGGTTGTACTTCCTAGAAGTTGAGAACAATATATATATACCCAGAGTGGCAATAAATTTTCAAGTAAAATTTCACAGATGCATTTTGGGCATGACACTCACACAATCTATAACTTTCTTTATCATATCAGTCTTACTTAATTCTTTCCTTCAATAATATACTCATTATAGGTGCTAAACCTATATGGGTCATATAGCACTGTGTGGGGGTGTGAGGGTTCTGGGTGTGTGAGAGGTGCTGATACGTGAGGGTTAACGGTATGTAAGGGAAAGGTGTTAGAGGCCGTGGAAGCTGGTGGAGGAATAAAATAAAAAGCAGAGTTGATGCAATGTGTTATTCTCCTTTAAAAAGTCAGGGAGATTGAGTGAGTCTGTGTCAAAGGTGTAACTTTCAGCAAGGAAGTTATTTAAGAGTGCAGGGGCATTATAAATGTTGGAAGTGAATCCTGCATCCCCACTTAGACTTAGGACAATTTAATTTATTAAAATATGGTGAACTGATAGTGTGACCTGGCCCCTTAATATACAGTGGTATCTGTGTGTGAGTCATGTATGGCTTATCCCCAATCATGAGTGCAGTTTCACAAACCTGACACTGGCGAGAAGATAACTACAATCACAATATTGATTTGACAGAAAACAATTTTTAATGTTCTACCCTAAATCATTGTTGTAGCCAGCAGTTTTGGAGTTACTGAGAAAAAGCGGTCCAAGAAAAAAATACCACAGCAGGAAATTGATAAGCCATGAACAGCTGACAGGGCAGCTGAGCCTCTTAGTTCACTGAACTGAACATTATCATGTCCAGGGACCCTGTATTTATTAGAAATGCAACATAACCGAAGTTGTATACGAAGGATGATGGGATGAGGAGAGCTAAATCTCTATATATCATATAAAGTGCTATGAGACTCAGAAACAATGAATGATGAGGAGAATATGATTGTAAAGTGTAAGGAAGCAGTGAGAACTGCATATATAATTCTGCTGTGGAAACTGACTGACCATAGCACACCTTTAGATTTTTCTTTCTGGGCAAAACGGTTGCATATCAGACACCTAGGGATTTAAAACCAACAGGGTACACAAATGTTCAGGAATGAGTGAATGTAAGGTTGAAGTAGGCAAGTGAGCTTTAGAGCATGCAAGTGAAGAAGAGCAAAGATAAATTGTTGGAAAACCCCAAGGAGAGCAGGTAAAAGAAAAATGCAGGTTGACCCTACAGGAGAGATAAATTAAGGGATGTCATTACAGCACAAATAGAAAGGAAAGAGGCACAAAAAATGGGGGTGTCAATTATCCCCTTAACTGTCCAAACATAGATCTATGCTGTCACTACCAGCGCTCTGAATATTTTGAAAAAAAAAAAAAAAAAAAAAAAAAAAAAAAAAAAAAAAAAAAATAAAGAGGGCAATTTTCTGTGTGTAATAAGACAAAAAAAAAATTAGGGTCAGTACTTGCCAAGATATAAGGCCGTGAAGTTGGTCCTGGATGCTCATCTGACAGCAACATGGCGTTCTGCTGCTTGCATAAGTGCTGCCAATATACCTTTTTTTCCTATTTTTGTTTTAATTTATGTATATAATTTTTATGTTCTGATATTGTTAAACTTTTGCCATAATAAGAGTTAGCAATATCCCTGTACTATATAACTGCTTATTTTAATCTACTATTTATAAACTGTGTGATAAATGGTTTAAAAACCGACAAGTTGAAGATTGAGATACTTATGCAACATATGGGAATCTTTATTAACCCTTTGACTGTTTCGGTTGTATATATACGTCTTACGAGCCACTGTTTTTGACGTATATATACTCATAAATTCTAGTGGCTTCAAATCAAGCAGGAGAAAGCTGGTAGGCCCACATGTGAGAGAATGGGTCTGTGTGGTCAGTGTGCATCATATAAAAAAAATCCTGCAGCACGCAGTGCATAATGAGAAAAAAAAACTCCAACCTTTTTTTAATTAAAATGCCAACTTCGTGGTCTATTTTCGTATGGTATTTATGGTTGTATTCTTGTTTTCTTGGTTTCATTTGATAGAATGGGAAACATATTATAGAAATAGAGGTGATTTTGACTGTTTTACTATGAAAAGAACCTTGAAATGGAGCTCAAAGTAGAGGAAATGTTTGATTTTTGCCGATGTTCAAAAGTAAACAAATGATGTCATTTTCAAATAAATGTCCAAGAAGCCATTCTAATATGCAGTCATGAATGGGTTGACATTATTTATACATTTATTACAATATTGCAATAGTCTGCATAACAGTAAATCTTATATTTTTTGTTTGAATAAAAATTCAAAATAGAAAGCAAGAGTAACATCAGAGGGGCCTGGAGACATGACTGATGAAAAAAGAAAATTTTATTTTAGAGCCAGGAATGTCTGCACTGTTCATTCTGGACCCTATTTTGAAATTGTCATATTTTTTAATTTTCGTGAAATTGGCCAAATTGAAAATTTCTGACCCCATTATTGGGTAGTTCTAATCAGTAAATTGGCAGTTTCTTGTACTCAATCGATAGAAAAAAATGGAGTTCTAAAGAAATAGCTATTAGTTTCGTCAACTGGAACAATGGAATTAGCCGAAAATAGGGCTCAAAGTGAGCGAAATTGCCGTTTCGTAAATATTGCCGAGGTCGCTAACTTCGCGAGAGGGTAATTCTGTGGCTTATAGACTGTAGTCAGGTGAGGCGAAGCAGGAGGAGGTGGGGTCATAGTGGTACCATCCACTACTCGAAGTAGGTCTTCGTCCAAAGGTTGGAAAAGGTTGAAGAATTCTTTGCATCAAGATCCCATGATGTTACAGTGTCTGACAGATGTGACAAATGGTTTAAAAACTGACAAGTTGAAGACTGAGACACTTATCCAACATATGTCAGACACAGATCTTGGATGGGATCGTGATACAAAGAATTCTTCAACCTTGTCCATCCTTTGGACGAAGACCTAGTTTGACTAGTGGATGGTACCACTATGACCCCGCCTCCTCCTGCTTCGCCTCACCTGACTACAGTACATATATAAGCCATGGAATTACGCTCTCGCGAAGTTAGCGACCTCGGCGATATTTACAAATCGGCGATTTCGCTCACTTTGAGCCCTATTTTTGGCTAATTCCATTGTTCCAGTTGACCAAACTCATAGCTATTTCTTTAGAACTCCATTTTTTCTATCAACTGAGTACAAGAAACTGTTGTACTTTCTACGAGATTGATGGACTGAACACATCGACTCCAGGCTGAGGGACTGATTACCTCAAACTCCTCTCCTTACACCTTTCTGATTTGTATAGGACTGATGAAGCCACTGTGTGGCGAAACGTTTCCTCAATAAGATTCCCATATGTTCCAAAAGTGTCTCAATATTTATAAACTATTAAGTTTTGTTTCTTTTTCTCTTTTGACTACTATTACCTACATACTATTAATTTTAATTATCACTTCAAGTACTGATTAATATTATTGTGTTTAGTATTAATACAACAGTTCAATATTAAATCATAAAATTGTACCATATTAAGAGCTTACAGTATCTCTTTAAAAAATTTTTGCTTTAAAAACTACTTGAAATAACAATGCTGTGAGGTCATCGTAATGTTTGCTCAAAAATCTGACATTGTAATTAAAGATAGTTATGTTAATGTTGGTTCTGAGTAATGTCTTTGCTTGGTTTGCTGTACAATAATTACAGTTGTTGTTTGATGCATGTAAGTCATTTAACCCTTTGACTGTTTCAGGCCCCTTTCTGAAACTGTCATTCTATGTCGATAAATTTTTGAAAAAAAAAAAAAAAAAATTACTTTTTCTTATGAAATGATAGAGAATCTTTTCCCGATGGTAATGACACCAAAAGTTCGAAATTTGGTCAAAAACTCATGGAATTACGCTCCCGCAAAGTTAGCGGTCTCGGCGACATATGCGTATCGGCGATTTCGCCGACTTTGAGCCCTATTTTCAGCCAATTGCTTTGTGCCAGTTGACCAAACTCATAGCTATTTCTTTAGAACTCCATTTTATCTATCAGCTGAGTACAAGAAACCTCCCATTTACCAATTTGGACTACCCAATATTGTGGTCAGACATTGGCAATTTGGCCAATTTCACGCAAACTAAAAAAGATGCCAATTTCAAAATAGGGTTCAGAATAAACAAGGTAGACATTCTTGGCACTAAAATAACATATCCTCTGTTCATTAGTCACATCTCTAGGCCCCTCTTATATCATTATTGCTTTCTATTTTGATTTTTTATTCATACAAAAAAATACAAAATTTACTGTTATGCAGACTACTGCATTATTGTAAAAATGGTATAAATAATATCAGTGCACTAGTGAAAGAATATTAGACTCCCCAGTTGATGTGTATTGGACGTGTGGTGTGATTTGTTTACTCCTGAACATTGGTAAAAATTGAACATTTCCACTTCTTTGAGCTCAGTTTCAAGGACGTTTTCATCTTCAAAGTAATGAAAATCATCACTATTTCTGTAATATGTTTTCCATTTTATCACCTAAGACCTTGAAAACGCAAATACATCGATAAATACTATACGAAAATACACCTCAAAGTCGGCGTTTTAATCCAAAAAAAACGATCAGAGTTTTTTTTCTCATTATGCACTGTGTGCTGCAGGATTTTTTTTATGTGGTGCACACTGACCACACAGACCCATTCTCTCACATGTGGGCCTACCAGCTTTCTTCCGCTTGATTTGAAGCCGCTAGAATTATTGAGTATATATACGTCAGAAACAGTGGCTCGTAAGACGTATATATACGACCAAAACAGTCAAAGGGTTAATAAAAGGTTGATATCAGGATCAATGCTTGTAATCATATGATTGTGTGTGATTCTACAACTAGACTTTTGAACAAAGTATTATGTTGGACTTAATATTATGAAACTAAACTTAGTTTAGTTTCATAATATTAAACTAAACTTAGTTTAGTTCCATAATATTAAACTAAACTTAGTTTAGTTTCATAATATTAAACGAAACTTAATTTAGATTCATAATATTAAGTCCAACATAATACTTTGTTCAAAAGTCTAGTTGTAGAATCACACACAATCATGATTACAAGCATTGATCTTGATATCAACCTTTTATTAAATGACTTACATGCATCAAACAACAACTGTAATTATTATACAGCAAACCAAGCAAAGACATTAGTCAGAGCCAACATTAACATAACTATCTTTAATTACAATGTCAGATCTTTGAGCAAACATTATGATGACCTCACAGCATTACTCAATTCCTTGCATATCAGTATGTCAATCATCACACTCACTGAAACCTGGCTAAAGCCTGGTACTACAGATGTCTACACCATTTCTGGTTACACAGCCATACACAACTGTAGGACAGATACTACATAGATCAACTTGAATGTATCAATAATTCTTGCAAAAGGGACAAACATGGAGAATATATAATAGCTAGATTTAAATAAAAGACCTGCAAAAACCCACCACAGTCATAAACATCTACAGAGTACCACAGTCGAACATTTACCAATTTAGTGAAAAACTAGGAAACCTGATAACAGATGCACACATGAACAAAGACCACTTGCTGTTCACAGGAGATTTCAACATAAATCTCCTTATATGACCAGGACCCACAAGTAACCGAATTAACAAACACTATGAGCAACTGCTTGTTGCTACCAACTATAACAAAACCCACAAGAATCTCTGAGACCAGTGTCTCATTATTATACCACATCTGGACTAGTACCATATCCCCTCTAAAATCAGGCATTATCACAGACAACACCACAGACCACTACCCTACCTTTCTCATAGCCAACCTTGGTAAATTGCCCCAAGACACTACTAAAGTTACCTTCAGACTACATAATGAGACAAAGTTAATAACTTTATAACAGCTGTGAGTAACATCGACTGGAATAATGAGCTAGAAACATATACAGATACTGATGAATTTATTAATAATTTTCAACAAGAAACCCATTACCTCTATAACAAGCACTGCCCCCAAAAAACTAAACAGATCACAGCTAAGAGACTAAACAGTCCCTGACTAACACCCAACATCCTTAAATCCATTAACACAAAGCACCTATATGAAAAACAGTATAGAATGGGCCAAATAACCAGAGACTATTCTAAATGTTACTTGTCGGTCCCTACCAGCCTGATAAGGTCAAAAAAATTGCATTATGAGAACAGATTACATAACATAAAAGGTGATATGAAAAAGACCATCCTGGATAGATCTGTCATTTCAGCAGAGCCTTCAACATAGGAGGGATGTGGGTGGCCTTACTGTTATGTACAAGGCCAATATTGTCAAAATACCACACTTGGATCCACTTCGAGGACAGCGAGAACAAGCTTTTATGCCACAAGACGGGCAGAAAGCAGCAACTTCACTCTGGCTGTACTCTTCTCCAGAACATCACTCCATCTGAGATCATATATACCCAGGATGACTCGAGTATGGAACACATTCATACAGCATAATGATGTCAATGAGATAAAGTCAGTTGATCAAATGAAAATGCTGGCCCACAGATGGCTCCAACTTCATCCTGTTCCCTACTTGTATGTCTCATAACAATAAAAATGCTTTCAAATGAGCTGATGTAGGTAACAGCTCTTAGCTTGCCAATAAAGTTAGGAATCCTTAACCTGTAAATAGCTTGTCAATAAAGCTAGGGATCCTTAACCTTGTCAAATCCTGTGTAAAAAAAAAAAAAAAAAAAAAAAAAAAAAAAAAAAAAAAAAAATAAACTTATCTGAAATTCTAGGAACTAAAAAGATATCCAAAAACAAAACACTCAAATTAACAAATTCAGATGAACCTCTACTCCCACCAACTGAAACAGCAAACAGACTCAATGTTTTCTTCTTCACCATAGTTAAGAATCTAGCGAGCAAAATCCCAAGCTCAAACGCCCTTCCATCAGACCACCTCATGGGTACCTACCTGAATACACTATTCCTAGCTCCAACCAACCCAACAGAAGTCTCGCTCATCATCAACACCCTTAAAAACAAGGCAGGAGGTATAAATAACTTACCACCTTTCATGTACAAAAAAGCTTCTCAAGTACTGTCACCAATTATTGTAACACTCTTTAACAAATCCATCGAATCCTCAACCTTCCCATCAATTCTCAAAATAGCAAGGGTCACCCTGATTCACAAAGGAGATCAAACAGACTAGAATAATTATAGACCAATATCTAACTTACCTCTGCTCTCTAAAATCTTTGAAAAATTAATTCATAGGCAGCTCTATTCCTACCTTGTCTCTCAAGACATACTCACCCCCTCTCAGTTTGGATTCAGGACTAATAAAAACACAAATGATGCTATTATACACATCCTAGAACAAATATACACCACTCTCGAGAAGAAAGAAGTCCTGTTGGGAATCTTTACTGATTTACGTAGAGCTTTTGATACAATTGACCACGATCTGCTGCACATTAAATTAGCACACTATGGGTATAAGAGGGCACTCCCTCAATTACCTAACGTCATACCTTAGTAACAGAAGCCAATATGTGTACACAAATGGAACTAACTCTTCCATACAACCAATTACAGTTGGGTTCCCACAAGGAAGTGTCCTTGGCCCTCTCCTCTTTCACATTTACATCAGTGACCTACCAAATGCATCACAATTACTCAAACCCATATTACAGTAGACCCTTGAATTTCATCCCCCTTGAATATTGTGAATTTTGGAAATCAGCGACTTTTTTTTTGTCAAAATATTGGCTTGATTTTCGTGATTTGGCTTAGAAATTGGCGGTCGTATGAACCACCTCCTGGTAATGAACATTGCACCTGCTCATCCTCCAGACTTGGAAGAGCAAATGGTGAAGGAGCTTAATTTCATCACAGTGAAGTTCTTGCCCCCTAATAGCACTCCTCTCCTCCAGCTGATGGACCTGCAGATCATTTCAAACTTCAAGAAATTCTACACTAAAGCAATGTTTCAAAGGTGCTTTAACATAACTTTGGACTCTAAATTGACGCTAAGAGATTTCTGGAAAGGTCACTTCAATATCCTCCACTGCATAAACTTTAGATGTAAGGCTTGGCAGGGAGTGACTTCCAGGACGATGAACTCTGCTTGGAGAACACTGTGGCCAGAATTTGCCCTCGACAAAGATTTTGAAGGATTTGAGGCTGACCCTGACAACCTTATGCCAGTTGTGGAATCTATTGTAGCATTGGGGAAGTCATTGGGGTTGGAGGTTAGTGGTGAGGATGTGGAAGAGTTGGTGGAGGACCACAACAAAGAGCTAACCACCGAAGAGCTGCTAGACCTTAATCTGCAACAGCAACAGACCACAGCTCAGGAAATTGCTTCAGAGGAGGAGGAGGAAGAGAGAGGAAAGAAGTTGCTTGGACTGTTTTGGTCGTATATATACGTCTTACGAGCCACCATTTTTGACATATATATACTCATAAATTCTAGCAGCTTCGAATCAAGCAGGAGAAAGCTGGTAGGCCCACATGTGAGGGAATGGGTCTGTGTGGTCAGCGTGCACCATATAAAAAATCCTGCAGCACGAAGTGCATAATGAGAAAAAAAAAACTCCGACCGTTTTTTTAACCTTTTGACTGTTTCGGTCGTATATATAGATCTTACGAGGTACTGTGTTTGAAGTACAGTGAACCCCCGCTTAACGATCACCTCCCAATGCGACCAATTATGTAAGTGTATTTATGTAAGTGCGTTTGTACGTGTATGTTTGGGGGTCTGAAATGGACTAATTTACTTCACAATATTCCTTATGGGAATAAATTCGGTCAGTACTGGCACCTGAACATACTTCTGGAATGAAAAAGTATCGTTAACCGGGGGTCCACTGTATATATACTCATAAATTCTAGCAGCTTCAAATCAAGCAGGAGAAAGCTGGTAGGCCCACATGTGAGAGAATGGGTCTGTGGTCAGTGTGCACCATATAAAAAAAAATCCTGGAGCACGCAGTGCATAATGAGAAAAAAACTCTGACCGTTTTTTTTTAATTAAAATGCCGACTTTGTGGTCTATTTTCATATAGTATTTATGGTTGTATTCTCGTTTCTTGGTCTCATTTGATATAATGGAAAGCATATTATAGAAACAGAGGTGATTTTGATTGGTTTTATTATGAAAAGAACCTTGAAATGGAGCTCAAAGTAGGGGAAAAGTTTGATTTTTGCCGATGTTCAAAAGTAAACAAATGATGTCATTTTCCAATAAATGTCCAAGTAGCCATTCTAATATGCAGTCATGAATGGGTTGACATTATTTATACAATTATTACAATATTGCAGTAGTCTGCATAACAGTAAATCTTCTATTTTTTGTTTGAATAAAAATTCAAAATAGAGAGCAAGAGTAATATCAGAGGGGCCTGAAGACGTGACTGATGAACAAAGAAAATGTTATTTTAGAGCCAGGAATGTCTGCATTGTTCATTCTAGACCCTATTTTGAAATTGTCATATTTTTTTAATTTTCATGAAATTGGCCAAATTGCAAATTTCTGACCACATTATTGGGTAGTTGACATTGGTAAATTGGCAGTTTCTTGTACTCAATCGATAGAAAAAATGGAGTTCTAAAGAAATGGCTATGAGTTTGGCTGACTGGAACAATGGAATTAGCTGAAAGTAGGGCTCAAAGTGGGCGAATAGCCGATTCTTAAATATCGCCGAGGTCGCTAACTTCGTGAGAGCGTAATTCCATCAGTTTTCCATCAAATTTCGTTCTTTTGGTGTAGTTACAATCAGGAAAAGATTCTCTATCATTTCATAAGAATTTTTTTTGGGGGGGTAGGGGTAGGGGGGGGATTTTGTGACACCAGGAGACACCTCAGGATTTGGGGTTGCAACAGTCTAGGGGTTAAGGAGATGTGTGCAATGTGGACTAGGATGGAAAGATTTGTGGAGGAACATCACCCTGACAAAGCTGTTGCAGGCTGTGTATGCGACATGTTCCATGGCAATGTCTTGTCTCATTTTAGGCAAATTTTAAAGAAACGCCTTTCTGGAACAATTTTTTGAGTGACAGGGGTCCAGAGAGCAAGTCTGTGAGCAGGGGTCTCGACAGTCAAAGAGTTATTGTTTGCTGATGAGAGCTATAACAGTATAATGGATAAGAGAAAGAACTCCTTATCTAAAAAATAAATGCTGTTTAGTGGCACAGTGATTCTGGAAAGAATCCAAACAGTGGTCTCTACAAAAAAAAAAAAAAAAAAAAAAAAAAAAAAAAAAAAAAAAAAAAAAAAAAAAAAAAAAAAAAACTGTCAAGTTGTAGAACCAACACTCAGCATGTATTTTAGGATTACTATATAGTCTTGCTACATCAAGGGCACTCCCAGACTAAAGACCTGTAGCTACATTATGGATCTGACAAGCATTGTAAGTCCCAACAACAACCCTCTAAATACAGCTGATTGCTCAAATGATTGGGCAGACAATCCTAAGTGTTCTTCTTTCCCTCGAACACTGAAAATTCTCTTCTTTTTCTCCATTCTCTGTCTCCCACCCTAATCTTCCCATCTACACTGGTGCTGGCAGTGCTCAAAATCTATCATATGTGCAATTAATGCACATTTCACTGCACAGTACCACTCTAGTCCTCAACAATGCTAGTTAATATTGCTAGTGTTATTTTATATTATAGGCAGGATGAGGAGTGTTATGCATACACATTTACTTACATACTGTTCGTGGATAAATGGTGCTTTTATAGCAATATAACTTTAAAAGGAAAAAGAATAAGGGCTTTTTTACCTAGGCATATATCTGTTTAAACAATGGAAGACTACAGGAAAGTGTAATTCACAAAATGTTCAGAGAAATGAATATATAAATTGATCTAAAAGGATATTTTGTGGAATGCATTGCTGATAAGGAAAGATTATCTGTACTGTTCTTACTCTTTAACATTTGAAGTACAGTAGAGCTCCACTTACATGGCAGGTTAGGTTCCAGGCTACTGCCGTAAAGTGGAAATCACGGTAAAGTGAAACACCATTTTCTTCTACTTATAAATGCATAGAAATACTAGATAATAAGTTTACACAAACATGTATTAAGTTAGCAATAGAACTTGGCATTAAAAAACAATAAAAAAGTAAAATACACATATAGTACACTCATTACTTACCTTAAAATATTTGCAGTCTTAATCTAGTAGTATATACTGTAAGAAATCAGGTGTGGTATGTATGGTAGACAGCCAGGCCACCCCACCCACACACAATATTCTATGACATTTAACCCTTTGACTGTTTCAGCCGTATATTTACGTCTTACGAGCCAGTGTTTCGGATGTATATATACTCAATAATTCTAATGGCTTTAAATCAAGCAGGTCTGTGTGGTCAGTGTGCACTGTATAAAAAAATCCTGCAGCACGCAGTGCATAATGAGAAGAAAAAACTCCAACCGTGTTTTTGGATTAAAATGCTGACTTTGAGGTGTATTTTCTTATAGTATTCATGGATGTATTCTCGCTTTCTTGGTCTTATTTGATAGAATGGAAAACATATTACAGACATAGAGATAATTTTGATTAGTTTCACGATGAAAACGACCTTGAAATTGAGTTCAAACTAGCGGAAATGTTCGATTTTTACCAATGTTCAAGAGTAAGTAACTCACACCACACGTCCAACACACGTCAACTGGGGAGTTTAATATTCTTTCACAAGTGCACTGATATTATTTATACCATTTTTACAATAATGCAGAAGTTTGCATAACCCTTAAATGGTCCAAACGTATATATACTATACATTCACTTGAGCAGCGCCCCAAATGTTTTGGAAAAAAAAAAAAAAAAAAAAAATTATATATAGAAAAAAAAGAGCATATTTTTTAAGTACATATTTTAGAATAAAAAAAATTTAGGGTCAGTACGTACCGAGATATGAGGCCGAGAAGTTGGTACTAGATGTTCATGTGACAGCAACATCGAGTCCTGCCGCTTGCAGAAGTGTCGCCGATATACCTTTTTTTCTATTTTTCATTTTATTTTATGTAATTTTTATGTTCTGATAATTACAATTATCAGAACATAATTTTTATGTTCTGATAATTACAATTTGTAGTAGTTCTTGTCATTTTATAACCAATCTTTGTTCTGACACTAGTATTAGGTACTGAAATTGTACTCCAATTGTCACAAACACACTGATAGGTGGATATTTACACCTGCCTTAGCCATTTACTATTGTCTTGGAATATGTATATACAAAGTATTTATATGTCCCAGCAATGTTTTGGATATGTGGAAGTATATAATAACGAGGAGGAGGAGGAGACAGAGGAGGAGGAGGAGGAGACGGAGGAGGAGGAGATGGAGGAGGAGACGGAGGAGGAGACAGAGGAGGAGACGGAGGAGGAGACAGAGGAGGAGGAGATGGAGGAGGAGGAGACGGAGGAGGAGGAGACGGAGGAGGAGGAGGAGGAGATGGAGGAGGAGGAGATGGAGAAGGAGATGGAGGAGGAGGAGTATTTGTTTTTGTAAACAAGTTTTGTACACAATATATTGATAATTATGTTTGGGTGCTTACTGTGTTGTATACAATGAGTGTATATATGTACATTGCACCTTACTTTGGTCTCACAGGCCACGTAAGTTATGTGAAAAAATAAAATTGTGAAAAAAAAAAAAAACTTCAAATACAAGTAAACCTAAGTTTACCGGGTGAGCACAGTCGTGGCTGTTGCCATATGCAGCTCATTTTCTGCAAACTTCACCCCTCTATATCTCGGTAAGTACTGATAGCAAAAAAAATTTTTTGGACTAAAACACTCGGATAAATAATCTTAACATTTTCATAAGAAAAAATAATTTTTTTTTTTTCGAATATTTTGAGACATAGAATGACAGTTTCAGAAAGGGGCCTGCGACAGTCAAAGGGTTAACATAATATATGACATTTAAAGACTCAATGATTATTATTGAATAGTTTTATTATTACAGTGGACCCCTGGTTCTCAGCTGGTTCTGTTATGGGCTAACTCGGTTATCAGCTGGTGTTTTGGAGCCCAGTTATCGGCCATTAATTCGGTGATTGGCCGTTTGGGACGCGACCATCCACTGACTGGGGCCGTTTACGTTTACACGTCAGTTTGGCTTTGTCTCTCAGTGGCTGAGGAAGCTTTTCCTCATACATCCAAACATTTCACTTGTTTTCCATTGTTTTAAGTGCTTTTTTTTTTTGCAGTGCAACTGTGAAATAAGTAACCATGGCTCCAAAGAAAGTTCCTGTGGTAAAGAAAGTGGGAAACACCATGGAATTTTAGTGTGAAGTGAAAGAAAAGTCTGAGAGTGGTATGAAGGTGGTGGAACTTGCCAGGATGTACAGCAAGAATAAATCAACAATTACATCCATCCTGGCAAAGAAAGAACAAATCAAAGATGCTGATGTTGCAAAAGGAGTAACTTTTCTAACTAAACAAAGGACACCAATAATGGAAGAGATGGAAAAGTTATTATTATTGTGGATTAAGGAAAAAGAATTAATGGGAGACAGTGTTGTGGAGTCTATTATTTGTGAGAAGGCAAGGCAGTTGCACGAGGATCTTGCAAAGAAAATGCCTGGAACAAGTGCTGCAGGTTGGGAATTTAGGGCCAGCAAAGGATGGTTTAATAGATTTAAGAATCGTAGTGGCATACACAGTGTTGTAAGGCATGGTAAGGCAGCAAGTTCTGACAAATGTTCGGCTGAAAAATTTGTGCAGGAATTCCAGGGGTACATAGAGGCTGAAGAATTCAAACCCCAACAAGTGTTCAACTGTGATGAAACAGGCCTGTTTTGGAAGAAAATGCCAAACAGGACCTACATTACCCAGGAAGAAAAGGCACTGCCAGGACACAAGCCTATCAAAGACAGGCTTACTCTTTTGTTGTGTGGTAATGCTAGTGGGGATTTCAAAGTGAAGCCTTTACTCATGTATCACTCAGAAAATCCCAGAGTATTCAACAAAAACAATGTCATGAAGAACAGACTGTGTGATGTGGAAAGCTAATCATAAGGCATGGCTCACAAGGCAAATTTTCAAAGAGTGGATTAATGATGTGTTTGGCCCAAGTGTGAAAAAATACCTCCTGGAAAAGAGACTGCCACTCAAGTGCCTCCTGTTACTGGAAAATGCTCCTGCACATCCTCCAGACTTGCAATACAAAGTGTTTTTCGGACTTCAGTTTCATCATAATGAAGTTCTTGCCTCCCAACACCACTCCTCTCCTCCAGCCCATGGACCAGCAGGTCATTTCTAACTTCCAAAAAACTCTACACAAAAGCAGTATTTCAAAAGTGACATCAGACACTCAGTTGACCCTAAGAGAGTTCTGGAGGAATCACTTCACTATCCTCCATTGCATAAGCCTTATAGGTAAGGCTTGGGAGGGAGTGACTTCCAGGATTTTGAACTCTGCTTGGAGAAGACTGTGGCCAGATTGTGTCCAAGAGAAGGATTTTGAAGGGTTTGAGGCTGACCCTGACTCTGCCGACCCTGTGGACTCTATTGTGGCACTGGGGAAGTCCCTGGGGTTGGAGGTGAGTGGCAAGGATGTGGAAGAGTTAGTGGAGAACCACAGGGAAAAGCTAATCACTGAAGAGCTGCAAGAGCTTCAACTTTGAACAACAACAGACTGCAGCTGAGGAACTTGCTTCAGAGGAGGAAGAGGGAGTGAAGGAGGTGCCTTCTTCAGAGATTAAAGAAGTGTGTGCAATGTGTGACAAAGCTGAAACAAGCCATATCTGCAACATGTTTAGTGACAAAACACTGTCCCACTTCAGGGAAATCTTAGAGAGATGCTAGAAACAAAGCACTCTGGACAGTTATTTTGTGAGACAGGGATCCAGTGATTTTCAAGCTGGTCCTAGTGGTATTAAAAGACAAAGAAGAGAAGTAATCCCAGAGAAGGCTTTGCTACCTAAAGTTTTCATGGAGGGG
Source organism: Cherax quadricarinatus (assembly GCF_038502225.1). NCBI lineage: Eukaryota > Metazoa > Arthropoda > Malacostraca > Decapoda > Parastacidae > Cherax > Cherax quadricarinatus. Next base: position 16,119,802 of record NC_091314.1, read on the forward strand.
GATTTCACTTCCAAACACTAACTCCTCCCTCTTTCCTCCTCCCTATCTTCCAGAAGCCAGCATTAGCCTTCAATAAAGGTATGTAATACTCGCATAATTGTTAAAAAAAAATATTTTTTTGTGAATATTTTTGTCTGGAATGGATTAACCCTTTCAGGGTTGGTGCGGTACTAGTACACCTTGCACGCCAGGGTTGGTGCCATACTAGTACGCATAAATTCTAGCGCCTTCAAATCTAGCAACAGAAAGCTGGTAGGCCTACATATGAAAGAATGGGTCTATGTGGTCAGTGTGCGCAGTATAAAAAAAATTCTACAGCACACAGTGCATAATGAGAAAAAAAAAACTCAACCGTGTTTTTGGTTTAAAACAGCGACTTTGCAGTGTATTTTCATATGGTATTTATGGTTGTATTCTAGTTTTCCTGGTCTCATTTTATGGAATGAAAGACATATTATGGAAAATGACATTATTTTTATTGGTTTCACAATGAAAAGTACCTTGAAATTGAGCTCAAAGTAGCAGAAATGTTCGATTTTTGCCAAAGTTCAAAAGTAAATAAATCAAGCCATGCATCCAATACACGTCAACTGGTGAGTCTAATATTCTTTCACAAGTGCGTTGGTATTATTTATACCATTTTCTACACTACACCTTTTCTACACTAATGCAGTAGTCTGCACAGCAGTAAATCTTCTATTTTTGTGTGAATAAAAATTCAAACTGGAAAGCAAAAGTAATGTAACTGAGGCCTGGGGATGTGACTAATGAACAGCGGAAATGTTATTGTAGTGCCAGGAATGTCTGTCTTGTTTATTCTGGACCCTATTTGGAAATTGGCATCTTTTGAAATTTGTGTGAAATTAGCAAAATTGCCAATTTTGGACCACTTTATTGGATAGTTGGAATTGGTAAATGGGTGTTCTTTTGTACTAATTCTATAGAAAAAATAGGGTTCTAGTGAAATAGTTATGATTTTTGTCGACTGGTACATTGGAACTGGTCGAAAATAGGGCTAAAAGTGGGCGAAATCGCCGCTGCATAAACATCGCCGAGGCCCCTAACTTCGCGACAGCATAATTCCCTAAGTTTTCCAACAAATTTCATACTTTTGGTGTCATGATGATCAGGAAAAGATTCTCTATCATTTCATAAGAAAAAATAATTATTTTATTTTTCGAAAAATATCCGACCCCGAGAACAAGTTTAGGAGAGGGCCTGCCGACCCTGAAAGGGTTGATTATATTTCCATTAATTCTTATGGGAAATATTAATTCGGTTTTCAGCCATTTCGGTTATCGGCCGACCTGGAACGGATCACGGCCGATAACCGGGGGGGTCCACTGTATTACTAATATGGCATCTCGAGACATAAGACACTTTTAGCAATTTTAATGTGTACCTGGATGCCAGCACAGTGTGTAAGTTTATTTAGGTACAGGTATACATAAGTATAATTATCAGAGTACATATAAATATGAAATAACTTTTAAAAACACTTGAAATTTTAGACTTTCCAGACATAATGGAGCTCACGGAGAATGTAAACTGGGTGGTGTGTGGTGACCGTATTAGAAAGCCAGGTGGAAGAGCCGTATAATGAGTTTTGGTCATAATTTGAAATGTCCGTATTAGCAGAACACCATAAAGCGGAGCCCTACTGTAATGTGATGCAAATACTGTAAAATCTATTCAATGCTTTACAATCATGATAAAGTATGACATAAAACACACTGATAACCCAAAAACAATATTCAAAACATCTAATACACATTATATGCTCATGTCACACTCATGTGTACAAAGTATAAATAATTTTCAACAGAACTTCCTTTTTACAAATTTTTAAACTCGTAAATATTTTGCATCTGTATACTTCAAAAATCCATAATATGCCATCAATAAAAACATTCAAAGTTCTATTCATAAAAACTTCTTAATACAAAATACACAAATGAACATCTGTAAGTAACAACTTCTTAAAAAAAAAAAGGTAAATAACATTAAGTACAATAACATTAATCATTTCAAGTTAAATAAAGCCATATTTTGACCATTTCTTAACCTTCATGATTCTATAAAATTTTATTACAGACTAAAACAATGAACTCATTAAGAAAACAAATTACAGTGGACCCCCGCTTTACGATCAGCTCCCAATGCGACCAATTATGTAAGTGTATTTATGTAAGTACGTTTGTATGTGTATGTTTGGGGGTCTGAAATGGACTAATCTAATTCACAATATTCCTTATGAGAACAAAATCGGTCAGTACTGGCACCTGAACATACTTCTGGAATGAAATAATATCGTAAACCGGGGGTCCACTGTATATAAGTAATTTTAAGAATTGTTTGGAATTTCTTGCAGAAAACGCTATGAGTTTTGTTCTTCAAATATGACTGTGGTGAAATTTTAAACATAGGAAATTAAAGATTCATTATTTATACCAAAGAAAGATAACAAACCAACAGAAGATGCTTATATGTATCTTGTGGTTGTGCTATCTACGTACATACATACGTACGTGTGTGTGTGTGTGTGTGTGTGTGTGTGTGTGTACTCACCTAGTTGAGTCCTAGCTCCTGGCCCCGCCTCTTCACTGGTCGCTAGTAGGTCACTCTCCCTGAACCGAGCATTTTATCATACCTCTGCTTAAAGCTAAGTATGGATCCTGCCTCCACTACATTGCTTCCCAAGCTATTCCACTTCCTGACTACTCTGTGGCTGAAGAAATACTTCCTAACATCCCTGTGATTCATCTGTGTCTTCAACTTCCAACTGTGTCCCCTTGTTGCTGTGTCCCATCTCTGGAATATCCTGTCTTTGTCCACCTTGTCAATTCCTCTCAGTATTTTGTATGTCATTATCATGTCCCCCCTATCTCTCCTGTCGTGTGTGTGTGTGTGTGTGTGTGTGTGTGTGTGTGTGTGTGTGTGTGTGTGTGTGTGTGTGTGTGTGTGTGTGTGTGTGTGTGTGTGTGTGTGTACTCACCTATTTGTGGTTGCAGGGATCGATTCATATCTCCTGGCCCCGCCTCTTCACTGACTGCTACTGGGTCCTCTCTTTCCCTGCTCCATGAGCTTTATCAAACCTCGTCTTAAAACTATGTATGGTTCCCGCCTCCACTACGTCAGTGTGTGTGTGTGTGTGTGTGTGTGTGTGTGTGTGTGTGTGTGTGTGTGTGTGTGTGTGTGTGTGTGTGTGTGTGTGTGTACTCACCAAGTTGTACTCACCTAGTTGAGTCCTAGCTCCTGGCCCTGCCTCTTCACTGGTCGCTACTAGGTCACTCTCCCTGAACTGTGTGCTTTATCACACCTCTCCTTAAAGCTATGTATGGATCCTGCCTCCACTACATCGCTTCCCAAGCTATTCCACTTCCTGACTACTCTGTGGCTGAAGAAATACTTCCTAATATCCCTGTGATTCATATGTGTCTTCAACTTCCAACTGTGTCCCCTTGTTGCTGTGTCCCATCTCTGGAATATCCTGTCTTTGTCCACCTTGTCAATTCCTCTCAGTATTTTGTATGTTGTTATCATGTCCCCCCCCTGTGTGTGTGTGTGTGTGTGTGTGTGTGTGTGTGTGTGTGTGTGTGTGTGTGTGTGTGTGTGTGTGTGTGTGTGTGTGTGTGTGTGTGTGTGTGTGTGTGTGTGTGCGCGCGTGCGCGCGCATATGCGTGCATGCGATACTAGGTTCACTCTCTTATGGTTTCAGGAGCATTATTATACCTCTTCTTAAAGTTTTGTACTGATACTGCTTTTACCACTTTGCTCTCCATGTTGTTCCACATTCTGACTACTCTAAGGCTGAAGAAATACTTCTTAACATCCATGTGACTCACCTGAGCTTTCAACTTCAAGCTGTGCCCTCGTGTTCTTCTTTCCCATCTCTCAAACAATCTATCCCTATTCACCCTAACAATTCCTTACAGCCTCTTCTATGTTATCATATCACCCCTAGTCCTGCTGTCCTCCAGTCTCATCAGGTCAAGTTCACTGAACCTCTCATCATAGGACATAATCCTTAGCTCTGGGACTAGTCTTGCTGTAGTACTCTGCACTGTCTCCAGTTTCTTGACATGTATGACCAGGTATGGGTTTCAAACAGGTACTGTATACTCCAATATGGGCCTGACATACACAGTACACAGTGTCATAAAAGACTTCTCACTTAGATATCCTAAAGCTAGTCTTAGATATGCTGTTGCAGTTATTTAGTTGGTGTGGGTCTCAGGCAATATAAGGCCTCGAGTGAGGTTTGCAGCCTTTGCCTGTACTCCATCTGCAGTCTTCTTTGCCCTTCCCCAAACTTCATAAGTTTGCACTTGCTGGGGATAAATTCCAAGAGCCACTTGTAAGCCCTTCCTGGTCCATATTTCCTCCTATTCTCCTCATTTGCTTCACATCATCTGCGAGGAAGAATAACTGACTTTATCCCTTCTGTTGTCATTCACATATACAAAAAGCAGCACCAGCCCTAGTACTGATTCCTGTGGAGCCCCACTTATCACATACACCCATTCCGGCACCTGTTCCTGGTAAAATCACTTCTTTCTTTCCTGTTAAGTATGCCTTGATTCACTGCAGTGCTTTTCCTCTTATTCCCTCTTACTCCTCTAGTTTCTGTACCAGTCTCTTGTGCAGTACTGTGTCAAAAGTCTTCATACAGTCCAAGAAGATGCAATCTACCCATCCCTCTCTCTCCTGCCTTACTTCTGTTATCTTGCTGTAGAATACCAGTAGGTTTGTGAGACTGGATTTACCATCTATACAGTCATGGTAGTTATCATGTATGAGCCCACTCCTTATTATATGCTCCACTACTTTTCTCCTGATAATCTTCTCCATAACTTTACATACTATGCATGTCTGTGACACTGGTCTGTAGTTTAACACTATCTGTCTGTCTCAGTTCTTAAAAATTGGGACTACATTTGCTGCCTTCCACACCTCCGGCAGTTGCCCTGTGTTGATAGACTTGTAATAAAGTTGGTAGAATAACCGACAATATTATAACTTTGTTGGGAGTTGTGTTGATGCGTGGAGAATTAATGATCTGAAGAGCTCTTTTCTTGCAGTCTTTGATGAAAAAAGGAGGAAAATGTAACTCAGTGAATGTTTGGTGAATATATGTACATTCCTCGTCAAGAAACTCAGGACTGCAAATTCGGTATGCTCTTAGGAAAAACCCGATGATGATGCCTCTTTGTGTCCATGTATTGTTTGTAATGGCTTGATAAAGCTCCTGGAGAGTGAAACGTTGCCACAATAAATGTCACATTAGTTGCACTTGTGTCCTTTTACTTTACGTTGATAGACTTGCTGAAGATTGGTGCTAGAAGCAGACACACACCTCTTCTCATTCTCTCAGGATTCATGGAGAGGTATTAACTGGTCCCACCACATTCAAAGTATCTAGCTCACACAGAAGTTTTGTCACCTTCTTCCCAATTGTGTGCATTATGATCAACAGTTCCTGGTGCACTCTACTTCTTCGGTTTGTTGGTAGCCTTCCTGTTTCCTCTAAGAATACCTCTCACCTAACGAAGGATTACATACCATCAGATACGAATTTTAAACATTCTTGGTAATTAAAGCTTTTGTTCTACATCTGAAAAAGAGAGGTGCCCCAATCTGGTTATAAAATGCCACCCAATTCTGAGTATATAACAACTGTTACATAGATTTATCTTTTGCTGACCTCCTTACAGACTTCATGATCATTCCTTGTGAGGTTCCATCCTTGTGAAGGAAGGAACTTTGGGTCATATTTGGCTTTCGATGCTACATCATTCTCAAAATGTCACTGAGCCTCTCTTCTAGCCCTTGTTTTCTTGAGTTCTTTGTCTGTATATTTTTTCCATGCTCTCTACACCTTTTGGTAAACCATGGCTCACTCTGTTCTTCCCATTGTTTCTTTTGCTCCTGGGTACAAATCTCTCCTCTGCCTCTCTGACCACACTGTCTTCCCCTCTAGTTGTCTTTCCCACTGCACCTCATTCAGGAATTGCATCATAGCTGTGCAGTCCCCACTTTTTGAAGTGTGGCTTATCACATCCTTCCCATGCTCACTCTATCCACTATTGCTTCCATAAAGGATTCGAAACTTAAGACCATGTGGTTAGCCCCCAGGGGCCTTTCATATGTAATATCCCCTATGTGAGAACTACTCAGGGTGAACACAAGGTCCAGGCTTGCATTCTCATTGTGTCCTTAACATGTTTTTGCATGAAGTTCTACATTAACATCTCCAACATCTTAGCCCTCCCCTTTTCTGGTCCCTCATGTGGCTCTAAGTTCTCGCAGTCAATTTCCTTCACCCATAATCAGTGGCTTTGCCTGCTCATGTAGGCTGTCCTGGTCCTCTCAAATAATGTACCCAACACTTCTCTGTTATTTTTCATAATATTCTTGTCTAGTCTCTTGCTATTTAATGGAGGGTTGTACAATATTGTTATCACCACCTTGGGACCCCTGGTTTTGTGTATGTCTACTATGTTTACCTGGAGAGAGTTCCACGGCCCGGTCTGTGACCAGGCCTCCTGCTGGATCAGAGCCTGATCAACCAGGCTGTTACTGCTAGCTGCACGCAATCCAACGTACGAGCCACAGCCCGGCTGGTCAGGTAGTCCTTGCTTCCCCTCTATTCAACTCATCTCCTTAAAACTCCACTGGTTTCTGACTAGCAGTGACAGAGAGAGAGAGAGAGAGAGAGTGAGTTTGTGAGTGTAACTGTGACTGAGTGTGTGACTGTGAGTGTGTGTGTGTGTGTGAGTGAGTGAGTGAGTGAGTGAGTGTGTGTGTGTGTGTGTGTGTGTGTGTGTGTGTGTGTGTGTGTGTGTGTGTGTGTGTGTGTGTGTGTGTGTTTTATACATAACATGAAACCTGATAATTACAATTACATGTTTGATTACACAATATGACAGACTTAAGAAGCACAAATCTGTAGCAACATCAACAAGAACAATAAGCCATTGCTATAGAGACAACAGGTATCAAAGGCATATTAGAAATATCTTCACATTGGTATTACAATGGAATGATTTACAAGAGGAGGTAGTAGATGCTACAACCATACACACAGAATATACATATTTTTCTGTGGTAAAAACAAAATATACTGAAATGTATTTCTGGCATTTTCCAAAACTTATATTTTATGTCCTATGATTGATGGGTTAACAAGTGAGACTGAAGAGATGATCTCTGAGATGAACGGTATGGACATTTGGAGCATACGTATGGCTTCTCTCCTGTGTGGATTCGAATATGGGTTTTCAAATTATAATTTTGAGAAGCCCGGAAGGGACAGTATGGGCACATAAATGGCTTTTCTCCAGTATGTGTACGGAGATGCTGTTTCAGGTTATCTTTAGTAGTCGCACCATGGGAACAATAAGGACAGGAAAATGGCTTCTCTCCAGTGTGGGTCCGAATGTGCTTTGTAAGATGGTCTTTTCTAACTGAAGAGTATGTGCAAAAAGGACAATGATGTAACTTGCCTGTGCCTCCTCTTGTATAATTCCTCGATCCATCAGTGTTCAGCCCCACCTGTCGGGAACGCCGTACTCAGTCATTGAGATCACTTATAAAGCTAATGTGACAAGTGTGACTTTGAAGAATCTTACCTATACAAACACTTCACACAGAAAGAAAACATCAAATCAGAACTTTATTTGCTTAATAAAAAATACTACAGCTTTTGTCATTTGAACCTTTCCATAAAAAAGAGAAACTGTAATATATTATATATATCAATGACTACATTAGTAAATATTTAATAGAAACCTGATTTGCTGATAAAAATAACTCTTTTCTGAGGTATTTAAAAGTTAAACAAAATATCTCTAAGTTATCGAAAGTCTGATAAGTGGGAGGTTTTTAAGTGTACATATGCTGTCTCATCAAGCCACCCTTAAAACTTAAGCTAATTATCCCCAATGACTTCAGCACTCTGCAACAATACAGATTTAACCCGATGATATTGTACCGCAAAAATCTGTTAGTTTTAGATTTCATGTGAAACACATACAGTCAATCTATTAATCAATCACTGTTACACAAGGCCTGGTGTAGGACCAGGCCACAAAGGCAATAACTACCCAGAACTGACTAGAGGTAGGTAGACAAATATGCAAAAAAAAGTGGATAAGATATGAAATTCATTCTTTTCCTTGTGGAACAGGTATTGCCTTATCATATTTCTAGATATAGATTTATGATAAAAATCTTAAGAGATATGTACAGTACTGTAAACTGAAGTGTGCAAATTGTCAGTTTCATGCTAAACTAAGCAAAGGTCATGGAGATACAGAAATTTTGATACATCAAAACTCTCTCTCTCTCAAATTAGGATAAAACATTACAGTGGAACCTCGGTTATCGTCTTTAATTCGTTCCAGAGAGTCTGACGAAAACCGAATTCGGCGAAAACTGAAGTAACATTTCCCATAAGAAATAACGTAAATCCAATTAATCCATTCTAGACACCCAAAAATATTAACAAAAAATACATTTTATAGAGAATAACTATAGTTTTACATACAGAAAACAATGAAAATTATAAAGCACTAATGAAATCGATAAATGAACTTTAAATCACTTTTACCTTTACTGAGACTCGTGTTGGAGTATGCAAGATGGTGAGGAGGGGAGAGGGAGGAGAGGTTATCTCTACCACCACTACTGCGACCCTCTACCACAATCACAACCACCCTCTACCACCATCACTACCACCTTCTACCACCATCACTACTGCCCCTCTACCACCATCACTACTACCCTCTACCACCATCACTACCACCCTCTACCACCGTTGAATTCTATTGTGTTTCACACCTTCTTTATCAAAGGGCTGACACTCGGAACTTTCTTTGGTGGCTTATTTAGTAGTCATACTCAATAAACAAGCACAAAAAACTATGGATTATTACGAAATGCTTCATATGAATGCGCAGGGTAATGTTCACTCGACGAGAAACAAAGCCAGACTGACTCAGAATGTGTGCATTGGATGCTTTGTGTGGGCGTGGGCAGACTGACATGGTCAGAACAGCTGACGAAAACCAAGGTGATAAACGAAAACTGGGACAATATTTTGATGAAACAAGTCGTTGAAAACAGAATTCGACGAAAACCAGGGGAAATGAAAATCAAGGCTCCACTGTATACAGTGGACCCTCAGTTATCGGCCGTTCTGTTTTTTCGGCTTCTGGTTATTGGCCGTTATTTCGCTTATCAGCAGTAGTGGACACGTCCACCGCCAGCCGCTCGCTAGTTCCTGAGTCAGTGTGGCTGTGTCTCTGGGCAAGTGAGGAAGCTTCTCCTCATTCATCCAAACATTTCAATATGATCCATTGTTTTTTGTGGTTATTGATTAAGTGCAACTGCGAAATAAGCAATCATGACCCCAAAGAAAGTTCCTTTGGTAAAGAAAGTGAGAAAATGATGAAATTTAACCCTTTGAGGTTCGTGAGGCCCTTGTCCAAACTCGTTCTCAGTATGAAATTTGATGAAAAACTTACGGAATTATGCTCTTGCAAAGTTAGCGGTCTCAAAGTTGGTGATTTCGCCAACTTTGGGCCCTATCTTCGGCCAATTCCAATGTTGCAGTTGACTAAAATCATAGCTATTTTCCTAGAACTCCATTCGTTCTATCGGCTGAGTACAAGAATCTACCCATTTACCGATTTCAACTACTCAATAAAGTGGTCAGAATTTGGCAATTTGGGCAATTTCACACAAATTTCAAAAGATGCCAATTTCAAAATAGGGTTCACGAATAAACAAGACAGACATTCATGGCACTAAAATAACATTTTATCTGTTCATTAGTCACGTCTCTAGGCCCCTCTTACATTACTTATGCTTTCCATTTTGAATTTTTATTCTCACAGAAAACAGAAAGTTTTCTGTTATGTACTATACTACTGCATCATTGTAAAAATGGTATAAATGCTATGAGCGCACTTATGAAAGAATATTAGACTCACCAATTGACGTGTATTGCATGCATGGATTGATTTGTTTACTGTTGAATATCGGCAAAAATCGATCATTTTCGCTACTTTGAGCTCAATTTCAAGGTACTTGTCATCATGAAACCAATCAAACCAAGGAAACCAGAATATAACCATATGTACCATATGAAAATTCACTAGAAAGTCGCTGTTTTAACCCTTTCAGGGTCCCCAGGCCCTCTCCGAGACTTGTTCCCAGGGTTCCAAAATTTAAAAAAAAAAAAAAAAAAAAAAAAAAAAAAATCTTATGAAAAGATAGAGAATCTTTTCCCGATCATAATGACACCAAAAGTATGAAATTTGATGGAAAACTTATGGAATTATGCCCTCGCGAAGTTAGCGGTCTACGCATCGGCGATTCTGCCCACTTTGAGCCCTATTCTCGGCCAATTCCAGTGTACTAGTCAACAAAAATCATAACTATTTCGCTAGAACTCCATTTTTTTCTATCAAATGAGTACAAGAAACACCCCATTGCTGATTTCGACTATCCAATAAAGTGGTCAGAATTTAGCAATTTTGCCAATTTCACACAAATTTCAAAAGATGCCAATTTCCGAATATGGTCCAGAATAAACAAGAAAGACATTCTTGGCACTAAAATAAAAAGTTCTCTGTTCGTTAGTCACATCCCCAGGCCCCTCTTATATTTCTTTGGCTTTCCACTTTGAATTTTTATTCTTACAAAAAATAGAAGATTTACTGTTATGCAGACTACTGCATTAGTGTAGAAATGGTATAAATAATATCAGCGCACTTGTGAAAGAATATTAGACTCACCAGTTGACGTGTATTGGACGCTTGGCATGATTTGTTTACTTTTGAACTTTGGTAAAAATTGAACATTTCTGCTACTTTGAGCTCAATTTCAAGGTACTTCTCATTGTAAAACCAGTCAAAATCATCTCGATTTCTGTAATATGTCTCCCATTCTATAAAATGAGAAAAGGAAAACTAGAATACAACAATAAGTACCATACGAAAATACAGTGCAAAGTCGCTGTTTTAATCCAAAAACATGGTCAGTTGTTTTTTTTTCTCATTACGCACTGTGTGCTGCAGGATTTTTTTTTTATACTGCGCACAATGACCACATAGATCCATTCTTTCATATGTAGGCCTACCAGCTTTCTCTCACCAGATTTGAGGGCGCTAGAATTTAGGCATACTAGTACGTCAAAAACCCTGGGGCGTAAGCCATACTAGTATTGCCGAAACCCTGAAAGGGTTAAACCAAAAACTCAGTTGAAGTTTTTTTTCTCATTATGCACAGCGTGCTTCAGGATTTTTTTATACTACACACACACTGACCACACAGACCCATTCTTTCATATGCAGGCCTGCCAGCTTTCTTCCACCAGATATGAAGACGCTAGAATTTAGGCGTACAAGTACGTGACCGACCCTGGCTGCATTGACGTACTTGTACATGACCGACCCTCAAAGGGTTAAGAAAGAAGTTGTTGAAAAGTATGAGAGTGAAGAAGGAAGAGAGAGGGGAGACTGTGCCTTCTTAAGTGATTCTACGATACATACGATACTAAAGCAGCAGGAGTCAATAAAGGCTATAGTGCCAGCCAGCGTTCAAGTGTAGCATGTAAGTTAAGCAATTAAGTGAGAGAAAAAGGACAACACGAAACTGACTACTCCAATATTGTTAAGAGGTATATAGGGCCAATGACAATATACGCTGCCCTGCCTATCTTCCACCACCCTAAACCAATGCCAGCATCTCTTCCAAGTTACAGTAAGTGTAAATATTTCTTATATATGAAGTGTAAATATTTCTTATTTATAAATTAAAGTGTAAATATTTCTTATTTATAAATTACATACACTGAAGGCTGGAGGCAGTGGAGATGTCATGTCTGAGAACAATGTGTGGTGTGAATATAATGCAGAGAATTCGTAGTTTGGAAGTTAGGAGGAGGTGCGGGATTACCAAAACTGTTGTCCAGAGGCCTGAGGAAGGGTTGTTGAGGTGGTTCGGACATGTGGGGAGAATGGAGCGAAACAGAATAACTTCAAGAGTGTATCAGTCTGTAGTGGAAGGAAGGCGGGGTAGGGGTCGGCCTAGGAAAGGTTGGAGGGAGGGGGTAAAGGAGGTTTTGTGTGCGAGGGGCTTGGACTTCCAGCAGGCATGCGTGATAAGATATGATAAGAAAAGATTTCGTTCGGATTTTTAACCCCGGAGGGTTAGCCACCCAGGATAACCCAAGAAAGTCAGTGCGTCATCGAGGACTGTCTAACTTATTTCCATTGGGGTCCTTAATCTTGTCCCCCAGGATGCGACCCACACCAGTCGACTAACACCCAGGTACCTATTTGCTGCTAGGTGAACAGGACAACAGGTGTAAGGAAACGTGTCGGAATGTTTCCACCCGCCGGGAATCGAACCCGGGCCCTCCGTGTGTGAAGCGGGAGCTTTAGCCACCAGGCCACCGGGCGTGAGCGTGTTTGATAGGAGTGAATGGAGACAAATGGTTTTTAATACTTGATGTGCTGTTGGAGTGTGAGCAAAGTAACATTTATGAAGGGGTTCAGGGAAACCGGCAGGCCGGACTTGAGTCCTGGAGATGGGAAGTACAGTGCCTGCACTCTGAAGGAGGGGTGTTAATGTTGCAGTTTAAAAACTGTAGTGTAAAGCACCCTTCTGGCAAGACAGTGATGGAGTGAATGATGGTGAAAGTTTTTCTTTTTCGGGCCACCCTGCCTTGGTGGGAATCGGCCATTGTGATAATAAAAAATAAAAAAATAAAAATACACTGTTTGTGTGAATAGTGGAGGTGGCCTCTGCTGCCGCCTACACTACCACTAATATGTATGGCTTATGATCTCAGTGGCCCTTATAAACCCAACAACAACACACCACCACCACTCGTGACATATGTAATAACATATTTCATTCATACAACAGTATATACCATGTTTCTATGTTATTAATCTTGTTTAGTATGTCATAGTAGATGAATTGTGATAGATAAATAAGCAGAAGAGTTGATATTACCATCGTATTGAAGGAGTATTTTGTCCTTCTCGGCACAATACTCTCCTCCTCCGTCTTCCATAAGCCAACGAGAGTCTTCAATAAAAGGTATGTAATAGTGATTTAAATGTTCACTTACTTATTTTATTTAGTCCTCATTGTCTCGTGTATGTAAAACTATAGTTAATCTTCAAAAAATTTATTTTTTGTTAATATTTTTGGGTGTCTGAAACGGATTAATTGTATGTATTTACATTAATTCTTATGGGAATTATTATTTCGCTTTTCGATCATTTTGGTTTTAGCCCGACCTTCTGGAACACATTACTGCTGATAACCGAGGGTTCACTGTATTAAGGTTTGCTTTACTACATATATATGAATGCCAATAAAAATGGCTGTAAACTTATCCTTTAAACCCACTGAGGAATTGATAAATGGGTCAGGTAGTTGCATTCCTGAAAACAGTGTGCAATTTAAAAATTGTGTAAAACAAACTGACAAATACAGTACAGTAGGGCCCCGCTTTACGACGTTTCACTTTACGGCATTCCGCTAATATGGTCATTTCAAATTATGACCAAAACCCACTATACGGCTCCCCCCACCTGACTTTCTAATACGGTCACCGCGCCCCACCTGGTTTGTTTACATTCTCCGTGAGCTCAGTAAGCACCAAGTCTCTCCATTTTGTCTGGAAACTCCAAAATTTCAAATGTTTTTAAAAGTTATTTCATATTTTATATATACTCTGATAATTATACTTATGTATACCTGTACCTAAATAAACTTACATACTGTGCTGGTACACATTAAAAACGGTAAGTGTGTCTTATGTCTCCAGACGTCATATTAGTAATGATAATAATAATCATCGAGTCTCATTTAAATGTCATATATTACGTTAAATACACATTTTCATTAATCCATCTATGATATTTTTTCAAAATTATATAATAAACATGATGCATAACATATAAATAAGATAAATACACCCCACAGTAGAATAAATAAACATAAATGTGAGATGTGGTTGCAGACGACTTGCACAAGTGATGCCATATTAGAAATAATAATAATAATAATACTCACCGAGTCTCATTAAATGTCGTATATTACGTTAATATACACATTTTCATTAATCCATCCATGATATTTTTTTTCAAAATTATATAATAAACACGATACATTACATAAAAAGATGATAAATACACCCCACAATAGAATAAATAAACATAAATATGAGACGTGGTAGCCAGATAACTTGTACAAGTGACGCCAAGAATAACATTTTCTCTAATCTAACATAAGAGAAAATGTGTTACTGGGGGTAACTGTAGAAAATTATTCCTTTCATATGTATGTAAGTTTATTCAGGTATACACAAATACAGTTACATAGATTATCATACATAACAACATATGTGTAGAGAACCTAGGATAACCCAAAAAAGTCAGAGTGACTTATTTCCATTGCCTTCACTCAGAGCTTCATTTCTTCTCAAAATGATGTGACATGAGAATGGGAGTGTTCTTCTTTATTTATTCTACTGTATCAATGTAGAGACAACCTGTACACAATGTAACATGTACACAAACCAGACATGTACACTTTGTTTGTTTACAAAACTTACCTTTGCCTGGTTTGTTTACATAACTCTGCGCCTGTACTCTCTCATGTACTCATTCTTTCTCTCTCTCATTTATTCGTTTTATCTCATTTACTTACTCCTGACCCTACATTAAGACTACAAATATTTTAAGGTAAGTAATGAGTGAACTGTATATACATTTTATCGCTTTGGGATGCTTAAATATCATAGAATAGTATGTGTAGGTGGGTTAGCCTGGTATGGTAGCGTGGCTGATTACCATACATACCACACTTGATTTCTTACAATAAATACTACTTGTCTCACCCTAGATTAAGACTATAAATATTTTAAGGTAAGTAATGAGTGCACTATGTGTGCATTGTACTTTTTTATTGTTTTTTGATGCCTGGTTCTATTGCTAACTTAATATATGTTAGTGTAAACTTGTTATCTAGTGTTTGTATGCATTTATAAGTGGAAAAAAAGGGTGTTCCACTTTACGGTGGTTTCCGTTTTACGGCGGTAGCCTGGAACCTAACCTGCCGTACAAGTGGGGCCCTACTGTATAAGGGGAAAAAAAGGTTACATTTTTTAGCCCTGTAAATAAAAGTAATTTTTTAATAAAGGAGTTTTACAACTATCAGTTTCCACAACTATCACCTATCACCACCACAACCACAGCTCCCACAACTATTAACCCTTTGAGGGTCGCCAGGCCCTCTCAGAGACTTGTTCTCAAGGTCGCCAAAATTTAAAAAAAAAAAAAATATTTTTTTTCTTATTGTTTACCTGGAGTTTACCTGGAGAGAGTTCCGGGGGTCAACGCCCCCACGGCCCGGTCTGTGACCAGGCCTCCAGGTGGATCAGAGCCTGATCAACCAGGCTGTTGCTGCTGGCTGCACGCAAACCAACGTACGAGCCACAGCCCGGCTCGTCAGGAACCGACTTTAGGTGCATGTCCAGTGCCAGCTTGAAGACTGCCAGGGGTCTGTTGGTAATCCCCCTTATGTATGCTGGGAGGCAGTTGAACAGTCTCGGGCCCCTGACACTTATTGTATAGTCTCTTAACGTGCTAGTGACACCCCTGCTTTTCATTGGGGGGATGGTGCATCGTCTGCCAAGTCTTTTGCTTTCGTAGTGAGTGATTTTCATGTGCAAGTTCGGTACTAGTCCCTCTAGGATTTTCCAGGTGTATATAATCATGTATCTCTCCCACCTGCGTTCCAGGGAATACAGGTTTAGGAACCTCAAGCGCTCCCAGTAACTGAGGTGTTTTATCTCCGTTATGCGCGCCGTGAAGGTTCTCTGTACATTTTCTAGGTCAGCAATTTCACCTTCCTTGAAAGGTGCTGTTAGTGTGCAGCAATATTCCAGCCTAGATAGAACAAGTGACCTGAAGAATGTCATCATGGGCTTGGCCTCCCTAGTTTTGAAGGTTCTCATTATCCATCCTGTCATTTTTCTAGCAGATGCGATTGATACAATGTTATGGTCCTTGAAGGTGAGAGCCTCCGACATGATCACTCCCAGGTCTTTGACGTTGGTGTTTCGCTCTATTTTGTGGCCAGAATTTGTTTTGTACTCTGATGAAGATTTAATTTCCTCGTGTTTACCATATCTGAGTAATTGAAATTTCTCATCATTGAACTTCATATTGTTTTCTGCAGCCCACTGAAAGATTTGGTTGATGTCCGCCTGGAGCCTTGCAGTGTCTGCAATGGAAGACACTGTCATGCAGATTCGGGTGTCATCTGCAAAGGAAGACACAGTGCTGTGGCTGACATCCTTGTCTATGTCGGATATGAGGATGAGGAACAAGATGGGAGCGAGTACTGTGCCTTGTGGAACAGAGCTTTTCACCGTAGCTGCCTCGGACTTTACTCTGTTGACGACTACTCTCTGTGTTCTGTTAGTGAGGAAATTATAGATCCATCGACCGACTTTTCCTGTTATTCCTTTAGCACGCATTCTGTGCGCTATTACGCCATGGTCACACTTGTCGAAGGCTTTTGCAAAGTCTGTATATAATACATCTGCATTCTTTTTGTCTTCTAGTGCATTTAGGACCTTGTCGTAGTGATCCAATAGTTGAGACAGACAGGAGCGACCTGTTCTAAACCCATGTTGCCCTGGGTTGTGTAACTGATGGGTTTCTAGATGGGTGGTGATCTTGCTTCTTAGGACCCTTTCAAAGATTTTTATGATATGGGATGTTAGTGCTATCGGTCTGTAGTTCTTTGCTGTTGCTTTACTGCCCCCTATGTCTGTTGTTTTTAGTAACTGTGGGACGACCCCCGTGTCCATGCTCCCTCTCCATAGGATGGAAAAGGCTCGTGATAGGGGCTTCTTGCAGTTCTTGATGAACACAGAGTTCCATGAGTCTGGCCCTGGGGCAGAGTGCATGGGCATGTCATTTATCGCCTGTTCGAAGTCATTTGGCGTCAGGATAACATCGGACAGGCTTGTGTTAATCAAATTTTGTGGCTCTCTCATAAAAAATTCATTTTGATCTTCGACTCTCAGTCTGGTTAGCGGCTTGCTAAAAACTGAGTCATATTGGGACTTGAGTAGCTCACTCATTTCCTTGCTGTCATCTGTGTAGGACCAATCTTGTTTAAGTAGGGTCCCAATACTGGACGTTGTTCTCGACTTTGATTTGGCATAGGAGGAGAAATACTTGGGGTTTCTTTCGATTTCATTTATGGCTTTTAGTTCTTCCCGCGATTCCTGACTCCTATAAGATTCCTTTAGCTTAAGTTTGATGCTTGCTATTTCTCTGACCAGTGTCTCCCTACGCATTTCAGATATATTGACCTCTTTTAGCCGCTCTGTTATTCTTTTCCGTCGCCTGTAAAGGGAGCGCCTGTCTCTTTCTATGTTACAACTACTCCTCCTTTTTCTTAGAGGAATAAGCCTTGTGCATACATCGAGTGCCACCAAGTTAATCTGTTCTAGGCATAAGTTGGGGTCTGTGTTGCTTAGTATATCTTCCAAGCTTATATCGGTTAGGACTTGGTTTACTTGGTCCCACTTTATGTTTTTGTTATTGAAGTTGAATTTCGTGAATGCTCCCTCGTGACTAGTCTCATTATGTCGGTCTGGGGCTCCACGCATACATGTCTGAACCTCAATTATGTTGTGATCTGAGTATATTGTTTTTGATATGGTGACATTTCTTATCAGATCATCATTGTTAGTGAAGATGAGGTCTAGTGTATTCTCCAGTCTAGTAGGCTCTATTATTTGCTGGTTTAAACTGAATTTTGTGCAGAGATTTAAAAGCTCGTGTGAGTGTGAGTTTTCATCAGAGCTGCCTCCTGGTGTTATTACTGCAACAATATTATTTGCTATATTCCTCCATTTTAGGTGCCTTAAGTTGAAATCCCCCAGGAGCAAGATGTTGGGTGCAGGAGCTGTAAGATTTTCCAGACAGTGGTCAATTTTTAACAGCTGTTCCTGGAATTGCTGGGATGTTGCATCCGGAGGCTTGTAGACTACCACAATGACTAGGTTTTGGTTCTCGACCTTTACTGCTAAAACTTCCACTACATCATATGAGGCATTAAGCAGTTCTGTGCAAACAAGTGACTCTGCAATGTACAGGCCAACCCCCCCCCTTTTGCCTGTTCACTCTGTCACATCTGTATAGGTTGTAACCTGGGATCCATATTTCGTTGTCCAAGTGATCCCTTATGTGGGTCTCAGTGAAAGCCGCGAACATTGCCTTTGCCTCTGCAAGCAGTCCACGGATGAAAGGTATTTTGTTGTTTGTTGCTGGCTTTAGACCCTGTATATTTGCAAAGAAGAATGTCATCGGACTGGTGGTATTGTTGGTACAGGGGGGGGGATTTTTTTCCGGCATTAGTATCTGTATCTGTTGGTTTGGAGTGGAGGCCATCGACTGTGGTTCCACTCCAGGAATGACTGGATTTGGTGTACGATTTCTGCCATTTCCTGCCAGTTTTTTTTCCTTCCTGGCACTAAAAAACCTCTCCCTCTTGAGTGGCTGTGACTACCCAGGTTTTCCCATGGCCTGGATGTTTTGTATCTTTTTGTCCCCTTTAAATGGTGTGCCTGGCAATTTAAGTTATAGCACAGTCTTTCCTGTACTGAAGAGGTACACAGTTCAGGGTGAAAAAGCTTACAGGAAGGGAGTTTGCATTTTCCTGTTGTCATATGGGCATGGCATTTTCTAGGGTGGTCATAGTTGCACGTCCCGTCTGTTTTTCCAGATTTCCCATGCCTGCAGAATCTTTTCCCGATCATAATGACACCAAAAGTATAAAACTTGATGGAAAACTTACGGAATTATGCTCTTGCGAAGTTAGTGGTCTCGACGATATTTACGCATCGGCGATTTTGCCCACTTTGAGCCCTATTTTCAGCCAATGCCAGTGTACTAGTCGACAAAAATCATAATTATTTCGCTAGAACTGTGTTTTTTCTATCGAATGAGTACAAGAAACCGCCCATTTACCGATTTCAACTATCCAATAAAGTGGTCAGAATTTAGCAATTTTGCCAATTTCACAAATTTCAAAAGATGTCAATTTCCAAATAGGGTCCAGAATAAACAAGAAAGACATTCCTGGCACTAAAATAACATTTCCTCTGTTCATTAATCACATCCCCATGCCCCTCTTACATTTCTTTTGCTTTCCACTTTGAATTTTTATTCTCACAAAAATAGAATATTTACTGTTATGCAGACTACAGTATTAGTGTAGAAATGGTATAAATAATACCAGCGCACTCGTGAAAGAATATTAGATTTACCAGTTGACGTATATTGGATGCGTGGCATGATTTGTTTACTTTTGAACTTTGACACAAATCGAACATTTCTGCTACTTTGAGCTCAATTTCAAGGTACTTTTCATTGTGAAACCAATTAAAATCATCTCAGTTTCTGTAATATGTCTTCCACTCTATAAAATATGACCAGGAAACTAGAATACAACCATAAATACCATACAAAAATACAGTGCAAAGTCGCTGTTTTAAACCAAAAACACGGTCAGTTTTTTTTTTTTCTCATTACACAGTGTGTGCTGCAGGATTTTTTTTATACTGTGCACACTGACCACATAGACCCATTCTTTCATATGTAGGCCTACCAGCTTTCTCTTGCTAGATTTGAGGGCGCTGGAATTTATGCGTACTAGTACGTCAAAAACCCTGGCACGTAACCCGTACAAAGGTAATGAGCTCACAAGTTACAAAGGTAATGAATTCTGTAGAATGGTTACTTACGTTTATACTTTGGCTACAATCATGAACAAATTATAGAGTAATGAGGAATTCACACTTCCACACCCGGTCACAACTGTAATGAGTTATTGGTGCAAATATTGATTGTTGAGTCACACACACCACACACACACACACACACACACACACACACACACACACACACACACACACACACACACACACACACACACACACACTTTAGTTTAATATCTTTATGCACCCCATACCCATCCTGTGGGCGGTAGTCAAAAGATTACAAAGGTACATAATGGGTCCAGTGACTGGACCCCAAAGTTATGATAGCTGAACTAGTTACAAAGGCAATGAACTCCAGGTAGATCTGGTCACTAATCATGGCAAGTTACAGAGGTAATGAATCAGCTTCACTCCTATACATGGTTACAGTCATGAAGAAATTACAAAGTAATGAACCACTGATACGTCCACACCTGGTCACAATTGTAATGAGTTATAAATACAAATATTAAGTGGATCATACACCCACACTAGCGCGCGCGCGCACATACACACACGAGGGCGCACGCACGGACATGTGCACACGAGCGTACAAATATATGCATACACACAAGGACGCACACCCACACACACACACACCAACACCCATACACACACACCCTCACACACACCCACACACACACCCTCACACACACCCACACACACACACCCACACACACACACACACACACACCCACACACCCACACACGCACACACACACCCACACACGCACACACACACACACACCCTCACACACACACGCACACACACACACCCTCACACACACCCGCACACACACCCTCACACACACCCACACACACGCACGCACACACACACACACACACACACACACACACACACACACACACACACACACACACACACACACACACACACACCCTCACACACACCTACCGCCCACAGGATGGGTATGGGGTGCATAATAAACATATTAAACTAACTAACTAACGTAACCCGTACTAGTATGGCCGAAACCCCGAAAGGGTTAACTGCTAAACCCACAATCGTCTATAAATATCAGTACAGAGTCAAATATTACTGGCCATGAGACAAGATCTTTAATTAAATAACTAAACCCAAAGTAATATTCCCAATAATATAAATAAGAAAAAAAAATGATCAAAATAAATTAAAAAAACCTACTCCTCAGGTCATCACTTTCTTTCTTTCTTTGTTGGGTTTATCAAGGCTACTGACAGCATAAGCCGTATTGAGCCCGACTTCTTTGTGGCATAAGAAAGATTTGTTGCCCAAAACTCAGCAATGAAACAAAAGGAAAAAAGCTCCATTGTAAACAGAGATAGAAACTTGAAATTTCCAATTAGATCTGGCGGACCCCCTTGCCAAGCCCCAGCATAGCGGGATGCCCACACCCCCACCTGAGTCCAGTAACCGGTTACCCACCAAAAACCACTAAAGAATTATACACAGGGAGAAAAAAACTGGCGCTGGCTAAAAGTAAGACGATGACCAGGTGCCCCTCCTACAGAGTGCCCAGCAGGCAAAACAGATGAGGACAAACGTCCCAGAGAGAACGAGGGAAATTCACTGATACTCAGGCGAGAGAAAGACGTCCACACCCAACGAAGGCTGACGCAGGAGTCCTAGGTCATCACTGTGCCCTGTTCCTATTGTAGCATTTATGGGTTGCAACAACCTGGAGGAGCATGTTCTCCTTTTGTTACTGTTGGGTTTAGAGTTGTGATAGCCCAAAGATATCATTATTGTTGGGTTTAAGAATTGTGACAGACCAAGGGCATTGTTACTGTTGGGTTTAAGAACTGTGATAGCCCAAAGGTGTCATTATTGTTGGATTTAACCCGTAAATGGTCCAAACGTATATATACGTTTTTTCAACATTTGAAAGTATGTAAAAAAAGTAGATCTTTTTGTTTTTTCACATTTGAAAATTTGTAAAAAAAACTTTGATCAATTTTTTTTTGTTATATCTGAAAATAAGTAAAAAAAACCTAGATCTACTTTTGTAGCACTACACATGTGAACGTAGATCTGCTTGGACCGTTTACGGGTTAAGGGTTGTGATAGCCCAAGGGTATCATTATTGTTGGGTTTAAAGGTTGTGACAGCCCAAGGCTATTGTTATTGTTGGGATTAACCCCTTGAGGGTCCGTGCCATAGATCTATGGCTTTACATTGAGGGTTCAAACCGTAGATCTACGTCATGAGCTCAGCTCACTCTGATAAGCTGTGAGCGGTAAATTTTGGCCTTGATATGAGAGAATACATCTATGTGGTATGTGTGCACCACATAAAACAAATCCTGCAGCACTCAGTGCATAATGAGAGAAAAAAAACTGAGACCGTAATTTCTTATTAAAACAGCGACTTTGCAGAGCTTTTCATGTTTTTCATAGCTGTATTTGCGATTTCTTGGTCTCATTTGATAGAATGGAAGACATACTACAGAAATAGAGATGATTTTGATTGGTTTTAGTACTAGAAATGGCTTGAAACTGAGCTCAAAGTAGCGAAAATGTTAAATTTTCGCCGATGTTCAAGAGTAAACAAATGACCTCACACGTCTAATACATGTCAGCTGGTGGGTCTAATATACGTTCACAAATGTGCTGATATTATTTATACAATTATTACAATATTGCATAACAGTAAATCTTCTACTGTTTGGTATGAATAAAAATTCATTATGTGAATAAAAGATCAAAATAAAATTCATTAGTAAAACCTGAAAACATAACTAATGAAAAAAGGAAATGTTAGTTTAGTGCCAGGAATGCCTGCACTGTTTATTCTCGACTCTATTTTGAAATTGGAGTATTTTGAACTTTGCATTAAATTGGCCAAATTACCAATTTCCTATCACTTTATTTTGTAGTTGAAACAGTCGAGCATTTCTGCTACTTTGAGCTCAATTTCAAGGTACTTTTTATTGTAAAACCAATCAAAATTGTCTCAATTTCTGTAATATGTCTTCCATTCTATAAAATGAGAAAAGGAAAACTAGAATACCATCATAAATACCATACAAAAATACAGTGCAAAGTCGCTGTTTTAAACTAAAAACACTGTCAAAGTTTTTTTTCTCATTACGCACTGTGTGCTGCAGGATTTTTTTATACTGCACACACTGACCACATAGACCCATTCTTTCATATGTAGGCCTACCAGCTTTCTCTCACTAGATTTGAGGGCGCTAGAATTTAGGCGTACTAGTACGTCAAAAACCCTGGTGCGTAAGCTGTACTAGTATGTTGGAAACCCTGAAAGGGTTAATTTACAGGTTCAATGCTCCACCAACTGAGTTACCAGGCTATTAACAGAAGATTCAGAGAAAGTATTTCACATGTGTATTCCATCAGAGGCACTAACTGTAACCCAAATGACTTCTCCACAGCCCAGGAGCTTCAGCAGTAAACCTGTTCTTACCTCCCTCTAAGCCATATACAGAGGACCCCCGCGAATTCATGGCTTCAGTAATGATTGTTCGCGAAAATCCCCAGGAATTCGCAAATTTTTTTTTTTACTTTTTTGTGGCAATAGTATATAATTTTTATGTGTTTTAACATTAAATACTAAGAAAAACATCATTTAAATTATTACTGTGTATTTATCATACGTATACCAAAGAAAACAAGGTTGCATGAATTACAGTACAATATACCAAAGAACACAGTCTTGCATGAATTACAATACATATGGGGGTAACATCAGTACTGCGGGAGACATAACAGTACTGATGTTAACCCCATATATACAGTACCATATATGGGTTTACCTTTACATTCTTTTTTTTTTAACCCTTTCAGGGTTTCTAACGTACTAGTACAGCTTTAGCACAAGGGTTACTGACGTACTAGAACATCTAAATTCTAGTGCCTTCAACTCTAGCGAGAGGAAGCTGGTAGGCCTACATATGAAAGAATGGGTCCGTATGGTCAGTGTGCGTAGTATATAAAAAAAATCCTGCAGCACACAGTGCATAAAGAGAAAAAAAAACTTTGACCATGTTTTTTGATTAAAACAGCGAATTTGCACTGTATTTTCGTATGGTATTTATGGTTGCATTCTAGTTTTCCTGGTCTCATTTTATAGAATGGAAGACATATTACAGAAATTGAGATAGTTTTAATTGGTTTCACAATGAAAAGTACCTTGAAATTGAGCTCAAAGTAGCAGAAATGTTCGATTTTTACCAAAGTTCAAAAGTAATATTCTTTTACATTTGTGCTGATATTATTAGTTTGTTGGATTATGTATTGGTAGATAAAAGACTGTTGAGTAGACTTCAGGATGTACATGTTTATAGAGGGGCCACAGATATATCAGATCACTTTCTAGTTGTAGCTACACTGAGAGTAAAAGGTAGATGGGATACAAGGAGAATAGAAGCATCAGGGAAGAGAGAGGTGAAGGTTTATAAACTAAAAGAGGAGGCAGTTAAGGAAAGATATAAACAGCTATTGGAGGATAGATGGGCTAATGAGAGCATAGGCAATGGGGTCGAAGAGGTATGGGGTAGGTTTAAAAATGTAGTGTTAGAGTGTTCAGCAGAAGTTTGTGGTTACAGGAAAGTGGGTGCGGGAGGGAAGAGGAGCGATTGGTGGAATGATGATGTAAAGAGAGTAGCAAGGGAGAAAAAGTTAGCATATGAGAAGTTTTTACAAAGTAGAAGTGATACAAGGAGGGAAGAGTATATGGAGAAAAAGAGAGAGGTTAAGAGAGTGGTGAAGCAATGTAAAAAGAGAGCAAATGAGAGGGTGGGTGAGATGTTATCAACAAATTTTGTTGAAAATAAGAAAAAGTTTTGGAGTGAGATTAACAAGTTAAGAAAGCCTAGAGAACAAATGGATTTGTCAGTTAAAAATAGGAGAGGAGAGTTATTAAATGGAGAGTTAGAGGTATTGGGAAGATGGAGGGAATATTTTGAGGAATTGTTAAATGTTGATGAAGATAGGGAAGCTGTGATTTCGTGTATAGGGCAAGGAGGAATAACATCTTGTAGGAGTGACGAAGAGCCAGTTGTGAGTGTGGGGGAAGTTCATGAGGCAGTAGGTAAAATGAAAGGGGGTAAGGCAGCCGGGATTGATGGGATAAAGATAGAAATGTTAAAAGCAGGTGCGGATAAAGTTTTGGAGTGGTTGGTGCAATTATTTAATAAATGTATGGAAGAGGGTAAGGTACCTAGGGATTGGCAGAGAGCATGCATAGTTCCTTTGTATAAAGGCAAAGGGGACAAAAGAGAGTGCAAAAATTATAGGGGGATAAGTCTGTTGAGTATACCTGGTAAAGTGTATGGTAGAGTTATTATTGAAAGAATTAAAAGTAAGACGGAGAATAGGATAGCAGATGAACAAGGAGGCTTTAGGAAAGGTAGGGGGTGTGTGGACCAGGTGTTTACAGTGAAACATATAAGTGAACAGTATTTAGATAAGGCTAAAGAGGTCTTTGTGGCATTTATGGATTTGGAAAAGGCGTATGACAGGGTGGATAGGGGGGCAATGTGGCAGATGTTGCAGGTGTATGGTGTAGGAGGTAGGTTACTGAAAGCAGTGAAGAGTTTTTACGAGGATAGTGAGGCTCAAGTTAAAGTACATAGGAAAGAGGGAAATTATTTCCCAGTAAAAGTAGGCCTTAGACAAGGATGTGTGATGTCACCGTGGTTGTTTAATATATTTATAGATGGGGTTGTAAGAGAAGTAAATGCGAGGGTCTTGACAAGAGGCGTGTAGTTAAAAGATAAAGAATCACACATAAAGTGGGAGTTGTCACAGTTGCTCTTTGCTGATGACACTGTGCTCTTGGGAGATTCTGAAGAGAAGTTGCAGAGATTGGTGGATGAATTTGGTAGGGTGTGCAAAAGATGAAAATTAAAGGTGAATACAGGAAAGAGTAAGGTTATGAGGATAACAAAAAGATTAGGTGATGAAAGATTGAATATCAGATTGGAGGGAGAGAGTATGGAGGAGGTGAATGTATTCAGATATTTGGGAGTGGACGTGTCAGCGGATGGGTCTATGAAAGATGAGGTGAATCATAGAATTGATGAGGGGAAAATAGTGAGTGATGCACTTAGGAGTCTGTGGAGACAAAGAACTTTGTCCTTGGAGGCAAAGAGGGGAATGTATGAGAGTATAGTTTTACCAACGCTCTTATATGGGTGTGAAGCATGGGTGATGAATGTTGCTGCGAGGAGAAGGCTGGAGGTAGTGGAGATGTCATGTCTGAGAACAATGTGTGGTGTGAATATAATGCAGAGAATTCGTAGTTTGGAAGTTAGGAGGAGATGCGGGATTACCAAAACTGTTGTCCAGAGGGCTGAGGAAGGGTTGTTGAGGTGGTTCGGACATGTAGAGAGAATGGAGCGAAACAGAATGACTTCAAGAGTGTATCAGTCTGTAGTGGAAGGAAGGCGGGGTAGGGGTCGGCCTAGGAAAGGTTGGAGAGAGGGGGTAAAGGAGGTTTTGTGTGTGAGGGGCTTGGACTTCCAGCAGGCATGCGTGAGCGTGTTTGATAGGAGTGAATGGAGACAAATGGTTTTTAATACTTGACGTGCTGTTGGAGTGTGAGCAAAGTAACATTTATGAAGGAGTTCAGGGAAACCGGCAGGCCGGACTTGAGTCCTGGAGATGGGAAGTACAGTGCCTGCACTCTGAAGGAGGGGTGTTAATGTTGCAGTTTAAAAACTGTAGTGTAAAGCACCCTTCTGGCAAGACAGTGATGGAGTGAATGATGGTGAAAGTTTTTCTTTTTCGGGCCACCCTGCCTTGGTGGGAATCGGCCAGTGTGATAATAAAAATAAAATAATATTATTTATGCCATTTCTACACTAATGCAGTAGTCTGCATAACAATAAATCTTCTATTTTTTGTGAGAATAAAAATTCAAAGTGGAAAGCAAAAGAAATGTAAAAGAGGCCTGGGGACGTGACTAATGAACAGAGGAAACGTTTTTTAGTGCCAGGAATGTCTTTCTTGTTTATTCTGGACCCTACTTGGAAATTGGCATCTTCTGAAATTTATATGAAATTGGCAAAACTGCCAATTTCTAACCACTTTATTGGATAGCTGAAATTGGCAAATGGGTGGTTTCTTGTACTCATTCGATAGACAAAATGGAATTCTAGCTAAATAAATATGATTTTTGTCGACTAGTACACAGGAATTGGCTGAAAATAGGGCTCAAATTGGGCGAAATTGCCTATGCGTAAATATCGTCAAGATCACTAACTTTGCAAGAGCATAATTCCCTAAGTTTTCCATCAAATTTCATACTTTTGGTGTCATTATGATTGGGAAAAGATTCTCTATCATTTCAAAAGAAAAAATAATTTTTTTTTTCCCGAAAAATTTTTGACCCTGAGAACGAGTTTAGGAGAGGGCCTCTCGACCCTGAAAGGGTTAAGGGTGATGTATGAAGCTGAGTTTGAAATTAAAGTGTTTTGGGGGCATATTTAGGGTTTAAACTATAAAAACAAAAAATAGGCCTTTTTTTAACCCTTTCAGGGTCAGTGCCGTAGATCTATGGCTTTACGTTCAGGGTCCAAACCGTAGATCTACACCATGATTATTACAATCATGGGGGAGCGCTAAACCCGTAGGATTATACAGCGCATGTGGGGGGGGGGGATAGAACGCATTCAGGCTCAATTCAGGGAACCGGAGCACAAATCCAATTCCCTCACCAGCGGCTCACTCTGATAAGCTGTGAGCAGTAAATCTGGGCCTAGATATGAGAGAATACATCTATATGGTATGTGTGCACCACATAAAGCAAATCCTGCAGCACACAGTGCATAATGAGAGGAAAAAAAATGGAGACCGTAATTTTCAATTAAAACAACGACTTTGCAGTATTTTTTCGTATGTTTTTATAGATGTATTTGCAATTTCTTGGTCTCAATTGATAGAATGGAAGAAATAAAGATGATTTTGATTGGTTTTAGTACGGGAAATGGCTTGAAACTAAGCTCAGAGTAGCAGAAATGTTAAATTTTTGCTGATGTTCAAGAGTAAACAAATGACCTGACAAGTCTAATACATGACAGCTGGTGGGTCTAATATACATTCACAAATGTGGTGATATTATTTATACAATTATTACAGTATTGCATAACAGTGAATCTTCTATTTTTTTGGTTTGAATAAAAATTCATTATGTGAATTAAAAATCAAAATGGAATTCATTTGTAAAGCCTGAAAATGTAACTAATGAACAGAAGAAATGTTAAGTTTAGTGCCAGGAATGCCTGCATTGTTTATTCTGGACCCTATTTTGAAACTAGAATATTTTGAACTTTTCATTAAATTGGACAAATTACCAATTTCCGGTCACTTTATTTTGTTGTTGAAACAGTTGACTTGGTGATTTCTTGTGCTCATTGATAGAATAGAAGTAATACTAGTGAAATAGCTAAGAATTTGCTTGACTGGAATACTGTAATTGCCATAAAATGGAAGTCAAAGTCGGCAAAATCGCCGATGCGTAAATATTGCCGACACATCAAAATTCGCGAGCATAATTTCGTAAATTTTCCATCAAATTTCATACTTTTTGTTTTATTACCTTCAGAAAAAGATTCTCTACCATTTCATAAGAAAAAATAACAAAATTATTTTTTGAAAATTCTTGGATCCTGGTGTACACTTTGAAATCTGGCCTCTGGACCCTGAAAAGGTTAATCGCATCCAGATTTGACAGTTTTCCAAATTCGTGGGTGGTCTTGGAACGTAACCCCTGCAAATTTGGGGGGACTACTGTAGTCTTTGAGCTCAGATTAAGTCATAATAAACAACTGTAAATAAATAAACAGAAAGACAGAAAGAAGGCTTAAACCATAGTCCTATTTATTATGACAATCTGAGCTCATAGACTATATGACTCTCAAGGAGGTAAGAATAGATTTATTGCTGAAGCACCTGGGTTGTGGAGGAGAGTCAATTGGGTTACAGCTAGTTCGACCTTCGGCAAGTTTTTTTTGGCAAAATTTGGCCTCGAGTTTCGTGATTACTCGTGTTTTGGCGACCATCCGGTACCCGTCCGCCTGTCACCGTGAACACCAAGCCAGTTTCCCACACCATTCACGCTCAGTGTGCCATTGTTTACGAACACGTGACTATCACCTCGCAGGTTCATACAATACATTTCATAATAATCCATTGTTTTTTGTGCTTGCAACTGCTAAGTAAGTCATCATGGACCCAAGGAAAGCTAGTGCAAGCCCTTTGGTAAATAAAGTGAGGGACACAATCCAGAGGGATTTTGAAGGGTTTGAGGCAGACCATGTCCCTGCCGACCCTCTGCCTGTTGTGGAAGGTGTTTTGGCACTGGGCAAGTCCATGTTGTTGGAGGTGAGTGACGGGGATGTGGAAGAGTTGGTGGAGGACCACAGGGAAGAGCTAACCACTGACAAACTGCAAGAGCTTCAACTGGAACAGCATCAGACCACAGCCGAGGAACTTGCTTCAGAGGAGGAGGAAAAGAGAGTGAAGGAGGTTCCTTCTTCAGTGATTAAGGACATGTGTGGAATGTGGAA
The DNA here is from genome assembly GCF_038502225.1 of Cherax quadricarinatus. NCBI lineage: Eukaryota > Metazoa > Arthropoda > Malacostraca > Decapoda > Parastacidae > Cherax > Cherax quadricarinatus. The sequence goes on from NC_091314.1 coordinate 16,149,205, forward strand.
TGAGTTGCAAAGTTTTGTTGAAAAGTATCACCCTGACCAAGCTGAAACAAGCCATATCTGCAACATGTACAATGACAGTGCTGTGTCCCACTTCAGGGGAATCTTAAAGAAACGCCAGAAAAAGACCTCTTTGGACTGATATTTTGTGCGACAAGGGTCCAGTGACTCAAGTTGTTCCCAGTGGCATTAAAAGAAGAAGGGAAGTAACCCCAGATAAGGACTTGCTACCTAAAGTCCTAATGGAAGGAGATTCTCCTTCCAAACAATAGTGTACACCTTCCTCCTATCCCCTCCTCCCGTCTTCTATCCACCCAGAAGTCTTCAGTAATGGTAAGTGTAATGTTGTTATTTTTTATATGTATGTACTTGATTTCTCATTGATTTCAGTTTATAAATCTTTATTTAATTTGAAAAAAATATTTTATTTTAATATTTTTGGGTGTCTGGAATGAATTAATTTTATTTCCATTATTTCTTATGGGGAAAATGGTTTCGAGTTTCGTGAATTTCGACTTTCGGCAGGCTCTCTGGAACGGATTAATCATGAAACTCGGGGGGGTCCACTGTATACATGTACAGTGGACCCTCGGCTAACGATATTAATCCAATCCTGAGAGCTCATCATTAGAAGAAATTATCGTTATCCGAATTAATTTTCCCCATAAGAAATAATGAAAATAATCCGTTCCAGACAGCCAAAAGTATTAAAAAAAAATCTTTTTTTTTTTCATAAAATATACATTTTCCTACAAAGAAAACAATGAGACATGCACAATAACTATATAAATAAATGTTAAAAAGACACTTACCTTTATTGAAAAGTAATGATGAGTGATGAGACACTGTTTTTCTTGAACACTCTGGGATTTTCAGAGTGATACATGAGTAAAGGCTTCACTTTGAAATCCCCACTAGCATTACAACAAAACAAGAAAGTTAGCCTGTCTTTCATAGGCTTGTGTCCTGGGAGTGCCTTTTCTTCCTGAGTAATGTACGTCCTGTTTGGCATTTTCTTCCAGAACAGGCCTGTTTTGTCACAATTAAACACTTGTTGGGGTTGGAATTTTTCAGCTTCACCATGCCTTAGCACACTGTGTATGCCACTACGATTCTTGAATTTCTCAAACCAACCTTTGCTGGCCTTAAATTCACCAATATGAGCACTGGTTCCAGACATTTTTTCCTGTTCACCTGGGTGCTAGTCGACTGGTGTGGGTCGCATCCTGGGGGACAAGATTAAGGACCCCAATGGATATAAGTTAGACAGTCCTTGATGACTAACTGACTTTCTTGGGTTATCCTCGGTGGCTAACCCTCTGGCATTGTTTCTCGTTAAGCCACACCAACAACAGTCTCTCCACATCTTCGAGTAGTACAGCTGATGGTGGTGCAGCAACAGCTGACGGTGGTGCAGCAGCAGCTTACCGAGGTACGATAGTATTTCGATAGTATTTGCCACCCTTTTTACCACAGGGTTGGCACTAGAAGCTTTCTTTGGGCCCATGGTGGCTTATTTAGCAGGTACAAGCACTATAAACAATGGAATAATACGAAATGTATCAATTGTATGCATGAAACCGGCCACCCTGGCTTGTAAAACAATGACAGCAGGGCAGCTGAGGCGCTCAGGCTAGACAGACATGTTCGGGACGAATCACACTGGGCAAGTTTTTTATCATTAGGCGGGCCAAAATTTTTTCGCTCAAACGCTTCGTTAGGCGGATTTAACGTTATGCGATGCGTTCATTAGCTGAGGGTCCATTGTACAAAAGTACTGTTTCTGAATCTTCTCTTATTAAAAGCCAGGTCCTGTTAATTAATTAAGGGACCATAGTTCAAGCCTCCCATCTACAGTGGACCCTCGGGTAATGGCGCCATCGGCAAACATAGTTCAAGCCTCCCATTTACAGTGGACCTTCGGGTAACGGCATCATCGGCTAGATACCACCATGTTTTTGTGTCAAAATATTGGCTCGGCTAATGCCCAAGAACTCGGTTAAGGACATTCGTCCCAAACGTGTCCACGCAGCCTGAGCCGCCCGGCCTCTCCATGACTCCATGTACAGCTAGTGTGCCATTGTATACAAGCTAGTGAGGATGATTCCACACATACATGCAATATATTTTGAATTATTCCATTGTTTTTAGTGCTTGTAACTGTTAAAGCCACCATGGGCCCAAAGAAAGCTTCTAGTGCTAGCCCTGTTGTAAAGAGAGTGAGAAATACTATTGACTTGAAGAAAGAGACAATTATCAGGAGATAGTGTTTCTCAGTCAATAATACGTGAAAAGGCAAAGCAGTTGCATGCGGATCTCATTAAAAAAAGCCTCCAAATAGTGCTCATACTGATGAATTTAAGGCCAGCAAAGGCTGGTTTGAGAGATTTAAGAATCGTAATGGCATACACAGTGTGATAAGGCATGGTGAGGCAGCCAGTTCTGGCAAAAAAGAGGCTGAAAAATTAAAACCCCAATAAGTGTTCAATTATGACAAAACAGGCCTGTTTTGGAAGAAAATGCCAAACAGGACCTACATTACTCAGGAGGAAAAGGCACTCTCAAGACATAAGCCTATGAAAGACAGGCTAACTCTCATGTTCTGTAGTAATGCTAGTGGGGATTCCAAAATGAAGCCTTTACTCATGTATCACTCTAAAACTCATAGAGTGTTCAAGAAAAACAGTGTTGTCAAGACTAAATTGTGTGTGATGTGGAGAGCAAACAGTAAGGCATGGGTCACTAGGGACATTTTCCTCGATTGGTTCCATGACATGTTTGGCCCCAGTGTGAAAAAATACCTCCTGGAAAATAAATTGGAACTCAAGTGCCTCCTGTTAATGAACAATGCTCCTGCTCATCCTCAAGACTTGGAAGAGCAAATTGTGGGGGAGTTTAGTTTTATCAAAGTCAAGTTTTTGCCTCCTAACACTACTCCTCTCCTCCAGCCCATGGACCAGTAGGTCATTTCAAGCTTCAAAAAGCTGCACACCAAAGCAGTGTTTCAAAAGTGCTTTGAAGTGACCTCAGACACTGAACTGACCCTAAGAGAGTTCTGAAAAGATCACTTCAGTATCCTCAGTTGCATAAACCTTATAGGTAAGGCTTGGGAGGGAGTGACTTTCAGGACTTTGAACTCTGCTTGGAGAAAATTGTAGCCAGAATGTGTACAAGAGAGAGATTTTGAAGGGTTTGGGGCTAACCCTGAGGAGCCTATGTCAGTTGTGGAATCTGCTGTGGCACCGGGGAAGTCCATGGGGTTGGAGGTTAGTGGCGAGGATGTGGAAGAGTTGGTGGAGGACGACGATGTAGAGCTAACCACTACAGAGCTGCAAGAACTTCAGGTGCAACAGCAACAGACCACAGCTCAGGAATTTCCTTCAGAGGAGGAGGAAGAGAGATGGAGAAAGTTGCCTTAGTCAAAGATTAAGGACATTTGTGAAAAGTGGGTTGAAGTGGAAACTTTTATGGATGAACATTATCCTGACACAGCTGTTGCAAGCCGTATTCGCAAGATGTACAATGACAATATTGTGTCCCATTTTAGGGAAATCTTAAAGAGACGCCAGAAACAGAGCTCTCTGGACAGATTTTTGGTGCGACAAGGGTGCAGTAACTCTCAAGCCGGTCGTAGTGCCATTAAAACACAAAGAAGGAAGGTAATCCCAGAAAAGGACTTGTTACCTGAAGTCTTTATGGAAGGACATTCCTCTTCCAAACAATTGTAAACTCCTCCATCCTCTGCCCTCCTCCCATCTCATCACTCCTCAATAAAGGTAAGTGTCATTTCAGTATTGTTTATTGTGCATGTCTCATTGTTTTCTGTGAATGAAAATGTATATTTCATGTTAAAAAAATGATTTTAATACTTTTGGGTGTCTGGAATGGATTAATTGGATTTCCATTATTTGTTACGGGGGAAAATTAATTCGGTTAACGACAAAATCAGTTAACCCTTTGACTGTTGCAACCCCAAATCCTGAGGTGTCTCCTAGTGTCGAAAAATTATTGAAAAAAAAAAAAAAAAAAAAATTCTTATGAAATGATAAAGAGAATCTTTTCCTGAAAATTATGCTCTCGTGAAGTTAGCGACCTCGGCGATATTTACAAATTGGCGATTTTTCCCACTTTGAGCCCTATTTTCAGCTGATTCCATTGTTCCAGTCGACCAAACTCATAACTATTTCTTTAGAACTCCATTTCTTCTATTGACTGAGTACAAGAAACTGCCCATTTACCGATTTCAGTTACCCAATAATGTGGTCAGAAATTTGCAATTTGGCCAATTTCATGCAAATTGAAAAATATGCCAATTTCAAAACAGGGTCCAGAATAAACAATGCAGACATTCTTGGCTCTAAAATAACATTTTCTTTGTTCATCAGTCACATCTCCAGGCCCTTCTGATATTACTCTTGCTTTCTATTTTGAATTTTTATTCAAACAAAAAATAGAAGATTTACTGTTATGCAGACTACTGCATTATTGTAATAAATGTATAAATAATGTCAACCCATTCATGACTGCATATTAGAATGGCTAGCTGGACATTTATTGGACAATGACATCATCTGTTTAGTCTTGAACATCGGGAAAATCAAACATTTCCCCTATTTTGAGCCCCATTTGAAAGTCCTTTTCATACTATAACTAATCAAAATCACCTCTATTTCTATAATATGCTTTCCATTCTATCAAATGAGACCAAGAAAACAAGAATACAACCATAAATACTATACAAAAATACGCCACAAGGTCGGCGTTTTAATCCAAAAACAGTTTTTTTTTGTCATCGTGCACTGCGTGCTGCAGGATTTTTTTTATATGGTGCAAACTGACCATACAGACCCATTCTCTCACATGTGGGCCTACCAGCTTTCTCCTGCTTGATTTGAAGCCGCTAGAATTTTTGAGCATATATATGTCAAACACACTGGCTCATAAGACGTATATATACGACCGAAACAGTCAAAGGGTTAAAGGCAAGCTCTCTGGAATGGATTAATGCCGTTACCCAAGGGTCCACTGTACCTTTCCATTTATTCATTTACAGTCATTTATTACGATTTAATCTGAGTTCACACACACACACATAAGCAGTGCACATTAGTAAATTTATTGGTAGTGCCTATTAGGAGATTTATTCTCAGTCCTATTAGTAGATATATTGGTAATGCCTATTAGGAGATTTACTGGTAATTTACTGGTAGTACCTATTAGTACATTTATTGGCTGTGCCTATTAGTAAACTCGGGAGAAAGTGATTACAATGACGAACAAGTCTATAAAAATAATGTAATGCACAAGCAAACTGAACAGTGTAGACACAGTTGAACATACTCAAGGCCTTCTTAGTTTGGGAGTTCAAAAGATTAGCTTTTGTTCCCAGGAGTAAACCTGAGATATGTTTTTTTAACATTTTAGGTAGTATAAAAATTTATTTCTATAAAATTTTCTTCTGGCTTGTAAATTTTGTCTTAAATCTACTGTTGGTTTTTTAAAAATTTAGTCCCACCAGACGTGTAAATCAGAGAAAACTTTCACAGCACCTTACCCTCAAAGACACAAGCAGTCAGCAGCAACTATACCATTTAGCCATATTTGTTGACATAGAATGTAAATGGCACCTTTTGTCTAGTAGTTATTGCTTGTATTTCACATGATGGTGCTTTGTATGGCACACAATTGTTAGAGAGTGAAAAATAAATGTTAACAGGAGTATACTTGATACCAAACAGCAATGATAAATTCTCTCAATATTTTAACAAATTTCAATGTTCAGCACTAATATATGCTTCCCAACCTTACCTAACACATGATTTACATGCTCTACATAGAATCTGCAAAACAACACAGACAACTGGGAAGAGCAAGCACCATTTTTTATTTTATTTGTAATGTTTTGCCTTTTAAGTTTTCTCACAGGTTCTCAAGGTTGTCTGGGATTTAAAAAGATGTAACCCTGCTGCCCCAGTGCAACCAAACTAACAGAGCTTAACTGTAATTTACACCTTCAAGATTAAATTTACAATTTATTTTCTCCTCTTGACCTCATGGAGTATGCCACAGGGGCATTGACCCCCATAACACCCTCCAGGTATACTCTTTTCTTCCAAGGCCTGATGACCTTTCCTCTAATTATTTATATTAAGAAAATTTACAAGATCTCTGACTACAAGTACTTTTTCATTAATTACATGGTAACATCTACCTTGATGGGCTTGACAAAAACAAACCTCAATCATTATTAATATATTTAATCTACATACACAAGCTATTCTTCTTACTTTAATACCATACAAAAATATGCTATTACAATAATCATAAAAATAATGACTAAAGACTACTGTATTGATATTAAAATACAACAGCATGTTACTATTAAAATGTATAGAATAAAACTACATTACATGGAGGACTTAGTCAAAGCAACAGCTTGTACAAGCAAACTACTTTTTTGTAAATGGAATTAGAGCCTTATCTTAATAGTTGAAAATTTGTCTACATTAAGCATAAGTCAATAAAATTTAAACTAAAACAATGGATATTCCTACTTAATCACCTGATCACTCCACTTTCCAGATTTCAATGTCTTATTATTAATACTGAATATTAATAAGGAAGCACCAAACCTGTGATATTATACAGAGTATGTCTACAGTGCTTTATGCTGCAGTATGTCAAATATCCACTTATTTTCTTTTTTTACACCAGATGTGAGGAAGGCAAAGCTATAGCCTAAATAGGCAATTTTAAGCTTGAATTTAAGTGTATTAATTTTTCAAAGTAGTTTTTCACTCTGAACTACAGCATTTTTATAATTCAAACAAAGCTAACTCAGAGCCTGGTATAACTAACTACTGATTACAAATGCTCAAATTCTATGAATGTAACCAATTCAACCACCTACTCATCTACCAATTTCTTCAAGGCTGCTCATCAACTAGTTGATTTCCAGTTACCTCAACATTGTCAGAGTTGCAGCCCTATGGCTACCCTTCAGATGTTCCCTGTCTTACAACTGCACCAAGATTAATTTCTGCTTCCTTCAATGAATAATAGACTTCTGTCAGCCTTTATATCTTCACTTGGTAAAGCTCTTATTCTTTTTCATAAAATATATACAATTTGGAAATTATGTAACGTACATAACTCGAAATTAACTCTGCACAATAATGTTTCCTATGCCACTTTTTCTACAGTATTTATCACAATAATATAATTCATTTGTTAACACACCTGCTTTCTTCCTCTGATCTGAGGTAGGTGACTAAAAAAAAATCACCATCAGTCAGAAGTGTGCAGACATCACAATTAATATGATCCTTCAAAATGCCACACCCTCGCTCCCCCTTCAGAATGCAGCACTATGGTTCTCACCTCTAGGACTGAAGGCTGGCTAACCAGTTTCCCTGAATCTCTTCATAAATGATACTTCACATGTAATGCCCTAAAAAACACTTATCTACAGTAACACAAATGTAATACTCACACAAACATTTTGGAAGCCCCTAGCACTCAAAACCTTCATCCTCTCTTTCCTGCCCTTCAAGGGACAGCCCCTAACCCTCCTTCCTTCCAGCATATATTTATACACCCTCTTGGTTATCCTTCATCCTATTCCGTTTTATCCTCTCTACATGTGCGCACTACCTCAACAATCCTTTTTCAGCTTTCTTGAATTATGCTTTAGGTAACCACATTTGGTCTCCTAATTTTTATGCTCTGAATTCTATCCCTAATATTAACACTACAATTTTTTCTCAACTGCGACATCTCCACTGCCTCTAGCCTCCTTCTTTCTGCAACATTTTAAGCTCCTGTCTAACACCCATAAAAGTGTTGGTAGCACTATACTCTGGTATATTCCTTCTTTTCTTCTCAATAAATTTATTTATTTCCACAGATACCTAAACACAGCACTTACCTTGCTCCCCTTATCTATTTTATGGTTCACCTTGTTTTTCATAGACCCACCTGCTGACATGGGTCCACTTTCAGATTTCTAAAAAAAAAAAATTTACTTGCTCCAAACACTCTCCTTACATTCCCTAACCTGAGTCTTGCTGTCCACATAACTACCCTACCACCTATTCCATACAATTGCAACATCTGTCACATTGTTCCCCTATCCACCCTCTCATACTTCTTTTCTAAAGCCATAAATATCACAGTTTCTTTCATTTCACTGGTATTGTTTAGTTGAATGTTTCAATGTAAATACTCAAGACACCCGCTACTCTTCCTAAATCCTCCTTGTTCCTCTGCAATCTGATTCTCTGTCTCAAATCTAGTTTTTTTCATTAATAATTCTACCAAACGCTTATTTCACTATAACTTTTACAAAGGAACTATGCATGTTCTCTATCAATCCATAGGTACTTTCCATTCTTTCATGCATTTTTTTTTAACACATCAGCCGTTTGTCACCAAGGCAGGGTGACCCAAAAAAGAAGAAGCACTTTCATCATCACTCACTCCATTACTGTCTTGCCAGAGGCATGCCTACACTACAGTTCAAAAACTGCAACATATCTCCACCCTTCCTTCAGAGCACAGGCACTATACTTCCCACTTCCAGGAACAAATCTGTCTAACCAGTTTCCCTGAATCCCTTCATAAAGGTTACTTTGCTCAGACTCAAACAGCATGTCAAGTCATAAAACCATTTCCCTAT
>NC_091314.1:16170378-16172878 GCF_038502225.1 Cherax quadricarinatus
GCCATGGATACCAAAACCGTGGCTAGTAGCAAACCCTATATGTAAGTCCTATACATACCTATTATGAAGTTTAATTGATAAATTATGCACAATACATGGAGAATTATCACTGTTTCATTGATGGGAAGCACTTCACAGCTTCTCTTAGGCTTTGAAGAACTGCCAGCTTCTCTACTTTTGTGCTCTGGGGCCATCATTATGCAAAATTAAGGGTTATTGTTGGGACACACTAAACCGTGGATAACTGAAACCGCAGATACCAAATCAGTGGATACGGGTTTCTCCTGTATATAGAAAACTTGCAAAAAATGTGTACAAGAAAAATGCATTGTACTTGACAAAGATGATACTGCTTGAACAGTGCACAGAGGTACAGTTTAGAGCTTATTTACAAGCAAAGCACAAGGCATAGCCTGAATTTACTGTCTACATTTTGACAAAGAAAAGCATATCTAAAAAAGTATTAAGTTTATTGAGCATGTGCCTAATACACTATGTCAAAGTAATGAGAAAATTACTGTAACCATTATACTTCAATACTGTTTGTTTAATACAAAAGTAATTTTGGTTTAAAAACCTGGCAGTTTTGAAGGAGCAAAAACAGTTTTTTTTTTTTTATAAAAATTTCTAGTACTAAAGTTATTGTTTATGAATGAATCTTTCAAATTAATCAAATGCTCTTCCTAGCGCTCAAACTAACGTCAATGTTTATAAGCGTGTTGTAGGTTTAATTCACTTACAAAGTGCACTTCAGTTATCAAAAGTTACTAAAAATCTGGTCAACTTTTTTAAACCATGCAGCTAGGTAACAAAATAAGCCATCTTATTTTTTTAATAAAATGATGCCTTGTACTGACTCACTGACAAGTTTAAAATCTCATGAAATTTACTTAAACGTTTTTTTTTTTTTTTTTACAAATTCTAGTATCTATCATACAAGTGTTAAAAAATATAAGATCCACAATATATTAAAATATCCTAAAATTTCTTTACAAAATTGTGTACCTTAAACAGCATTCTTGTTACTTATCCTTTTATCAGCCTCTAAACACTACATAAAATATCTAGAGTAAATTATACAAGGAGCAGACAATTATTGTACCATATTGAAGATCCAGACCTGTACGTCTGTGCCAGTGAGATCATTTTCAACTTTAACCTACTTACATACTAATGGATTAAGTTTCCTACCTAAAGAAAATAAATACAAATATTCATTTAATAGCATATAAATACTTTACACAATGTGTTGCATTCATGAAATAAAAGTCAACATTTTCTAATAGATAATACCAAACCTAGGAGAAATATTAAGTAATCTTGACCAATGAGTCACACTTTATAATATCAATGTAACATTACCTATTTTCTCAATGAAACATAACTAATATTATGCATGTCTAATTAATAATCAACAACTGTTACAAGGTGTCATGAATGAATTAAAACTTATTTAATACGTCATGCAAACACAAACGCTCTCAAGTGCCAATGTATGATCTCTCTATGTTGCAGATTTTAAATGCTCATCATTATCATCATCTTTGAAGAAGCAAATTAGAAATACTGATCCATTGCACGATAAATTTCAACACATCACTTCAATATTTAATAATGTTAACTACAGGTTGTAATCTATTACAAATTCAGGAGAACTTGAAAATGTAATTCCACCATACTGATTAACATTAATATATCTTAAAATTGTATAATTATGACAAGAAAATTTAAACTTATATAATTATACATCAACATTACATACTTTCATCGTGTTTGGAGGAAAAAATCCAATTCAAAATGTATGCATGTTTCTTAATAAATAGCAAATAATACAATTTCATAAAATTACCTAACTTACGTTAATTTTATGCACTTTTAATACCTAAATAAAATGTGTATATACAATGCAAAAATCATCTGACGAGAACATGCAATGATGACAGAAAAATAAAGTGACTAGCAAGTTTAACTATGTTTTAATAAATTATTTATGATGTTTTTGAAGATGACTCTGAAGGGCAGATCTTTGAGAAGCACGGTAGGGGCAACTTGGACATGAATAAGGTTTTTCTCCAGTATGAATTCGAATATGATTGTTCAATGTATTTTTTGTTGATGATCGGAAAGGGCAATGTGGACATGGAAAAGGCTTCTCTCCTGTATGTGTACGTATATGCTGTATTAATTTGTCTTTTTTAGTGGCACAATATGCACAATAAGGACAAGTAAATGGTTTTTCTCCAGTATGTACACGCACATGTTGTATCAATTTGTCTTTGGTGGTAGCACTATGAGGACAATAAGGACAATTATATGGTTTCTCTCCTGTATGGGTTCGAATATGTTTTGTCATGTGATCTTTCCTATCTGTGGAATATTTGCAGTAAGGGCACTGATGCAACTTGTTGGTGGCCCCTCTCCTGCTATTCCTCGAGCCATCTTTGTTCAGTCCCACCTGTCGGGAATGCCTATCTTAATTACTGTCATAAGTCAAATTCTA
>NC_091314.1:16175378-16225378 GCF_038502225.1 Cherax quadricarinatus
ATCTGCCATTATTTAAAAAATCGGTACCTGTACTACCTAAACCTAATGCAGCACCAGCATGTGCACTTGATATTAATTATTCAGATGAAGCCTTAGATATGATATGAGTACAAACATTATTCCTACCTCATAATATGCATCAATTAACCCAGTTGTTAAATAACAAAAAAAAGGCACAATACCATGACTGGAACAATACACAAATAACCTGCACATAGAGGAGAGAAGCTTACGATGTCATTTCAGTCTGACTTGGACAATTTACAGAGTCACTTTGTAAATGGTCCAAGTCGGACCGAAATGTCATCATAAGCTCCTCTCTTCTATGTGCGGGTTATTTGTGTATTAACCCAGTTGTGCAATGTTCCTAAATGAAGATACACTGCATCACATTCACATGGAAGCACTAAAACTACATTGGTCTTACAGTGCTTGGGGTAACAGGAGACAATCAAGAGTAAACTGAGGAAGAGGATAGCTCCAGTTCCTTGTATTAAGAGCCTTTCACCAGCATCAAGTTGGTCTGTCTTACAAATTATTTGGTTTGCAAAGTGCATTTTTCCAATACTTCCAAATTATCAGCCACACAACCTCCCACCCCACCCAGTCCCCTTCACTTCTTATGAGTCTGCTGTATTCTATGAATCTTTATGCTGGGATATTTTCTGGTATTAATACAATAATCACTTTGAAAGTCACTAACTTTTGTGCCCTGCCCAACAAGGCTGCAATTTGTACAGGATGACCAACACTAATTCGGCATCATCAGGACCTGTAGGGTGTCGGATTAGTGATTTTGCTGGATTACAGAGTAGTTAGGTTAGAATACACTTACGCCAACAGTGATATTTACATATCAGCGATTTCACCCAATTTACGCCCTATTTTTGGCGCATTCCACTGTTGCAGTCTATCAAACACATAGCTATTTCACTAGTATTCCTTCTACTATGTTGACCGAGTACAAGCAACCACCCCCATTTACCTATTTCAACTACCCAATAAAGTGGTCAAAAATTAGCAATTTGGCCAATTTCACACAAATTTCAAAATAGGGGCCAAAGTAAACAATGCAGACATTCCTGGCACTAAAATAACATTTTCTCTGTTCTTTAGCCACATCTCCAGGCCCCTCTTATATTACGCTTGCTTTCCATTTTGAATTTTTATTCACACAAAAAATAGGTTTATTATTATGCGAACTACTGCATTATTGTAATAATTGTATAAAAAATGTCAACCCATTCATGGCCATGTATCAGACTGGCCAGCTAGACCCATATTGGACGATGACTTCATTTGTTTACTCTTGAATATCGGCAAAAAATTGAACATTTCCACTACTTTGAGCTCAATTTCTAGGTACTTTCCTTTGTGAAACCATTCAAAAACTTATCTATTTCTGTAATATATCTTCCATTCTATCATGCGCGATAAAAAAAACGAGAATATAACAATAAAAACCATAAGAAAATACAATGCAAGTCGCTGTTTTACACCAAAAACACGGTCACTATTTTTTTCTCATGCACTGCGTGCTGCAGGATTTTTTTTTTTTTGTATAGTGCACACTTGCCACACAGACCTATTCTCTCATATGCAGGCCCAAATTTACCAGTCACAGCTTATCTGAGTGAGCTGAGCTCATGGCGACTGACAGTAGCTTCAAAGCCACCTTACTGTTTTTGCCCTTGTATGGTGTACGTGCCAGGGCTAAAAGTGAGCAGGTTACAACAATAAATGAAGAAAAAAAATTGGAATAACTTATGCAGCAAGTAGAACCACCACACAGTAGCAGCAGGTTAGTGTGGTGACGCCAGAAATTTGATAATATGCTAGCCGAAATTAGTGCCAAATTACTGATGGAACCTGATTACCGATTGCTGGATTAGTGATGGCCGACCAGTAATATGTTACTGAAATCTGCTTTTCAGTCTCATCTTCCTCTCACTACAAAAAAAAAAAAAAAAACAAAAAAAAAAAAAAAAAAAAAAAAAAAAAAATCATGTCTTTCTATTATTGTAACATTGTCTATGGTAGTTTGACTCACACAGTTCTTGTGATACAGAATGCAGAAGTGGAAACATTTGTTAATTAACCCTTTGACTGTCGCGGTCGTATATGTACGTCATGGGAGATACCGTGTTTGACGTATCTATACGCATAAATTCTAGCGGCTTCAAATCAAGCGGGAGAGGGCTGGTAGGCCTACACGAGAGAGAATGGGTCTCAGTGGTCGGTGTGCACCCTGTGAAAAAAATCTGGGACTCAGCGGTGCATTGTGGGAACGCCATCTTGGTAGTCCATTTTCACCATGCCTCCCGGTAAGAAGTTCCTCACTCCTCGGCGGATTGGAGGTCTTTTGTTCCCAAGTGATAGCTCAAACAGTGATGATAGTGTCAGTGAAAGTGAATTCCCTGGTTTTGAAGCGGGTGTGACCGAGAAAATTACCCAGGATAACATAATTAGTGATGAAAACCCAGATGACCCACAACCATCCACCTCTGGTGCTAGGCCGGCTCGTTCATATTCACCTGTACCAGGACGAAAGAGGAAACTATTTGCCCGTGTACAAGACTCAGATGTGAGCAGTGCAAGTGATAGTGATAGTGATTTCAAGGTTATTGAAAGCACTTCTAGTTGTGACAGTGAGGGTGAATATTCCCCAGTGAAACGGCAGTATATACGACGTCGCATGTGGTCTGGTAGTGTGCCATATGCTCTTCCAAGAGGAAGGAGTACATCTCGGAGCACATCCCGTGGCCCTACACCACGTCCTGATAGTGAAGATGACGATATTGTTACGATGGGTATAAATGATGTGAGTGAGGCAGCAGGCGGTGGTGGTGATAGTGACGGTGCCATGAGTCATGTGACACCAGCAGCGGGCCACGCTAGTGCCCGCGCTGCTGACTCTGCACAACTACAACCTGCTTCGGCCGACCCCACACTCTCACAACCACAACCACAACCACAACCTGCACAACCACAACGACATTACAATATCCAGAACGCACCAGCTGACCGCATCTGGGATTGGCATCAAGATGACGAGTTTGTTCCCAATCCCCATGACTTTGATGGAGGACAAAGTGGAATACGGCCATCATGTACACTTGGGAACAATCCCACTGAACTGGAATGCTTTCAGTTGTTCTTCGATGAACCCCTGATGGACATTATTGTCAGGGAAAGCAATACATACTATGAGTACACCATGGCAAACACTATGCTTTCACCAAGATCACGCCTACACCAGTGGAAGGACACAACTGTGGCAGAGATGTATCTGTTCTTTGCCACAATAATGCTTATGCCACATGTGTATAAGCATAGTGTCAGCACATACTGGGCGACAGACCGCCTGATTTCAACCCCTGCTTTCAGTGACATTATACCAGTGAATAGATTTGTGTTACTGTTACGTATGTTACACTTTTCAGACAAAACCAGGCCTGACAGAAGCGACAGGTTATATAAGATCAGACGTGTGTTTATGTACCTGAAACAAAAGTGCTGTATGTATTTTTATCCCTTCAGGAAGCTTGTTATTGACGAGTCTTTGATTTTGTTCAAAGGAAGACTCTCATTCAAGCAGTATATACCAAGCAAGAGGAAACGCTTTGGTATAAAGTTATTTGTTCTGTGTGATTGCAAAACTGGTCTGGTTTTGGATATAATTGTGTACACTGGCGGTAAAACAATGGAAGATACCAGGAAGTTACTGGGTATCTCTGGTGATGTGGTTAGAACAATGATGGAGCCATATCTTGGTAAGGGGCATATTTTATATACTGACAACTGGTACACAAGCCCTACACTCAGTGATTTCTTGCGAGTGAACATGACAGATGTGTGTGGCACAGTGCGTAGAAATCGTAAACATATGCCTAGGTTCGAAGCTGGCAGTCGTAGAGGTGAAGTGCAGGTGTTTGCTGCCAATGACATCATGGCATTTCGGTGGCATGACAAACGTGATGTCACACTGCTGACATCAGTTCACCGACACGAAATGGTAGAGACTGGCAAGCAGAATAGAGAGACCAATGAACCTATTGTAAAACCTGCAGCTGTGATGGATTACAACCTCAATATGCGCTTAGTGGACAAATGTGACATGCAGATTGGGTTTGCTGACTGTGTTCGCAAGAGTTATAAGTGGTACATAAAACTGTTTTTCCATCTTCTTGACATTTCCATGCTGAATGCTTATAATATGTATAAGTTGAAGACCAAGAACAAACCCAAATATGGTGAATTTTGTTTGTCAGTCATCAGACAAATAATATTCAAGTACCAAGAAACAACACTTGCAATAGACCAGCGCCCACGAAATTATCAACACATGTCCTCTCGTCTGAGGCCTGGTGATCACTACCCCATACCACTGCCTGCTACTACTGCCAAGAAAAATGCTCAGAAGAGGTGTTTTGTCTGTGGACATACCACAAAACGCACACAAAAACGCAGAGACACTCGTTTTATGTGTGAGGAGTGTAAGACACCATTGTGCTTATACCCATGTTTCAAAGAATTCCACAAGCTGCAGCACTTCTAATAAAGTGTCCAGTGATTGTACATATGTATATATATTATAAAGCAATCGTAATAAACATTTGTTTACATTGTTTGTTTGTGTAAACAAGTTTTAGCAACATTATAATGATACGAGTGTTTTTGCTATAATTGTGTTACATTCAACGAGTGTATATTTGAACATTGCACAATAATTTGGTCTCACAGGCCACAAAAGTTATGTGAAAAAATAAAATAGTGAAAAAAACAAGAAACCATCGAATACAAGTAAATAAAAGTTTACCGGGTGAGCGGCAGTCGCCGCTGTTGCCGCCAGCAGATCAATTTCAGCAAACTTCAGGACTCTATATCTCGGTAAGTACTGATGGGAAAAAATTTTTTTTTTGGGACTAAAACAATCAGAAAAATAATCTTAACATTTTCATAAGAAAAAATTTTTTTTTTTCGAATATTTGGCGACACCAGGAGCAACTTCAGGATTGGGCCCTTCGACAGTCAAAGGGTTAATGGTGGACTTTTGCCTTTGATAAGGAGCTTGTGCCATTTTATTTTAATGATTATACATGTATGTCCCACAGATGTTCATGTGGAACATACATATTTTCAAGCAAGGAAGCACCTAATGCAAATATTTTTGAGGATTTTTATTTTTAAAAATACTCCAATTTCAATAAAAATTTTATTGTAAGAAGTTGTTCAAACATCTATACTGGAAGTTTTAAGAAGTTTGCCTATAAATACAGACAGAAAAAAATAATTTTATTTTTGATATGGCAACACTTTAGAACTGCATTTCCAATATTGGTACGATGTAAAATGTTGTAGTTGACTTTACATGAATATTACAAGGCGAAAGAAGAACCGACCAGGTGGATATGGACGAAATGTCAATATACAGCCTCTCCTCACTTAATGATGGTGTTAGGGGCCTAAGACCCCATCGGTAAATGAATTCGTCAATAATCGAGGAATCACCCCTTACTGACACTTCAAAAGTGTCACCACCCAAAATTAAAACATTCAGTTTTATGTTTGCTGGGAAATTCCTTTCAATCTGTTTATTACTAATGATAATACAACATGAAATAGGTCAATGACTTACTTCTGAGACATTCCAGGAAACACGTGCATAGCTGATCACTTAGGAATTTTTTTTTTCAAGAAAATCGCACTTTTTTTCAGTCTTTGCATAGGCTAAGAATGATCTTCTATAGTTACCCTTTAGGCGGATAGCAACGTTTTCTGTTACGGTTGCAGTTACTATTTTTTTTATCCCTCCCTGCCCTCTACCCTTCAATACCTCTCTATATAATGTAAGTTTTTATTAATTTGGGCATCTTTATCATTCTTCTATGTTATTTATGTTATACCTAATATTATTCTTGAATAAATATGATAGGTAGATAACCTTTATTGATAGTAATAGTATAATTATATAATATTTTATAGTGGGGTAAGGCACGGGTAAGGCACATCTCCTTGCAGCATCAGTTACTGAGATACTGCTGGCTGGCTGGCACACACTCTCTCTCTCTCTCCCTCCCTCTCCCTCCCTCCCTCCCTCTCTCTCCTCTCTCTCTCTCTCTCTCCTCTCTCTCTCTCTCTCCTCTCTCTCTCTCCTCTCTCTCTCCTCTCTCTCTCCTCTCCTCTCTCTCTCTCTCTCTCTGCTGTAACTAGCTCCTCCCACTTTGTAACCAGGCCCAAGTGGTGAATTAAATATGCATGTATTAGAAAGAAAAAATAAGATAAGATAAGATTTCGTTCGGATTTTTAACCCCGGAGGGTTAGCCACCCAGGATAACCCAAGAAAGTCAGTGCGTCATCGAGGACTGTCTAACTTATTTCCATTGGGGTCCTTAATCTTGTCCCCCAGGATGCGACCCACACCAGTCGACTAACACCCAGGTACCTATTTGCTGCTAGGTGAACAGGACAACAGGTGTAAGGAAACGTGTCGAAATGTTTCCACCCGCCGGGAATCGAACCCGGGCCCTCCGTGTGTGAAGCGGGAGCTTTAGCCACCAGGCCACCGGGTGGTTAAAAATGAAATGAAACTCAAACTTGAAAACTTTATTTTAATTTGCATCACTGTCATATTATAGTTAAAATAAAAAATTAAGATACACATACAACAAGTAAAGCTTACAGAAAAATAGCATAAGAGTCTGCAACATTTCGGTATAAGTATCATCTTTGTACAGTGAACCCTTGGTTTTTCGAGTCTCAGTTTTCGTGAATTTTGGTTATTGGCAAATTTTTTCGTCAATATATAGCCTAAGTTTTCACAATTTCACTTGGATTTTGGCAGTGGTACGGGAGGTGTCCCAGTGGCCCTATACACACAAAGCCTCCCACAGATGCATTCAGAGTCAGTGTAGCATTGTTTCTCAGAGAGTGAACATTACCCTGCGAGGTAATACAAAACATTTCGTAAAAATACATTGTTTTTTGCACTTGTTTATTGTGTGTGACTGCTAAATAAGCCACCATGGGCCCAAAGAAAGCTGCTAGTGCCAGCCCTTTGATAAAGAAGGCAAGAAACACGAGAGAATTCAAGAAAGAACACACCAGCCAGGGAACTTCCCCACACACCAACCAGGGTATTTCCCCACACCAGACAGTGTATTCCCCCACCCACCATCCAGGGTACTTCCCCACACACCAGCCAGGGTACTTCCCCACACACACCAGAAAGGGTACTTCCCTACACACCAGGCAGGGTACTTCCCTACACACCAGACAGGGTACTTCCCCACACAACAGCCAGGGTACTTCCCAACACACCAGCCAGGGTACTTCCCCACACACCAGCCAGGGTACTTCCCCACACACCAGAGTACTTCCCCACACACACCTGACAACCCTATGCCTGTTGTGGAATCTATTGTAGCTTTGGGGAAGTCCATGGGGTTGGATGTGAATGACCAGGATGTGGAAGAGTTGGTGGATGACCACAGTGAACAGCTAACCACTTAAGAGCCGCAAGACCTTCATCTGGAACAGCAACAGACCACAGCTGAGGAAATTGCTTCAGAAGAGGAGGAAGAGAAAGGAAAGAAGGTGCCTTCTTCAATGATTAAGGACATTTGTGCAAAGTGGAATGAGTTGGAAAGTTTTGTGGAGAAATGTCACCCTAACAAACCTGTTGCAGGCCGTGTCTGCAACATGTCAATGACAATTCCTTGTCCCATTTTAGGCAAATCTTAAAAAAGAGATGCCAGAAACAGAGCTCTCTGGAAATTTTTTTTATGCAACAGGGGTCCAGTGACTCTCAATCCGGTCCTAGTGCCAGCAAAAAACGAAGAAGTGAAGTAACCCCCGATGAGGCCTTGGTACCTGAAGTCTTTATGGAAGGGGAATCCCCTTCCAAACAATAATAAGTATTCCCTCTCCCCTCCTCCCCATCTTCCATACACCAACAAGAGTCTTTAATAAAGGTAAGTGTGATGTTATTATTGCTTTATACTGATTTGTCATTCTTTTCTGTATGTTAATCTATATTTAATCCTTAAAAAAAAATATTTTTTTTTTTAATACTTTTAGGTGTTTGGAACAGATTCATTGGATTTACATTATTTCTTATGAGGAAAATGGTTTTGATTTTCATGAATTTTGGTTTTCAGCAGACTCTCTCGACCCTTTCAGGGTCGAGAGGCCCTCTCCTAAACTTGTTCTCAGGGTCGAAAATATTTTGGAAAAAAAAAAATTCTTATGAAATGATAATCTTTTCCCGATCATGATACCAAAAGAATGAAATTTGATGGAAAACTTTCGGAATTATACTTTCACGAAGTTAGCAGTCTCAATGATGTTCACGCATCAGCGATTTTGCCCACTTTGAGCCCTATTGTCGGCCAATTACAGTGTACTAGTCAACAAAAAATCATAACTATTTTGCTAGAACTCCATTTTTTCTATTGAGTGAGTACAAGAAACCACCCATTTACCCATTTCAACTATCCAATAAAGTGGTCAGAAATTGGCAATTTTGAGAACTTCACACAAATTTCAAAAGATGCCAATTTCCAAATAGGGCCCAGAATAAACAAGACAGACATTCCTGGCACTAAAATAACATTTCCTCTGTTCATTAGTCACGTCCCAAAGCCCCTCTTACATTTCCTTTGCTTTAAACTTTTAATTTTTATTCTCACAAAATATAGAAGACTTACTATTATGCAGACTACTGCATTAGTGTAGAAATGGTATAAATAATATCAGTGCACTTGTGAAAAAATATTAGACTCACCAGCTGATGTGTATTGGACGCATAGCATGATGTGTTTACTTTTGAACTTTGGCAAAAATCGAACATTTCTGCTACTTTGAGCTCAATTTCAAGGTAATTTTCATTGTGAAACCAATCAAAATCATCTCAATTTCTGTAATATGTCTTCCATTCTATAAAATGAGAAAGGGGAAACTAGAATACAACCATAAATACCACACAAAAATACAGTGCAAAGTCGCCGTTTTAAACCAAAAACAGTCAAGTTTTTTTTTTCATTACGCACTGTGTTGCAGGATTTTTTTTTGTACTGTGCACACTGACCACATAGACCCATTCTTTCATATGTAGGCCTACCAGCTTTCTCTCGCTAGATTTGAAAGCGCTAGAATTTACGCGTAATAGTACGTCAATAACCCTGGTGTGTAAAATGTACTAGTACGTCGAAAACCGTGAAAGGGTTAATACGAAAACCAAGGGTCCATTGTTCCATGTTTCTACATATAATTATAGCCATTTTACAAAAATTATTTTTATGACTCGGCGAGTAATATACAGTGGAACCTCTACTTATGAGTTTAACCCCTTGACTGTCACAACCCCAAATCCTGAGGTGTCTCCCGGTGTTGCAAAATTTCCAAAAAAAAATAAAAAAAAATTTCTCATGAAATGATAAGAGAATCTTTTCCCGATTGTAATGACACCAGAAGAATGAAATTTGATGCAAAACTGATGGAATTAAGCTCTTGCAAAGTTAGTGACCTTGGCAATATTTACGAATTGGCGATTTCGCCCACTTTGAGCCCTATTTTCGGCTAATTCCATTGTTCCAGGCGACCAAACTCATAGCTATTTCTTTAGAACTCCATTTTTTCTATTGACTGAGTACAAGAAACTGCCCATTTACCAATTTCAACTACCCAATAACGTGATCAGAAATTTGCAATTTGGCCAATTTCACGAGTTAAAAAACATGACAATTTCAAAATACGGTCCAGAATGAAAATGCAGATATCCCTGGCTCTAAAATAACATTTTCTTTGTTCATCAGTCACGTCTCCAGGCCCCTCTGATATTACTCTTGCTTTCTATTTTGAATTTTTATTCAAACAAAAAATAGAAGATTTACTGTTATGCAGACTACTGCAATACTATAATAATTGTATAAATAATGTCAACTCATTCATGACTGCATATTAGAATGGATACTTGGACATTTATTTGAAAATGACATCATTTGTTTACTGTTGAACATCGGCAAAAATCAAACATTTCCCCTATTTTGAGCTCCATTTCTAGGTTCTTTTCATAGCAAAACTAATCAAAATCACCTCTATTTCTATAATATGTTTTCCATTCTATCAAATGAGACCAAGAAAACGAGAATATAACCATAAATACTATACGAAAATAGACCTTAAATTCAGCATTTTAATTAAAAAAAAAAACAGTCGGAGTTTTTTTTTTCTCATTATGCACTGCGTGTTGCAGGATTTTTTTTATATGGTGCACACTGACCACGCAGACCCGTTCTCTCACATGTGGGCCTACCAGCTTTCTCCTGCTTGATTTGAAGCCGCTAGAATTTATGAGTATATATACGTCAAACACGGTACCTCGTAAGACATATATACGGCCGCGACAGTCAAAGGGTTAAATGTTTATACAGTAGTGTACTGTATACTGAAATAAACAGAACAGAGGAAATCAGCACCAATATACATTATTTAGGTATGAATGCTGGTTAGAGAGCCCATCATAAGTCTGAGGCGTAAGTAAATGAGTACATCGCTAAGTGAGGAGAGGCTGTATGGCATTGTGGCATTTTGATGACATCTTCTAACATAATTTAAAACTGCTGTAAAAATATTATACTTAGAAAAATGGTATGAACAAATGGATTGCACCATAATGTGGCCAGATTTATGCATTATTTTTCAGTAAGAAAAATTTGTTACTTATCTTTTCAATTTCTGAAAGAAAAAAAATTCTCATTTAAAGCTGCCTCTGCCCCTTAACCTAATGAACTGGAGGTTTGAATCCATGGCAAGCCATTCCTAAAACTAACAGGTCAGTGTGCTATCAACTGTAATAAGACCGCAAATTTAAGGACTAGCTTTAAGGACTAGCCTGTCTTTGTAATACTCATTTGTGCTAAATTGTTATCTGTTTACAATAATGTTTTTACCACTGAATATATCATTGCTTAAAATCTGAAGTTTATTTTAAGCCTGCCCATAATGCTCTGCATACAAGGGGCTTTGGCATGTTGTTGTATTCCTTTGTACTTCTCTGTATCATGATCAAATTAATAAATAAATAAATAAAGAAATAAAGAAATAAATGTTCCATTCAGTGAGCTGTTTGCAATCATGTCATTACGACTTTGCGAATCATCAAATTTCAGTATAAAAATCAGTATTTCCTTTCTGATGATAAATGAAAGAAAAATCTGAACAATAAATAATGCTGTATTTCAACACATTCACAAGGCATTTAGACTGCTCACTGTACGACCTTGAAAAGAACAGTAAGGGTTACTCTCCAGTGTGAGTATGGACATGCTGATTTAATTTGTCTTTTTTAGTAGAATTATAAGAACAATGAGGGCATGGAAAATGCTTTTTTCCAATATGTTTACATATATGATGAACATTTTGTGTCACTGTAGTACTATAAGAACAATAAGAACAGGCAAATAGTTTTTCTCTGGTATGGATTTGTAAGTGCTTTGTCAAATGGTCCTTCTAAACAGTTGTATATTGACAGAAGAGACAATGGTAAACCTTGCCAACAAACCTTCACGTATCTCCACTGTTCAGTTCCACCTGTTAGAAATTCTTGTCTTAATTATTATTAACCCTTTGAGGGTTTCGGACATACTAGTACGGCTTACGACCCAGGGTTTTTGACGTACTAGTACGCCTAAATTCTAGCGCCCTCAAATCTACTGGGAGAAAGCTGGTAGGACTTCATATGAAAGAATGGGTCTATGTGGTCAGTGTGCACAGTCTAAAAAAAATCCTGCAGCACACAGTGCATAATGAGAAAAAAAAAACTTTGACCGTTTTTTTGGAATAAAACAGCGACTTTGCACTGTATTTTCGTATGGTATTTATTGTTGTATTCTAGTTTTCTTGGTCTCATTTTATAGAATGGAAGACATATTACAGAAATTGAGATGATTTTGACTGGTTTTACAATGAAAGATACCTTGAAATTGAGCTCAAAGTAGCAGAAATGTTCGATTTTTACCAAATTTCAAAAGTAAACAAATCGTGCCAATGGTCCAATACACGTCAACTGGTGAGTCTAATATTCTTTCACAAGTGCGCCAATAATATTTATACCATTTTTTACACTAATGCAGTAGTCTGCATAACAGTAAATCTTATATTTTTTGTGAGAATAAAAATTCAAAGTGGAAACCAAAAGAATATAAGAGGGGCCTTGAGACGTGACTAATGTCCAGAGGAAATGTCATTTTAGTGCCAGGAATGTCTTTCTTGTTTATTCTGGACCCTATTCGGAAATTGGCATCTTTTGAAATTTGTATGAAATTGGCAAAATTGCTAAATTCTGACCACTGTACTGGATAGTTGAATTTCATAAATGGGTGGTTTCTTGCACCCATTCGATAGAAAAAATGGAGTTCTAGCGAAATATTCATGTTTTTTGTCGACTAGTACAGTGGAATTGGCCGAAAATGGGGCTCAAAGTGGGCAAAATCGCCGATGCGTAAATATCCCCGAGACCGCTAACTTCGCGAGAGCATAATTCCGTAAGTTTTCCATCAAATTTCAAACTTTTGGTGTCCTTATGATCGGGAAAAGATTCTCTATCTTTTCATAAGAGAAAATTATTTTTTTTTTTTTTTAAATTTGGCCGACCCTGAGAACGAGTTTCGGAGAGGGCCTGTCGACCCTCAAAGGGTTAATTCTAAATATAATGCCATTCAACAAAACCTCCAGGTAAGTGCATATAATAAATTCATTTTTCAATATCAAAATTAACTAAATGAGCATTGTAATACAAATAAACAAGAACTGCTGTAAAATTATTTTCCACAAAATCTTCCCAAGACTATTTTAGAAACATAAGTTTTGAAATAAATACAAAGTAAAAAAGAAGTTTTGTGTGCAAGGGGCTTGGACATCCAGCAAGCAACTGTGTGTTAGATAGGAGAGGAGGCAAATGGTTATTGGGACTTAACAAACTGTTGGAATGTGACTAAGGTAACATTTCGTTAAGGGATTCAGGCAAACTGGTTTGCCAAGAGGTGGGAAGTACAATGCCTGCATTCTAAAGGAGGGGTTAGGAATATCTGCTGTTTGGAGAGACATCTGAACTGCCGTATCTGTATTCCTTTGGCAAGACAGTGATAGTGTGAATGATGGTGAAGGTGTTTCTTTTTCAGTTCAACCTATCTTAGTGGGAGATGGCTAGTGAGTTAAAAAAAAAAAAAACACACAAAATAAAACTATGTGCTAAACCTGGAAGGGTCATTCATTCAGCAATTTTTTTTTTTTTCAGTCCAGGGATTCGATCCCCAGACTTCAGTGATTAGAGATGCGACTCTCATATTCCCTCATGAAGACAGTCAGAAGTTTGTTCGCAATTTCCCTCATGCACAGAGGAAAGGCACTGGTGACCTAGGCATCGCTGATACTCATCGAGGTCTCTCTTCATGTACTTATCGCGCCCCCTTTTAATTGGAGGTACTTTGTATCTTTACACAAACATCCCGCACATAGGAGAGAGGTGATTAGGACAACGTTTCAGTCTGACTTGGACCATTTACAAAGTCAGTGTGACTTTGTAAATGGTCCAAGTCAGACTGAATTGTCGTCGTAAGCTCCTCTCTCCTATGTGAGGGTTATTTGTGTGTTGTTCCAGTCATGGTATTGTGCCTCTTTGTTACTTTGTATCTTTGCCAGAGAACCTCCTACATTATAAGTGTGTCTGTTACTTCAATGCTTTTGAAGTTCTGAAAATGCATATACACTACGTACAATAAACAAAACAGGTTAAGAAAATATGGCATATTTCCATTCTTTACCATTTAATATTACTGTTACAAAATGATAGCTTTAAATTTTTATTCTTCCATTTAACACGTAACCCAGTAACAAAAAAGAAATAAAATAGCAACATAAATACTACGTAGAGGCAACAACCCAATAACTGGACAGATTACCACACAATATGCAGGGAAACTTTTAATGTATAGGTACCTACCCCCCTTCCCTAAAGGGGCTTCATCAAATACCTGACAGAGCCCCTACATGGGTGAAACAATGTGCATGAAAAGTTTCCCTGCATATTGTGTCTTACTGAATTTCAAAGGTTTTACACATTAAAATTAGTTATGCAAAAAAAATGAGGATATCATTAAAAGTTTGCATGGCTTTAAATACTGTAGTTGTGCACTATGACCTTGACTGTAGCGCCTAAGTGTAAATAGTGAATATAACTGAGAAACTTGAAAATTTTTACTTAGCCTAAATAGAGCCTAAAAAATGGAGTGGAATTTACTATTCCTTTCTCATTTCATTTAGGACTGATGTTTCATCATATGATATCGTAAAGTTGCCATATGAGAAGCACGGTAAGGACATAAAGAACACAAATAAGGTTTCTCTCCAGTGTGAATTCTCATATGATCATTCAAGGCATACTTTGTTGAGGAACGGTAAGGACAAAGTGTGCAACTGAATGGTCTTTCTCCAGTATGAGTGCGGATATGCTTTAACATGTGGTCTTTCCTAGCAGTGGAATGACTACAGAAGGGGCAATGGTGCACCTTGCTGGCGGCAGCTCTTCCGTTATACCTCGAACCATCACTGTTCACTCCCACCTGTTGGGAATGCCTATCTTAATTACTGTTATTAATCAATACAAAGATATACTGATATGACATAGCCCCCCCCACACACACACACACAAAGAAACTGGAGAAAGTGCAGAGGTTTGCAACAAGCCTAGTCCCAGAGTTAAAGGATATGTCCTATGAAGAAAAGTTA
Organism: Cherax quadricarinatus; assembly: GCF_038502225.1. NCBI lineage: Eukaryota > Metazoa > Arthropoda > Malacostraca > Decapoda > Parastacidae > Cherax > Cherax quadricarinatus. The sequence continues at coordinate 16,190,166 of NC_091314.1, forward strand.
AAGGAACTCAAACTGATGACACTGAAGGACAGAACTAATAATGTGAATAGGGACAGATTGTTTGACAAACAGGAAAAAGGAACACTAGAGCACAGCAAGAAGTAAAAACCACTAATGAGTCACAGACATCAGGAAGATTTCTTCAGCCTTAGAGCAGTCAAGCAAGAGGTATGATCCATACATAGTTTCAAGAAGAGGTCCAATAAGGCCTTTGAAGAAAGGAGTGAACGCGATAGTGAACAGAAAGGAGGCAGGGTCAAGAGCTGTGATTTGATCCTTACAATCACATGGGCCTAGCGAACTAGGATTGTGTGGTCTCTTGCGGCGGGACAATGTGTTGTGGGGTCAAACCCTGCCCTGCCACAGTTTGATAAATGCCCCCCCCCTCTGTGTGTGTGTGTGTGTGTGTGTGTGTGTTTGTGCACGAGTGTGCGTGCACATGTGCATGTGTGTGTGTGCACAATAAGTTCACAGTAAATAGGTGATATCACAACATGCAAAACAACCACTGTGATAAAATAAGTGAAATTCCAAGTGCCTTCCTGATTTCTCACATTATCAAGGATCTGTAAAATGAAAGATCAACAGAAATGCATAAAAAGACGAGATTACACTTTGAGGTCAACTTACAACACTTGACCTTTTTACAATGAAGGAGGTAGGCAGTCAAGGACCTGTTAAACAGAGTTTATATTCTACCCAAATTTTAAGATTTTGACGTGTCTAATGTATCTTAAATTCTTCCCAAATTTTATTAATTATAAATGAATCCAATTTGTATAATACTAAGGCAATATTCATATTAATTTCCAAATTATGTTTTATGAAACTTGATTTTATTATACAGCCTCTCCTCACTTAGCGACGTACTCATTTACCGACAACTCGGACTCACGATGAGCTCTTCCACCAGTATGCATACCTTAACCCTTTGACTGTCGCGGCCGTATATATACATCTTACGAGGTACCGTGTTTGACGTATATATACTCATAAATTCTAGCGGCTTCAAATCAAGCAGGAGAAAGCTGGTAGGCCCACATGTGAGAGAATGGGTCTGTGTGGTCAGTGTGCACCATATAAAAAAAATCCTGGAGCACACAGTGCATAATGAGAAAAAAAAACTCTGACCGTTTTTTTTAATTAAAATGCCAACTTTGTGGTCTATTTTCGTATAGTATTTATGGTTGTATTCTCGTTTTCTTGGTTTCATTTGATAGAAAGGAAAACATATTATAGAAATAGAGGTGATTTTGATTGATTTTACTATAAAAAGAACTTGGAAATGGAGCTCAAAGTAGGGGAAATGTTTGATTTTTGCCAATGTTCAAAAGGAAACAAATGATGCCATTGTCCAATAAATGTCTAACTAGCCATTCTAATATGCAGTCATGAATGGGTTGATGTTATTTATACAATTATTACAGTATTGCAGTAGTCTGCATAATAGTAAGTCTTCTATTTTTTGTTTGAATAAAAATTCAAAATAGAAAGCAAGAGTAATATCAGAGGGGCCTGGAGACATGACTGATGAACAAAGAAAATGTTATTTTAGAGCCAGGGATGTCTGCATTGTTCATTCTGGACCTTACTTTGAAATTGCCATATTTTTTAATTTTCGTGAAATTGGCCAAATTGCAAATTTCTGACCACATTATTGGGTAGTTGAAATCGGTAAATGGGCAGTTTCTTGTGCTCAACCGATAGAGAAAATGGAGTTCTAAAGACATAGCTATGAGTTTGGTCGACTGGACCAACGGAGATAGCCGAAAATGGGGCTCAAAGTGGGCAAAATCGCCGAGGTCGCTAACTTCGCGAAAGCGTTATTCCATCAGTTTTCCATCAAATTTAATTTTTTTGGTGTCATTACAATCAGGAAAAGATTCTCTATCATTTCATAAGAATTTTTTTTTTTTTTAAATTTTGCGACACCATGAGACACCTCAGGATTGGGGGTTGCGACAGTCAAAGGGTTAAATATGTGCATTAGAGCTGATTTCCTTTATTCTGTTTATTACAATATATAGTAGAGCCTCACTTATATGGCAGGTCAGGTTCCAGGCTACTGCCATAAAGCAGAAATTGCAGTAAAGTGGAACATCCTTTTTCCTACTTAAAAATGAATATAAATACTAGGTAACACTTTTACACTAACATATATTAAATTAGCAATAGAACTAGGCATTAAAAAACACAATAAAAAGTAAAATACACACACAGTACACTTGTTACTTACCTTAAAACAATATCAAAGATGGTTGACACAAACCCACTACCTTGCTTATCAACAAATTCGTTTACCAATGTGATCTTAGGAACAGAACTTCATCGTTAAGTGAGGAGAGGCTGTATATCTCTCGACCATGGACCTGCTTGATATAATTTTCTTGGCATTTGGAAAATCAACTGAATGGTTAAAATCTCTCACATGAATCTTAATCTTAGTTCACAAGTTTTCCCAGCTTGACCATAATAAACTATCACAATTTTTACAAGGAATCTTGTACACACACCCATCAGCATTTATGGGGGAATTTTTTATCAATTTTTTTTTATTGTGTCAAGATTTTTAAATACAACTTTGATATTAAAATTCTTAAGTAGAGAAGACATATCAAGAAAGTTTTCATGGTAAGGGAGAACCAACATACTTCTAGTTAACCCTTTAACTGTCCAAACGTAGATGTACGTTCTTACTACCAGCACTCCAAACGTAGATCAATGTTTTATTTTTCCTGCCTCCAAATTTGGCACGATTGGCCTAAGATGCCTGGTCAGCATAGAATGGGTCTTAACCCTCAGTGTGCACTGTATTAAAAAAATCTTGGATCACTTAGTACCTTGTGGGAGCACCAGTACAACTGAGTCCCAGCTAGAGCAAACAGTGCGGCAAACACCAAGGATTCACTGGTGTCATGTCATATTAACACTCCCCTTTTAAGAGGAAAGTGATGTTAACCCCAAGTTTAGGGTCTGTCAATCTCTGTCTGTCTATCTTGTCCTGTCATCTTGCCAGAATGTCCTATAACCTATGCCCTAAGTAAAAAGAAACAAGTCTGGAACTGATATTTCGACAGGCTGGCTGGCTGATTGACTGTCTCTATCTCCAACTGTCTGTTTGCATCTATCTCTGTCTCTATCTCACAGGAACACATACGTAAATACAATTATACATGGAGTAAATTACCTAGGATAACCCAACAAATCCAGACATAGTGCTATTCTGGAACTGTAATTTCAGAAGACTGACTGGCCGGCAGCTGGCTGGCCAGTTGATTGACTGTCTCTATCTCTATCTGTCTGTATTTATCTCCGTCTCTATATCTGTCGCTATCTCACAGGAACAAATACGTAAATACAATTCTACATAGTGTAAATTACCTAGGATAACCTAAAAAATCCAGACAAAGTGCTATACTGTGCTTGTAGATAGTGATCATGTGTAATACCAGATGGTTCATGAGCAGCTCTCTGAGACAGACAGATAGATAGACAGGCAGACAGATAGACAGACATGTTTGTGTGTAAGAGTGAAAACAAAGTGAAGGCTCATCAAATGTCACCACTGTTATTAGCGGAGAGATATGACTGAAGCAGGTAAAAATGTTCACCTGTCACTGTGTCTCTGTCTATTTGAGCACTATTTCAGTACCTAACATTAGTATCAGAACAAAGATTAACTATGAAATCACAAGAACTACTACAAATTGTCATTATCAGGACAAAAATTATACAAATTAAAAAAAAAAAAAATGAGATAAAAAGGTATATCAGCAACACATCTGCAAGTGGCAGCACTTCGTGTTGCCTTCAGATGAGTGACAAGTGCCAACTTTGTGGCCTTATATCTCTGTAAGTAGTGACTCTTGAATTTTTTTTTTTACATTACTTTATGTAAAAAAAAAAGTCCTCTTCATTTAACAAACAAAAAAAAAATTTTTTTATTTTTCAAAATATTTGGAGCGCTGGGCGAGAGAATGTAGATCTACGTTTGGACAGCTAAGGGGTTAAATAAGGTTGGTCGTCCTTTCTTGAATTGTAAAAAGTATTTCTAGCAATTAGACAAGTTAAAATCTTAAAGCTTGGGTAGAATATAAGCTGTGTTCGAGAGGTCCTTGTAGCTTGTTTGATAGTGTCCTCAGCTTACACACTAAGGCACGGGTGAAACATTACCTGAAATGCTCTGCATAACCAGGGGCTTTATATATACAGTAGTATGAAAATATCAGATTGGTCATGGTCTGGGTATCAGCGGTGTTAACTCCCGGAACACCCTTCAGATAGGTCATTAATAGTTTTGTCATGAATTTGAAGAGATATAGATTATCATCATGGTTGGCACACATGGGTGAGGTGAGCCAACCTGCAATGTGGTATCGTGCCTCTTGGGCAATGTCCGAGTCAACGGGAGTGTGGGGGGAGAGGAGGAGGAGGGGGCTTAGCAGCCAATCAGCAATGGGGGGCTGAATTTCTCTGTGGCAGAATCTGCAGAAATTGTACTACAGTTTATTCTTCCCTCTTCAGTCTGAAGATACCACGTATGTTTCCCATACCTACTCTGGATTATTTACCCACCATAATTGCATTTGTGTTTAATTACACCATCTTTTTCATTACTAAGTCATCATGGCCCCTAAAGTCCTCAGTAAACAGGCAATTTTTTGAAGACCAAGAAAGAAATTGTAAAAAGACATGATGCAGGAGATAGAATTAGTTCAGTGATGCACGAGTATGGCTTTCCACAATCAACCATTTCGACTATTATCAAGCAAAAATAAATACTAAAGAATATTAATGGCTGATGAATCTATGCTAGTGAAAAATGGCAGAGAAATAACCATAGATATGGATAGAATTGTGACTGTGGATAAGAGAGAAGCAAATGAAGGGAGATACAGTGTCTGCAAGTTATGTAGAATATGGTGAATATACATTTAGTAAATTTAAATTCAAAGACCTTAAAAAACCTTTAACAGTTAGAGCAATCTATAGAGTACCTCACTCCAATATTTACTCATTTAGTGAAAAACTAAGAAACATGATAACTGACACAGAGATGAATAAACACCACCTGATTCTTACAGGGGACTTCAACATAAACCTCACCCATGACCATGACCCTCAAGTAACTGAATTCACAAACACTATGAACAGCTGCTTACTTCTGCCAACATGATAGAATTCAAGAAGAAACTTGTAGTAAAGTACCAAAGTGGAGGAGGAAAAGAGAGGGAAGAATGTGCCTTCTTCAATGATTCTATGACATATACAATACTAAAGCAGAAGGAGTCGATAAAGGCTATAGCGCCAGCCAGTGATAAAGCGTAGCAAGTAAGTTAAGAGAATATGCGATAGAAAAATGACGACACGAAACTTAACTCCTCCATTGTTGTTTGAGGTATATAGGGCACTGACAATATACGCCGCCCTCTGCCAGTATCTCCTCCAAGATAAGTGTAAATATTTCTTATTCATAAATTACGTACATTGCTTGTGTGAATAGTGGTAGTGGCCTCTGCTGTTGCCACCCTACCACTAATATATGTATGGCTTATGCTCTCAGTGGCCTTTATAACCCCAACAACAACACACCACCATTACTCGAGACATACATAATGACATTTCTTATTCATGCTAGAGTATATATCATGTTTCTATGTTATTAATAATGTTTATTATGTCATATGAGATGAATTGTGATAGATAAATAAGCCATTTTTTTGAGCTGATATTAGCTCGTCATATTTAAGTATTTTGTCCTGTCTCCAAACACTCTCCCTCTCCCAACAAGAGTCTTCAATAAAGGTATGTAACAGTGATTTAAATGTTCATTTATCCATTTTGTTAGTGCTTTATATTTATTTCTCATTGTTCTGTAAATCTATATTTAATCTCTAAAAAATGTATTTTTTTTTGTAATACTTTTGGGTGTCTGAAACAGATTAATTCGATTTGCACTATTTCTTATGGGGAAAATGGTTTCGCCATTTGTAAATTTCGCCTTTTGTCAAGACTCTCTGGAATGGATTATGTAATTGTGAAATTCAAGGGTCCACTGTACCAGAAATGTTATAATAATGTAAAGGTGATATTGAAACAATGTCAAAGATGGTTGACACAAACCCACTACCATTATAGTATGCTCCTCACTTAGCGACAAATTCATTTACCGACACGGTCTTAGGAACAACTCCGTCGTTAAGTGTGGAGCGGCTATACTGCTAATACTAGTACAGGTTGACCATCACTAATTCAGCATCATCGAAACCTGCAGCGTGCCAGATTTAGTGATTTTGCTGGATTACAGAGTGGTTAGGTTAGAATACACTTACATCAATGGCGATATCTGCACATTGGCGATATCACCCACTATATGCCCACCCAATTTTTTGGCCCATTCCATTGTTCCAGTCTACCAAACTCAAAACTATTTTGCTAGTATTCCTTCTATCCTGTAGAAGGAAACGCCCATTTACTTACTTCAACTACCCAATAAAGTGGTCAGAAATCAGTAATTTGTTCCATTTCACACAAGATTCAAGAGATGCCAGTTTCAAAATAGGGTCCAGAATAAACAATGTAGACATTCCTGGCACTAAAATAATGTTTTCTCGGTTCATTAGTCACGGCTCCAGGCCCCTCTTATATTATGCTTGCTTTCCATTTTGAATTTTTATTCACACAAAAAATGGAAGATTTACTGTTATGCAGACTACTGCATTATTGTAATAATTGTATAAATAATGTCAACCCATTCATGACTGCGTATTAGACTGGCCAGTTGGACACGTATTGGATGGTGACATCATTTGTTTACTCTTGAACATCAGCAAAAATCGAATATTTCCGCTATTTTGAGCTCATTTTCAAGGTACAGTGAAACCAATCAAAATCATATTTATTTCTGTATTATATCTTCCATCCTATCAAATGAGACAAAAAAAAAAAAAAAAAAAAAAGAGAATACAACCATAAAAACCATACAAAAATACACCACAAAGTCACAGTTTTACACCAAATACACAGTCTCAGTTTTTTTTTCATTATGCATGCTGCAGGTTTTTTTTTATACAGTGCACACTTACCACACAGACCTATTCTCTCACATGTATGCCCAAATTTACTGGTCACAGACTATCTGAGTGAGCTGATTTCATGGCAACCAACAGTGGCTTCAAGGCCACCATATCTTTTATGGACACTGTATGGTATATGTGCTTTACACAATGAGAAGCATTTCTTTTATTCATTCGAACCACGGCTAGGGCTAAAAGTGAGCAGGTTATAACAATAAATGGCGAAAAGGAAATTGGAATGACTTATGCAGCGAGTAGCACCACCAAACAGTGAAATTATGCTAGCCTAAATTCATGCCATATTACTGATGGAACCGGATAAATGATTGCCAGATTAGTGATGGCCGACCTGTACTAGCTTTAAGGCTGTGCAAAATACTATGCATACTTATACCTGGGGAATCTTATCTACCTATCTTTGCGTCACCAACCCTGACTAGAAATGGCCAGTGTTAAAAATACCCTTTAGGTGAGAAATGGCCAATATGTGGTCCTCTGCCACACATGCTAGATCAAATATAATAGCAGAATCACAATCTTAACTAATTAATTCTGTTCAGAGAAACCTTTTTAATACTGAAAGGATAAAAAAATGAGTACTAATGTAAAAACTTATTTTTAATTTTTCATACTAATTAGATACAGGGTACTGGCAAAATAAATTTCATCCTTTGTCTGTTCAAAATTAAAAAATAAATATCTTTCCTAAAGTTTATGAAGCCTTAAGATTAAAGTATAAATTCTACAATATAGAAGTTTTCTACACTTAATCAAATTAATTACTATCAAGGTACAATTTTTATCAATAACTTTACAATATATCAATATTAGTTTCATAAAGATAATACACCAAAAATGCTATAAAACTTTATTAGAACAATATTCACTCTTTTAGAGAATACCTTTTACATTTTGATGTAAGAGTCAATCAGTACTACTGACATCTATAAGAATACATTTTGAAGAATGAAAAACATCTTTCTGTAAATGGTTCAATGAACTGTTTGTAATTTGAGCCAATTAATTTTACCTCCAAAAAAACAACTCTGGATTTTGTTACCCATTTTAGCACAGTCTAGCTTCCTTTCCTGTTTCATTCACTAAACTGATTCCTAAATTCTAGACCATTACATGGTGTCTCAGCAGCTTAAACACCATTCACAGCAGTTTACCTGTGGAGGCAGCAGTGTTTGTGGTTTACCAAAGCTTTTTTTTTTTTCAACACTCCAGCTGTTTCCCACCAAGGTACGATGATCCAACAAATAGAACACTTACATGGTCACTCGTTCAATCACTCTCTTAACCAAAGGACATGAGCATCCAGTTCTGATGACCTGCCAAACTGCAACATCCCCCCCTCCCTTAGTACTCAAGTCTGACTAATTTCCTTGAATCCCTTCATAAATGCTGCCTTGTTCATACTCTAACTGCATGTCAAATAAAAACCATTTGCCTCAAATCACTGCTGCACGTCCTGGCGCTCAAAACCTTAAATCCCTTCCCTCCAACTTCTCTTAGGACAACCCCTACCCCATCTTCCCTCCACCCCAGATTTATACGCCCTCCTAATCATCCTAATTTTCTTCATCCTTTCTAAATATCCAAACCACCTCAAGAACCCTTCTTCAGCCCTCTCAATAATACTTTTGCTGACTTCATACCCCCTCCTAATTTCCAAACTCTGAATTCTCTGCATAATATTTATAATGAACAGTGCCAAAAAATACAGAAATATTTTTATCATTCTTCACAATGTGGTATAAGTACTCTGTGTGTTGTATTGGTTCTGATAAACCACTGGTAATCGCACCAAAAGTACCTAAAACCGAAGGAGGTAGTGGTAATGGGAAAGCAGGCATTTCATGGTACTATATAACCTATCTAGGATAACCCTATTGCTTTTGGGGAATAATAAAAACTGTTGATAAGAATCTGATCAGCTGTCTAGGATAAACCTATTTCTTTTGAGGCATTATAAAAATAACTTGAGAATAATTTGATAAGCTAGGATATAAATGCAGATAATCTCATTTACAAATCCTGAGAAGATGAGAATATTTCCTCTGCAAGACAGAAAAATCATGAACACTATATTTCTGCCTAATAATACCAAACTTCATACACTTGTTTTGACTTGTTTTGGCGTAATATTACCCTCAGTTAACTTATTGTTGATCATATTAGAACGACAAATGCATTTCAAGGTCATGAGTCAACTCGGTGTTTTTGGTTGAAGTGATATAAGGAGACAACCACAGGATCAGTGTAAACTTTCCATAACCTGACTAACACTTAGCCACACAGGAAAGATGGGTAAAACCCATTAAAGTTTCTTAAACAATGATGCTTTGTAAACCACGTAAATGAACAGTCCTAATGTCCAATTTATCATCCAGTGGAACTGCATTAACCTATGTAGGCTTTGATGAGCACAGTAATATACAAACAGTACCAGCACTTTATGAATCTGGGTTAACTTGCTACATTATTATTTGTGATGCTCTCCCATGAACATAATATCATTGACTGCAGGAACAAAATTTGCATACAATAATGTTGAAAGTGGTGTCAACTGTGAGTTACATCACTTCAATATTACTCTCCATAAGTACATGTGATGCTAATATTGATTTACTTGCTTTCCAACTTGGACATTAGCCATGCACTGGCATACACACCATCAGTAATGAAGAGTATTGTTTAATCTCAGGGATTGTTTTGACAACTGTCAGTTATGATGACATCTGAAATTTGCATATAAATCTTAATTACCCAAGACCGCTTAAATGCAAGTTAATTCTCTGGCCTCTTTGTACAGTTTCACTATCTTATAACTTGACAAGTTAGTGAGCAGGAGATGCCATTGTTCAAAGGAAGTCTTACCTAGTAACTCATCATCCCTAAACACTAAAGTACAGAAACAAATAATGACTCCTCCTTTCAAGTCATCTGTTTTGCCCTCATTTTCCTCTCTTTAAAAGTTCCTCTTAAGACCAGACTTACATAACAAGGTTTATGTACTAAACAAGAGGTATGTCCATCACCTTCCTCTAGTGTAGAGGAACAATGGCTTATTACCTGATTAAATAGTCATGTTGACAGAGGAACATCCAAACAGGACAAACGACTTAATATTTAACTGGATTGTGTCTGGCATGAAAGGGGTTTCAGACTAGTGGGACAGTCCTGATTCAGCACAGGAAACCTAAAACAGTGAAAGAAGTTCAAAGTTGATAGGCAGTAATTCCTAGCAGTCCACCAGAATTAATACAGTGGACCCTCGGTTATCGGCCATTCCGGATATCGGCCAATTCGGTTTTTGCCTGCTTTTTTGGCAGAAATTCTATCCAGGTTTTCAGCTGTTATTTCTGAGATCAGCCACAGTGGATGCATAATAAATCACTCTTGAGCACATTAAATGTCTTATTTTAGGTTAATATAGACATTTTCATTACTCCATCTATGATATTTTCTTCAAAATTATATAAGAAACATGTTTCGTAGTAAGTATATAAAAACATGCAATGTTTATACATGATGTGTGTTTAATAATGATCACTCATGGGAACATTGTCTTATTTTAGATTAATATAGACATTTTCATTAATCTAGCTATGATATTTTCTTCAAAATTATATAAGAAACACATCACATACCATATAAACATGCAATGTTTATATGCTATCGAGTGGAGAGTAAACTTTACGTTTTCACTGATTCAGCATTAAAGAAAACTGTGAATCTGGCGTCTCACCCAGTAACCACCCTTCATGTGTGTTTGTTTACAATTCTCGGCATGAATTACTCATTACTTCTCCCTTTGTTTATGAATGAATCTAAAGGTAGCTGTTAGAAACAATTAAGCTCAGTGAACATGGTAATAATATGGGTGTGTAGTGTAATAATATGGCTGTGTAGTGTAGCCCAGGGGTTACAAAGACGGGAGAGGGAGTTGAGGATTCCCAACTCCCTCTCCCCTCCTGAATTCTTCAATATGCCAACAAGAGTCTTCAATAATGGTATGTAATGTTCATTTATCATTAAAATTTGTGCTTTATATTTATTTCTCATTTTTGTTTTGTATGTAAAACTATAGTTAATCTTTAAAAAATGTATTTTTTGTTAATATTTTTTGGGTGTCTGAAATGGATTAACTGGATTTACATTCATTCTTATGGGAAATATTTCAGTTTTCAGCCTTTCCGGATTTAGGCCGACCTTCTGGAACGGATTATGGCTAATAACCGAGGATCCACTATATACTGTACATCAAATGAAATTATATTCAAACAAAAAATAATTGTCTTACATCAGGAAAATAAAAGTTTTCAATATACACTGTAAATCCCATAGAAATTCAAGATATGTTTTGAAGGATTACTTTCATATTATTACGAAATACACTAAAATCATCATTATAAAAAATAAATATCTTCAAGTTGTTAACTCTAGAAAAAATATTAACATGACTGTAACATTATGCAAAAATACTGATCAAATTATACACGCTTGATGCAAAAGGGCCCAATACTACTCATGTAATCTGAGTTGCATTCCTTAACCCTGTCATTATCCTGACCACTAATGTGAGAATTGCTCTCAAGAATCCAAGAATTTAAAAAAAAAAAATTATGAATTCACAGAGAATCTTTTTCCAAAAGTAATTATTATTATTATAATCAAAAAGAAGCGCTAAGCCACAAGGACTATACAGCTTCCACAAGTAATGAAACCAAAAGTATGAAATTTGATGGAAAATTGGCAAACTTAAGCTTTTGTAAATTTTACTGTGTCAGTGATATTTATGCATTGGCAATTTTGCCCACTTCAAGTCCTCTTTTAGGCCAATTACACTGTTCCACTCCACCAAATTCTTAGCTATTTTGCTAGTATGTCTTCCATTTTATCGACTGAGCACAAGAAATTCCCAAATTAACTATTCTGACTACCAAATAAGGGTGATTAGATATTGGTAATCTGACCAATTTCAAACAAATTTCAAAATATTCCAGTTTCAAAATTGGGTAAAGAATAAACAATGCAGGCATTCCTGGCATTAAAATAGCATTTCCTTTGTTCATTACTTGTGTTCCCAGGCTTTACACACAAATTTAATTTTGAATTTTTATTCACACAAAAAACAAATTTACTGCTATGAAATATTGTAATAATTGTACAAATAATATCAGCACATTTGTGAATGCATATTAGACCCACCAGTTGGACGTGAATGGCATGAGTGACGTAATTTGTTTACTCTTGAATATCTGAAAAATTGAACATTTCCGCCACTCTGTGCTCCATTTCAAGCTATCTTCAGCCCTGAAACCATTCAAAATCATCTCTATTTCTGTAATGTATCTTCCATTCTATCAAATGAGACCAAGAAACTGAAAAAAAACATAAAAACCATAAGAAAATACACCGCAAAGTCGCTGTTTTAGACTAAAAACACAGTCAAGAGTTTTTTTTCTCATTATGCAATGCGTGCTGCAGGATTCTTTTTATATGGTGCACACTTACTGCATAGACCCATTCTCTCATATCTAGGCCCAAATTTACAGCTCACAGTTTATCTGAGTAAGCTGAGCTAATGGCGAAGCACTAAGGCACCGATAGTGACCTCAAACCCGTAGTACTATGGCACGCACAGCAAAGGGGTTAAAGAACCTTTGCAGAATGCAATTTCAAATAAAGACAGAATGAAATACCCAACTCAAGTCACATACAAAGATAACAATTAATAAGCAACCATCCATAATCAAGCAGCTTTGGTAGATACCTTCTTCAGGACCTGAATCCTTGAAGCAATCAAGAAAAGGTTAGCTGGATAATTTAGGTAAAATGTAATGAGGCATTAACACGCGATTTTTCAATCAGTGGCACTGGCGAACAGAAAATATGGGAACTGAGGGAGCAAGGAGGCACTCAAGCAGAGTTGTTGGAAAGTACAAGAAGGGACATAAAAATGTAAGAGAATAGTTCAAAGGCTGGATAAATGATGACTTACAGCTCGCAAGAACAGAAATTACTAACCTCATTAACTGCATTATAACTGAATGATAATTATGCTTACACAGCTTCAGAAGCAATGGTAAAACTGAGGTAAATGACAGAAACAGGTGAGCAGGGGTGGGAATGGCATGGGATTAAAGAGTAACATACAGTACTACAAAAACTGAAACATATATAAAAAAAAAAAAACAGGAAAATAAAGTCATGTGATAAAACACTGCAGACAACACCACTACCATAGCTCTGTTAATGCAACTGTGACAGTTAATCACAAATAGGTGATCATGAGTAAGGTTCATTTAGCAAATAATGCAATAAAACTCCTCCACTCTAAACATGCTGTATTTAAATTGGTATATTTTGGTTATCGATGTTGTTTACGGCATGTCCATTCCAAAAAAGTGCTCACCATAATGACAATTCATTTAAACTAATTTGCTTAGAGAACACTGACACAGGAAAATTTTCACTTAACCACCTATGCCAGGTTTATCAACCTTCTATTATGGCCCTCATTATCAAATACCAAAATAATGAAATATGACCCAACCACACAATGACAATGACTAAATAAAAAAAAAAAAAATTATTCAAAAGCAACTAAGAAAGCCTAATAAATAAATTTTCATATAATGGAGAGGTTGAAGTACTGAAAAGATAGAGAGGATATTTTGACAAGTTGTTGAATGTTTCTGTTAAAGGGGAGGCAGGGATTTCATGCAGGTAGGAGGAGAGGAAAGGATGGATAGTATCGTGCATGAGGCAGTGGGTAGATTGAAAGGGGGTAAAGCAACTGGAATAGATGGGTTAAGACAGAAATACTAAGAGTAGGTGAGGATATAGCATTGGAGTGCTTGGAGTTAGTTCAGTATATGCTTAAAAGAAGGGAAGGTACCAAAGGTTTAGCAGAAAGCATACATAGTTCCCTGTACAAGGAAAAAGGGGATAGGATAGAATACAAAAATTACAGATAGGATAAGTCTGCAGGTACACTATATTACTGAAATTTATTACTGAAAGGGTCAGTGGTAAGACTGACAGTAGGACTGCACAAGAACAGGGAGGATTTAGAAGGGAAGATGAGTAGACCAAGTTTTTACAATGAAGCATACAAGTGAGCAGGACTTATAGATAAGGTTAAGGAGCTGTTTTGTTACATTTATGGATTCAGGTAGACTGGAGAAACCATGTGGGAGATGTTGCAAGTGTATCAAATAAGTGGTAGGTTATTCTGGCATGTGAGTGAATGTTGGTGAATGTATTTTCTACTATGTGTCATCCTGCTCTGGCAGGAGGCAGCCGCTTTGGTAAAAACTATGAATATAATTCTAAAAGGGAATAAAGAATTAAAAAGGAATATTTTGTAACCCAATTCAAATTTACAAGAAGCCAAAGCAATAAATTTAGAAGAGCTGCTGAAAGAATATCAGAAAGCTTACCATAAACAGTTATAAAACAATGAAATGGGTTACAAGAGTAGTAAGTGCTATGCCCACTGGATATTTTAAAAAAGTTATGATAAGCTTAAATACTGAAGACTAGCTACTATATAACTACAAATAAGTAATTACTTCAGTTCTCCCAGTCAATGACAGGCCAGCTTTTCTTCACCCTCTCTACACTTGCTAGAGACAATTACAGCTAGCCACTGTTTGGTTATATACTGTTAGTCAGATGTACTTAGGAAGGAGCTATTTTATTGTGAATAAAATTGATTATTGTAATAAGCATCATACATAACAATGTTGAGTTAGCATATGCCTTTTCAATGTCTTGACATTTATTGCTCGGTATGGGCAAACTTTACACGAATAGGGTTTTTCCCCTGTGTGGGTTCGAATGTGTGATATCATATTATTGTTTGTAGTAGCTCGATAATGACAATGGGGACAAGCAAATGGTTTTTCTCCAGTATGAAGACGAATGTGATTTTTAAGATTTGATGACCTTGTGGAGGAGTAAGAACAGTACGAACATCGGTGTGTCTTGTTTGTGGCACACACAACTTCTTTGTGTCTCGAGGCCCCAGCACGTGATGCACTCCTTTGTTCGTTCCTCTTCAGCATTATCTGTAGAGGACATCCATTTTACTTTTGGCTGTCAATTATCCAATCATTATTTACTTCACAGCTTATTTGATTTATTTTACTTTATACACATAAACACATACATTATTTTTTTTTATTTTATTAACACATCAGCAGTCTCCCACCAAGGCAGGGCGGTCCAAAAAAAAAGAAAAAACTTTCATCATCATTCACTCCATCACTGTCTTACCAGAGATGCACTTACATTACAGATATAAAACTGCAACATTAACACCCCTCCTTTAGAGGGGTGTTAATATATACATGCATGCATGCATGCATATATACATATATATATACACATATATACATACATACATACATACACACACACAAACACAGATGAACCTTGGTTTTCGTCATTAATTCGTTCCAGAAAGTCTGATGAAAACTAAACTCGATGAAAACTGAAGCAATACAGCTAAGTAGAGTTCTGGGACAAGTTAAACATAACAGTGAACAAAGTTCTGACGAGAGTGAAAGTGAAAGCACACACTAACAATGATAAGAAATAATGTAAATCCAATTAATCCGTTCCAGACACCCAAAAGCATTAGCAAAAAATATATTTTTAAGAGAAAAACTATAGTTTTACATACAGAAAACAATGAAAATAAATATAAAGGATTAATGAAATGCATAAATGAACATTTAACATCACTTTTACCTTTATTGAAGACTCTTATTGGCGTATGGAAGACGGCGAGGAGGGGAGAGGGAGGAGAGGTTATCTCTTCAACTATCACTACCACCCTCTACCACAATCACTACCACCCTCTACCATCACAACCACTACTACCCTCTACCACAATCACAACCACTACTACCCTCTACCAACACCACAACCACTACAACCATCACTATTACCCTCTACCACAATCACTACCACCCTCTACCACCATCACTACCACCCTCTACCACAATCACTACCACCCTCTACCACCATCACAACCACTACCACCCTCACCACCATCACTACCACCCTCTACCACCATCACAACCACTACCACCCTCTACCGACAAGAAACAAAGCCAGACTGACTCAAAAAGTGCGGGATGGTTTGTGTGGGTGCAGTTGGACACGTCTGGTGTGGCAGACCACTGTCAACTCAACAAAACCTGGGACAAAACTTTGACAAAAAAAGTCGTCGAAAACCGAATTCAACGAAAATCAGGGAAAACGAAAACCGAGATTCCACTCACTCACTCACTCACTCTAACACACACACACACACACACAATCTTCAACACATCCCTTGAAACTGGGCAACTACCTGAGGTATGGAAGACGACAAATGTAGTTCCCATTTTTAAAAAAGGTGACCTGTGTCTCTGACATGTATACTACGCAAAGTTATGGAGAAGATTATCAGGAGGAGAGTGGTGGAGCACCTGGAACGGAACAAGAGTATAAACGCCAACCAGCACGGATTCATGGAAGGCAAATCCTGTGTCACAAACCTTCTGGAGTTTTATGATAAAGTACCAGAAGACACAAGAGAGAGGGGTGGGTTGATTGCATCTTCTTGGACTGCAAGAAGGTCTTTGACACAGTTCCTCACGAGAGATTAGTGCAGAAGCTAGAGGATCAGGCGCATATAACAGGAAGGGCACTGCAATGGATCAGAGAATACCTGACAGGGAGGCAACAACAAGTCATGGTACGTGATGAGGTATCACAGTGGGCACCTGTGATGAGTGGGGTCCCACATAGGTCAGTCCTAGGACCAGTGCTATTTTTGCTATATGAGAATGACATGATGAAAGGGTTAGACTCACAAGTGTCCCTGTTTGCAGATGATGTGAAGTTAATGAGGAGAATTAAATCAGATGAGGATCAAGCAGGACTTCAAAGAGACCTGGACAGACTGGACACCTGGTCCAGCAACTGGCTTCTCGAATTTAACCCTGCCAAATGCAAAGCCATGAAGATCGGGGAAGGGCACAGAAGACCACAGATGGAGTATAGGCTAGGTGACCAAAGACTGCAAACCTCACTCAAGGAGAAAGATCTTCGGGTGAGTATAACACCGAGCACGTTTCCCGAAGCACACATAAACTGCTGCAGCATATGGGTACCTGGCAAACCTGTGAACAGCGTTCCAATACCATAGTAAGGAATCGTTCAAGACACTGTACACCATGTATGTCAGGTCCATACTGGAGCATGCAGCACCTGTTTGGAACCTGCACTTGATCAGGCACGTCAAGAAATTAGAGAAAGTGCAAAGGTTTGTCACAAGGTTAGTTCCAGAGCTAAGGGGAATGTCCTATGAAGAAAGGTTAACCCTTAACCCTTAAACGTTCCAAAGAGATTGACGTTCAAATTCGTAGTGCTACAAAAGTAGATCTACTTTTTTTTACATATTTTCAAATATAACAAAAAATAAAAGTAGATGAAAGTTTTTTTTACACGTTTTCAAACGTAAAGCAAAAAAGAAGATCTACATTTTTTTACATACTTTTAGATGTTGAAAAAACGTATATATACGTTTGGACCATTTATGGGTTAAATGGTCCAAACATATATATACATGTACATTGTCTCGTGTAGCGCCCCAATCATATATATACGTTTCCTTTGTCATTCATTCAACATTGGCATGACATGCCTGAGTCACCTAGACATGAGAGAATGGGTGTGTGCACTCAGTGTGTGCCATATGAAAAAAATTGGGGATACCTGGGTACCAAATGCTCTTTTTTCCTAAAAAAAAAAAATTCTCTCGAAAAATTCGGGATACTGCGCGAGTGAACATATATATACATTTGGACCGTTTAAGGGTTAAGGGAAATCGGCCTGACGACACTGGAGGACAGGAGGGTCAGGGGAGACATGATAACGACATATAAAATACTGCACAAAATGGACAAGGTGGACAAAGACAGGATGTTCCAGAGAGGGGACACAAAGACAATTGGAAGTTGAAGAGTCAGATGAGTCAAAGGGATGTTAGGAAGTATTTCTCCAGTCATAGAGTTGTCAGGCAGTGGAATAGCCTAGAAAGTGACGTAGTAGAGGCGGGAACCATACATAGCTTTAAGATGAGGTATGATAAAGCTCATGGAGCAGGGAGAGAGAGGGCCCAGTTGCAACCAGTGAAGAGGCAGGGCCAGGAGCTAAGACTCGACCCCTGCAACCACAAACAGGTGAGTACAACTGAGGACACACACACCCACACACCTGTGACCAGCGGGGTCCCACAGGGGTCAGTCCTAGGACCAGTGCTGTTTCTGGTATTTGTGAACGACATGACAGAAGGAATAGACTCCGAGGTGTCCCTGTTTGCAGATGAGGTGAAGTTGATGAGAAGAATTCATTCGATCGAAGACCAGGCAGAACTACAAAGGGATCTGGACAGGCTGCAGACCTGGTCCAGCAATTGGCTCCTGGAGTTCAATCCCACCAAATGCAAAGTCATGAAGATTGGGGAAGGGCAAAGAAGACCGCAGACGGAGTACAGTCTAGGGGGCCAGAGACTACAAACCTCACTCAAGGAAAAAGATCTTGGGGTTGAGTATAACACCAGGCACATCTCCTGAAGCGCATATCAACCAAATAACGGTTGCAGCATATGGGCGCCTAGCAAACCTCAGAACAGCATTCTGACATCTTAATAAGGAATCGTTCAGGACCCTGTACACCGTGTACGTTAGGCCCATATTGGAGTATGCGGCACCAGTTTGGAACCCACACCTAGCCAAGCACGTAAAGAAACTAGAGAAAGTGCAAAGTTTTGCAACAAGACTAGTCCCAGAGCTAAGAGGTATGTCCTACGAGGAGAGGTTAAGGGAAATCAACCTGACGACACTGGAGGACAGGAGAGATAGGGGGGACATGATAATGACATACAAAATACTGAGAGGAATTGACAAGGTGGACAAAGACAGGATGTTCCAGAGATTGGACACAGTAACAAGGGGACACAGCAGGAAGTTGAAGACACAGATGAATCACAGGGATATTAGGAAGTATTTCTTCAGCCACAGAGTAGTCAGGAAGTGGAATAGTTTGGGAAGCGATGTAGTGGAGGCAGGATCCATACATAGCTTTAAGCAGAGGTATGATAAAGCTCACGGTACAGGGAGAGTGACCTAGTAGCGACCAGTGAAGAGGCGGGGCCAGGAGCTTGGACTCGACCCCTGCAACCTCAACTAGGTGAGTACAACTAGGTGAGTACACACACACACACACACACACACACACACACACACACACACACACACACACACACTCACACTCACACTCACACACACACACACTCACACTCACACACTCTCACACTCACACACTCTCACACTCTCACACTCACACACTCACACACTCACACACTCACACACTCACTCACTCACTCTCTCACACTCACTCACTCACACTCACTCACTCACACTCACTCACACTCACTCACACTCACTCACACTCACTCACACTCACTCTCTCACTCTCTCTCGCTCTCTCTCTCTCTGGGACGGGGGGTATGTACATATGAAATCAAACCAGCAGTAAATTTAAGCAATTATGAATACGGTACAAAAACTATTCATTCTCAAACCAAGTAATAGGAAAAACAAATGAATGAACACAAAAGAGTAAGGAACACTCATCAGAGAAGTAGATGCTGATCATAGGATCATAGGTTTAAATCATTTGTGCTGGACCCAGATATGTCATGGTACAAGGTGGTGGTGGTGGTTTCAAATAGTTATTTGCTTACACGCCTAAGAATAATAAATACTGTTATTCATCACAGTGGCAGATGTCCTTGTCTATTAGGGAAGAAGGGAAGATGAAGAGACACGAGGGAGTGGTTGAGAAAGGGAAGGGATGATGGCTAGGTAAAGGAGGTAGGGGTAGATGGAGAGAAGCAGGAGGGGATAGGGAAGGAAAGGGTGAAATAAACAAAGGGAAAGAATAAGTGAGAAGAAATAAAATAATATAATCAAACCAAGTGCCAAATCCAAAAGGGGCACACAGTGTTGCAGGGAGAAATTTGCTTGAGGAAGAATAGGGGTAGAGGAGAATGCAAGAGGGAAATTAAAATGTAGGTTGGTGCAATAAGCTAGTGCATCAAACGGGAACATTCAGCAAGGAGGTCAGTTACAGTAAGTGTGTTGAGGTGGTGCAGACTTTGGAAGTTAATTCTGTTGTCTACTGACAGACAGGACAAAATTTTTATTGTGATACGATGAGCTGATAATGCGACCTAACAGTCCTCACAGAGCGATGCCAGGCATTTTTCCATGAAGTGACCATGAGTGCAGCATGAGTGCCTGATAAGTAAGCTGGAGAGTGAAGTCTTCTATACACAACAGCAGTGGGAAGATGGCCAGAAACCCAAACATTGGTTGACAAAAAAAAAAAAAAAAAAAAAAAAAAAGCAATTTATCAATGTATCCAGGGACCCCAACAAAGGACAATGGGATGTGGGGAGTGAAATTTCTGGGTAGCGCTGCAATGCACTCAGGAAGCTCAAAACAACTACAAATGACAAGGTGGTCACTTGACACATCTATGGCACTGAGAACTGCATACAACTTGGCTTTAGAAATACTGTACTGGCAAAGTATTTAACCCGTAAACGGTCCAAATGTATATACACGTTCACTACCCCAGTGCCCCGAATATTTTGAAAAATAAAAAAATTCATGTTTTTTAATGAAAATAAAAAACACATTTTTCTAAGTGTTATAGGATTAAAATAAAAAAAATTAGGGTCGGTACTTACTGAGATATGAGGCTGCAAAGTTGGCACTTAACCCTTTGACTGTTTCCGACGTATAAATACGTCTTACGAGCCAATGTTTCTGACGTATTTATACGCACAAATTCAAGCGGGAAAGGCCTGGTAGGCCTACATGAGAGAGAATGGGTCTCAGTGGTCGGTGTGCACCCTGTGAAAAAAATCTGGGACCCAGCGGTGCATTGTGGGAACGCCATATTTTTAGTCCATTTTCACCATGCCTCTCGGTAAGAAGTTCCTCACTCCGCGGCGGATTGGAGGTCTTTTGTTCCCAAGTGATAGCTCTAACAGCGATGAAAATGTCAGTGACGGTGAATTCTAGGGTTATGAAGTGAGTGTTACCGGAAAAAGTGCCCAGGATAACGTAATTAGTGATGAAAACCCAGATGACCTACAACCTTCCACCTCTGGTGCTGTGCCGGCTTGTTCACGTTCACGTTCACCTGTACCAGGACGAAAGAGGAAACTATTTGGTCGTGTACAACACCCAGATGTTAGCAGTGATGGTGATTTCAAGGTCATTGAAAGCAGTTCTAGTGACAGTGAGAGTGAATATTCCCCAGTGAAGCGGCAGTATGTACGACTTAGCATGCGGTCTGGTAGTGTTTCATATGTTGTTCCAAGGGGAAGGAGAAACTCTGGCAGCACATCCCGTGGCCCTACACCACGACCTGATAGTGAAGATGATGATATTGTAACGATGGGTATGAATGATTTGAGTGATGGAGCAGGCAGTGGTGGTGATAGTGAGGGTGGCACTGCCCATGTGGCACCATCAGCGGGCCACGCTGCTGACTCTGCACAACAACCAGCCTCACCCTACCCCACACTCCCACAACCTGCACCACCACCACCTGTACAACCACAACCACGGTACAATATCCAGACCCCACCAGCAGACCGCATCTGGGATTGGCAGGACGGTGACGAGTTTGTTCCCAGTCCCCATGACTTTGATGAAACACAAAGTGGAATAAAGCCATCTTGTCCACTTAGGAACAATGCCAGTGAACTGGACTGCTTTGAGTTATTCTTCAATGAACCCCTGATGGACATCATTGTCAGGGAAACAAACACATACTGTGATTACACCATGGCAAATACAATTCTCTCACCAAAATCACGGCTACACAAGTGGAAGGAGACAACTGTGGCAGAGATGTACCTGTTTTTTGCCACAATAATGCTTATGCCACATGTGTATAAGCACACTGTCACCACATACTGGGCAACAGAACGCCTGATTTCAACTCCAGGTTTTAGTGACATTATAGGTGTCAATCATTTCCTGATACTGTTACGTATATTACACTTTTCAGACAAAACCAGGCCTGACAGAAGCGACAGGTTATATAAGATCAGAAATGTGTTCATGTACCTGAAACAAAAGTGCTGCATGTATTTTTATCCCTTCAGAAAGCTTGTTATTGATGAGTCCTTGATTTTATTCAAAGGAAGACTCTCATTCAAGCAATATATACCAAGCAAGAGGAAACGCTTTGGTATAAAGTTATTTGTACTGTGTGATTGCAAAAGTGGTCTAGTTTTGGATATCATTGTGTACACTGGCAGTAATACTTTGAGAGATACCATGAAGTTATTGGGTATCTCTGGTGATGTGGTTCAAACAATGATGGAACCATATCTTGGTAAGGGGCATATGTTATTTACTGATAACTGGTACACAAGCCCCTTACTCAGTGATTTCTTGCGAGTGAACTTGACAGACGTGTGTGGCACAGTGCGTCGTAATCGTAAACATATGCCAAGGTTCGACGCTGGCACTCGCAGAGGTGAGGTGCAAGCCTTTGCTGCCAATGACATCATGGCATTTCGGTGGCATGACAAACGTGATGTCACATTGTTGACATCAGTTCACAGAAACGAAATGGTACCCAGTGGCAGGGACAACAGAGAGACCAATGAACCCATTCTAAAGCCTGCAGCTGTCATGGACTACAACCTCAATAAGCGCTTAGTGGACAAATGTGACATGCAGATTGGGTTTGCAGACTGTGTACGCAAGAGTTATAAGTGGTATATAAAACTTTTTTCCATCTTGTTGATATCTCTATGCTAAATGCTTATAACATATACAAGTTGAAGACCAACAAAACACCAAAATATGGTGAATTTTGCCTGTCAGTAATCAGACAAATAATTGCAAAGTACCAAGGAGCAACTCCTGCAATAGACCAGCGCCCACACACGTCATCTCGTTTGAGGCCTAGTGATCACTACCCCATACAACTGCCTCCTACTACTGCCAAGAAAAATGCTCAGAAGAGGTGTTATGTATGTATGCATACCACAAAACGCCCACAAACACGCAGAGACACTCGTTTTATGTGTGAGGAGTGTGAAGTGCCCCTCTGCATATACCCATGTTTCAAAGAGTTCCACAAGCTGCAGCAGTTCTAGGAACGTGTTTAGTGACTGTACATATGTATATATGTTATGGAACAATAGTAATAAACATTGTTTTGTATTGTTTGTGTAAACAAAGTGTATACACAAACTAATAGTGATAAAGTTTGCTCTGTTATTGTGTTGTAAACAATGAGTGTATATTTGAAGAATGCACCTTACATTGGTCTCACAGGCCACATAAGTTACCTGGAACAGAAAAATATTGAAAAATGCAAGAAATCTTTGAATTAGAGTAAATAAAAGAATACCGGGTGGGCGGCAGTCGCCGCTGTTGCCGTACGCACGTCACTTTCTGCAAAGTTTGCGGCTCTATATCTCGGTAAGTACTGATGGCAAAAAAAAATTTTTAGGCTTAAAACACTCACAAAAATATTCCTAACATTTTCATAAGAAAAAATAATTTTTTTTTTCCGAATATTTGGCGACATAGAATGACAGTTTTAGAGGGGCCTGAAACAGTCAAAGGGTTAATGCTCACCTGACGGCAACACAGAGTCCTGCCTCTTGCAGAAGTGTTGCCGATATATCATTTTTTCTCTTTTTATATTATTTTATATAATTTTTATGTTCTGATAATTACAATATATTGTAGTTCTTGTCATTTCATAACCAATCTTTGTTCTGACACTAATATTAGGTACTGAAATTGTACTCAAATTGTCACAAACACATTGACAGGTGGACATTTACATCTGTCTTGGTCATTTACTATTGTCTAGGAATATATACAAAGTTTTCCCAGCAATGTTTTGGATATACAGGAGTAAAGAAGAAGAAGAAGAAGAAGAAGAAGAAGAAGAAGAAGAAGAAGAAGAAGAAGAAGAAGAAGAAGAAGAAGAAGAAGAAGAAGAAGAAGAAGAAGAAGAAGAAGAAGAAGAAGAAGAAGAAGAAGAAGAAGAAGAAGAAGAAGAAGAAGAAGAAGAAGAAGAAGAAGAAGAAGAAGAAGAGGAAGAAAGGAAGAAAGGAAGAAAGAAAAAGAAAGAAAAAGAAAGAAAAAGAAAGAAAAAGAAAGAAAAAGAAAGAAAAAGAAAGAAAAAGAAAGAAAAAGAAAGAAAAAGAAAGAAAAAGAAAGAAAAAGAAAAAGAAAGAAAAAGAAAGAAAAAGAAAGAAAAAGAAAGAAAAAGAAAGAAAAAGAAAGAAAAAGAAAGAAAGAAAGAGAAAGAAATTCCCTTGAAGCAATGTGTAAGTCAAGTGGTCAGTGGCAAGCATCGGGGAGGGCAGAGAAAAGATCAGATATAAGATGACATTTGATGGGCTCCAGCAGGGTGCAGAGATAAGATGAGATAGTGCAGAGATAAGAGGAGATAAGTTATGACAGTTGTTGAGCTCGTACCTCTGATTATCTGTCTCTCTGGCTTATTTCTCTGTCTGCTTGTCTCTTTCCATCTCTCTGCTTGTCTCTCTGTCTCAGAGAGAGCCAGTGTGAACCAACAGGTATTCTTATGCATTATATCTACAAGCACAGTATAGCACTTTGGATTTTTCAGGTTATCCTAGGTAATTTACACTATCTATAATTGTATTTGTGTGTACCTGTGAGACAGATAGACAGACACAAACAGAGATAGACAGATCCTAAACTTGGGGTTAACATCACTTTTCTCTTAAAAGGGGAGTGTTAATATGACATTACACCAGTGAATCCTTAGTGTTTACCCCACTCTTTGCTCTAGCTAGGGCTCAATATAACTGGTGCTTCCACAAGGTACTAAGTGGTCCCAGATTTTTTTTAATATGGTGCACACCGAGTGTTAAGACCCATTCTATGCTGACCAGACATCTCAGGCCAATCGTGCCAATTTTGGAGGCAGGAAATATAATACGTATATTAAAGTTTGGGGCGCTAGCAGTAAGAACGTATATATACGTTTGGACCGTTTACGGGTTAAATAACCTCAGATGACTTTGTCAGGAAAAACTGCTGCATACTCAACACCACTGGGAAATTTAGAATCACCAGTGAACACTGCATTTGCATGAGAGTAAGATTGGAAATGGTCAAGAGAGAGTGAATGTAAAGTTGTAGGAGGCGAGTGAGCTTTTGTACATGGAGGTAGGGAAGAGCAAACATGAGTGAAAAAGAAAGGAATGGATAGAAAGGAAAAAAGGAAGGGGATATAGACAGAATATGAAGAGGGAAGGAGTGAAATGCCTCGGAACAAGCTCAAAAAGGTCAATAGGTTCACAGCATGTCCCTAGAATGAAATACTATATACGTATGTTCTAGTGGGCATCTATTATAAGGGAATTATGGACTTTATTTTTTTTGGTGTTTGTTGATCTACTCTATTTCAATTTGGTGCATGTGTGGTATGCCCATTTTTTTTTTTTTTTTCGTTCTGGAACCTTCTTCACCTCAACCTGCATGGGGGATGTGATACAAGTTTATATAGACAAAGTACCACAAACCCAGGTACTCTTCGAAAGGCTTGAAGTACAGTAGACCGTTACATTACACAGTTTAATTTGGCACGTTTTGGTTATAGCACTACTGAAGAATTGTGGCACAATTTTATACAACAATTCGTAAAATAAGCTTAACATGGTTCAGTTTGTGGGAGGGGAAAAACATTTTGAATATCACCCATAGGATACTTCTGGCTGTGGGTTTGACCACTGAGTCAACAGGGGAGACCTACTGCCATCCCCCACCACCACTGTCCCAGCCTTCGGTTCATATGCATGTAGGACCGTTCTCTGCTAGGAGCTCGCTGTGTTTACTTTTGTTTGTGGATTGAATTTAGATCGTTTGATTACCATATCTTGTATCTGCCAAGCAATCATGACACCCAGTAGGCATACCAGTGTTGCTGAAAGTGGCAATATAAGGCATAAGTGTTTAAGTCTTAGAATTAACGAAGAAAATAGATATTAGACAAGAGATAGCCTGTTGCCGTAATGAAGCGTCACTTTGTGCACATAAAAAGAATGAGGTAAATGTGACTTTGTGTGATGACTGACTGACTTGACTTACAGACTGACTGATTTACTGATTTGAAGTTAGACTTATTCACTGAAGAGGACCCTAAAACAGTGTCTAGAGCAGCTGATGTCTTACAGTCAGTTGTATAATGTACTGCGAGGTAAAATAGAACAGAAATTTATACACACAGAATTTATACACACTCCAGTACAACCATCGACTTCAGCACCAGAACATCTACCATCCACCTCAGCCCGGTAGGGCCACAGCATAGCTCTCCACTCTCCACAATCATCCACAAACACCAACACCCACAATTTAGGGTAAGAAATACTATTATTTCTGTTGCATTTGTAATCTTAAGCAGTAAAAACAACATAATACATCACAACAATGAGCTACAATTAAATATTCACTTTTATTTTTGAGAGATGTGGAGGCCTAAAACAAAGTTGTTTGGCTTTTTTGGGGCTCCCAGGAACATAACCCTATTTTTCCCATAACTTCTGCAGTTTATCTGACAATGTTTTACCTAACACAGCGTTTTCAGGAACCTAACTACCATGTAATATAACGGTCTACTGTACCTAATTGTTCTATGAACCAGCTTTTAGTACAGTCAAAGAGGGAAATTAAAAAAGGAAAAAAGTATACACACTAGAATAGTTAACACATATACCCACCACCAGAATGTTGGTACATTTAATATACAGCTAAGTACAGAGTTCTGGGACAAGTTAAACATAATACAGGTCTGCCATCACAAGTCCTGCAATCAGATATCCGGTTTCATCAGTTATTCGGCACTAATTTTTGCTAACATCATTTCAAATTTCCAGGGTCGCCACACCAATCTGCTGGTACTGTTTGGTGACACTACTTGCTGCCTAAGTCATTCCAATTTCTTTTTCTCCATTTATTGTTATAACCTGCTTACTTTTAGCCCTAGCCATAATTCCAATGAATAAAAGAAATGCTTCTCGTTGTCTCAAGCACCTACACAGTACACTGACCATTATAGATAAGGTGGATTTGAAGCCACTGTCGGTTGCCATGAGCTCAGTCTCACGATGCAGGGAAATATACTTTATTATTACGCTAATATCAACACTACGGCTTATTTGCCTATCACAATTGACCTAATATGACATATTAAACAATATAAATAACATAATAACATGTTAAATACTCCAGAATAAATAATATCTGGCATAATACCGAGCAGTTAGACGGAGGTATGAGGAGGATATAGGATACAAGTACGTACCATTATCCTATCCCTGTCTTGGGGGCTTAAATTAGAGAAAACGGAATATAGCACAGGGTTAACTATGATATACACTCGTACTGCACCATAAAACAGAAACAAAAAAGCTATTTTCTTGATACAGATTATCACACTTAGCAGCATATGTGCAGAGAACCTAGGGTAACCCAAAAAAAGTCAGACAGAGTGGCTTATTTCTAGTACCTAGCTTGGGCTAGCCATATATGATTTTTGGCAAATATTCAATTCCCAGCCAGGGTAGAAACATTGGGCATGTTTCTTTACACCTGTTGTCTATGTTCGCCCATCAGTAAATGGGTACCTGGGTGTTATCCTGGGACACTGACCTAATTTGCCTGAAATGCTTAGCATAACAAGGGGCTCTCTATATGTCACTGATGTCAGCTAGGCCTGTATACCATGTACATGTATGTGTAGTAAATGAAGATATTATTATTATTATTATTGAAATTATTTTTTTTCTCTCAGTTGTTTGCTGGGCTATCTTACTGAAACTTGGGTAATGTATGATGGAACAATGCTTCTTAAAGTACACCAAAAATGAAAGAATTTAGACCATAAATAACAGAGTTCACTTCTTAACCATTAGTGGCCTCATAGCAGTATATTTTCGTAAGGTTTTTATGATTGCATTCTCATTTCTTTGGTCTCATTTGATAGAATGGAAGATACATTACAGAAATAGATATGATTTTGATTGCTTTCATGACAAAAAGTACCTTGAAATAATGCTCACATTAGTTGAAATGTTCTATTCTTTAGCGATGTTGAAGAGTAAACATGTGCGCCTGCCAGTCCAAATTCCAATACGCAGCCAAGAATGAGTTGACATTATTTATACAATTATTACAATGATGCAGTAGTCTGAATAACAGTATATCTTTATTTTTTGTGTGAATAAAAATTCCAAATGGTAAGCAAGAGTAATACATGAGGGGCCTGGAACCATGACTAATGAAGAGAGAAAGTGTTATTTTAGTGCTAGGAATCTCTGCATTGTTAATTCTGGATCCTATTCTGAAATTGGCATCTACTGAAATTTGTGTGAAATTGCCAATTTTACACAGTTGAAATAGGTGAATGGGCAGTTTCTTCTACTCAGTCGACAGAATAGAAGTAAATAAGTAAGTTTATTCAGGTATACACAAATACAGTTACATAGATTATCATACATAGCAGTGTATGTATAGAAAACCTAGGATAACCCCCCAAAAAGTTAGACAAAGTGACTTATTTCCAGTACCTGGCTTGGGCTTCCCACATATGATTTTTGGTAAATATTTTTCACTCTCAGTTGTTTGTTGGGCTATGTTATTGAAATTTGGGCAATGTATGATGGAAAGGTGCTTTTTAACATACAGTGGATCCCTGGATAATGTAATTAATCTGTTCCAGAGAGAGTATTTTATACTGAATCTGACTTAATTTGACACCCAAAAGTATTAAACAAAATATTTTTTTTAACACGAAATATACATTTCCCTACACAGAAAACAATGAGACATACAAAATAAAAAATACTAAAATGGTGAGTGATGAGACGGGAGGAGGGGAGAGGATGGAGGTGAACTATTGATTGGAAGGGGAATCCCCTTCCACAAAGACTTCAGGTACCAAGTCCTTTTCGGGGGTTACTTCCCTTCTTTGTTTTTTAATGCCACTAGGACCAGCTTGAGAGTCACTGCACACCTGTGGCACTAAATATCTGTCCAGAGAGCTCTGTTTCCGGCATCTCTAAGATTTCCCTAAAATGGGACACAACATTGTCATTGTAGATGTTGCCAGCACAGCCTGCAACAGTTGTGTCAGGGTGATGTTCATCCAAAAATGTTTGCACATAAGAAAGCAGGAACACTGCAGCAGGCCTGTTGGCCCATACTAGGCAGGTCCTTCACAAACCATCCCACTGACAGAATCGTATTTGGCCAACCCAATTTTCAATGCTTCCCAAGCAATAAGCTTTGAAAATTCTATTCACTCATGCGCAAGTCCTACTCAAATCAAATCATGTGTGTGTGGGGAAATACCCTGGCTGGTATGTGGGGAAGTACCCTGGCTGGTATGTGAGGAGGTACCCTGGCTGGTGTGTGGGGAAGTACCCTGGCTGGTGTAGGAGGAAGTACCCTGGCTGGTGTGTGGGGAAGTACCCTGGCTGGTGTATGGGGAAGTATCCTGGCTGATGTGTGGGGAAGTACCCTGGCTGTTGTGTGGGGAAGTACCCTGGCTGGTGTGTGGGGAAGTACCCTGGCTGGTGTGTAGGAAAAGTACCCTGGCTGGTGTGTCTGGAAATACCCTGGCTGTTAAGTAGGGAAGTACCCTGGTTGGTGTGTGGGGGAGTACCCTGGCTGTTATGTGGGGAAGTACCCTGGCTGGTGTGTGGGGAAGTACCCTGGCTGGTGTGTGGGGATGTACCTTGGATGGTTTGTGGAGAAGTACCCTGGCTGGTGTGTGGGGAAGTATCCTGGCTGGTGTAGGAGGAAGTACCCTGGCTGGTGTGTGGGGAAGTACCCTGGCTGGTGTATGGGGAAGTATCCTGGCTGATGTGTGGGGAAGTACCCTGGCTGTTAAGTGGGGAAGTACCCTGGCTGGTGTGTGGGGAAGTACCCTGGCTGGTGTGTGGGAAAAGTACCCTGGCTGGTGTGTCTGGAAATACCCTGGCTGTTAAGTGGGGAAGTACCCTGGCTGGTGTGTGGGGAAGTACCCTGGCTGGTGTGTGGGGATGTACCTTGGATGGTTTGTGGAGAAGTACCCTGGCTGGTGTGTGTGGGGAAGTACCCTGTCTGGTGTGGAGGGAAGTACCCTGGCTGGTGTGTGGGGAAGTACCCTGGTTGATGTGTGGAGGAAGTACCCTGGCTGGTGTGTGGGGAAGTACCCTGGCTGGTGTGTGGGGAAGTACCCTGGCTGGTGTGTTTGGAAATACCCTGACTGGTAAGTGGGGAAGTACCCTGGCTGGTATGTGGAGAAGTACCCTGGCTGGTGTGTGGGGAAGTACCCTGGCTGATGTGTAGGGAAGTACCCTGGCTGGTATGTGGAGAAGTACCCTGGCTGGTATGTGGAGAAGTACCCTGGCTGGTGCATGGGGAAGTACCCTGGCTGGTGCATGGGGAAGTACCCTGGCTGGTGCATGGGGAAGTACCCTGGCTGGTGCATGGGGAAGTACCCTGGCTGGTGCATGGGGAAGTACCCTGGCTGGTGCATGGGGAAGTACCCTGGCTGGTGTACCACCATCACTACCACCCTCTACCACCACCACTTTCATATCTTTCTACAAACTTTTTCTTGAATTCTATAGTGTTTCTCACCCTCTTTTCCAAAGTGCTGGCACTAGAAGCTTTCTTTGGGCCCATGGTGGCTTATTTAGCAGTTACAAGCACTACAAAAATTGGAATAGTACAAAATGTATTGCATGTACGTATGGAATTGTCCTCACTGGCTGTACATGGAGTGTCTGGGCCGCTCATGGCGCGTGGATACATTCAGGAAGAATGACTTTAACCGAGTTCAGTGTGGTTAACCAAGCCAATATTTTAACGCAAAAATGTTACTTAATCCGATTATTACTTAATCCCATGGCGTCTTAATCCGGGGGTCCACTGTACACGAAAAATTAAAAAAAGGACGATAAATAAGAGAGTTCACTTCTCAGCCATTAGCTGTGTCTTTGTGGTATATTTTCGTATGGTTTTTATGGTTGTATTATCGTTTTTTTTGGGGGGGTCTCATTTGATAGAAAGGAAGATATATTACAGAAATAGATATGATTTTGATTGGTTTCACAACAAAAAGTAACTTGAAATTGAGCTCAAAGTAGTGGAAATGTTCGATATTTGCCGATGTTCAAATAACTTTGTGTAAGTCAAGTTGGTTAATTTTATTAAGTGTATTCTAACCTAGCCACTCCATAATCCGGCACACAACAGGTCCCAATCATGCCGGATTCATGATGGAGGACCTGTAGTGAACAAAGTTCTGACAAGAGTGAAAGTGAGAGCACACACTAACAACGATAAGGCACCCATACAGAGAAACAAATCTGGGTATGGTATTAACCAGCCAGAGGTGTAAATCTAGTGCAGTGAGGTAACCTCCCTCTGAAATGTCAGGCACCAGCACCTAGTTGGTCACCCCCATTCAGGGATGGTCAACTGACTATGATGATGTGTGCAGAAAAGTGATATTGTATGGCATGTGTAAAGTATGAGACAAATACTCTTAACTGAGAGAAGAATGAGCATCACCTGCCAAAAAACCCCACCTACTGCACTCAGTGCATGCC
The DNA here is from genome assembly GCF_038502225.1 of Cherax quadricarinatus. Taxonomy (NCBI): domain Eukaryota; kingdom Metazoa; phylum Arthropoda; class Malacostraca; order Decapoda; family Parastacidae; genus Cherax; species Cherax quadricarinatus. The sequence continues at coordinate 16,222,002 of NC_091314.1, forward strand.
ACAGAAGGGTACATGCAAGGTAAGCTGGACTTTAGTGAGGTCAGGCGAGATGAAATAATGTGAGATCATCTGATGGCAGTGTCACGAGCTGGATGGGGTGATGCATTTTGGAGAAGTGTGTGTACCAAAATGGCATACATGTTATAATTGTCCATCTGTGTGTTTATGCATCACACAGGCATTACTTTGGTCATCCCTGCTATATGAAGGTATTCACATTCCTTAATCATACTAGACTTCTACCAGCCTTTCCCCTAGCACAGTGGTACCTTGGGATATGAATTTATTGCGTTCCAGAAGGGTGTTCAAGTGCTGATACCGAACGAATTTGTTCCCATAAGGAATAATGTACATTAGATTAATCCATTTCAGACCCCCAAAAATACACTTACAAAAGCACATACATAAATACACTTGTATAATTGTTTGAGTTTTGGGCTGTTCATATCCCGAGGTACCACTGTACTTCTTGCTGCAGTGTCTACATGGGACAGTGTAGGCTCCAGTAGAAGGTACTGGTGAAGCAGCAATTGGCCACTTTCTGGGGAGATTGTTGATGAATGGAATAGCTGTCATGGCCACTGATGTTACTTTGGCAAGTGTTCTAGGGCTGTTACTTGCTAAATCATCACAAGGAAGGACTAGAATTGTCTGAGTTTTTCATCTTCAGTTGCGGACGAAGAACTGTGAAGGCTTGTAGAATATAGGGACATTCTTGCTCAAGGAAAGCAGGACTAGACAACTGGAACACTCATTGCCCTGCCCACCTCTGGACACAGTCATCATGTGATCTCACAATAGTTCAGCTCATCTGACCTCTCATAAGTTAAACCTACCTCACATGTACCTTTCCCAACATAAAATCATGTTTCTCATGTCCCATGTATGTACGTCTGGAGTGAACTTGATCCAACAACCAAATTGTAACCAAAGTAAAATATGGCCTAAATGACTGTTCAGATGTCTTTAACTGCAACATGTCAGTATCATATACAGACTTTTACTTTTATATTTTTTGTGCATATGTGTTTAAGCAAATACAGTTTTGCTGTTCATTTCATTTAGTTAAGTATGGCATGCTCAAGTTTTAGAGTAAAACTAAGAACAATCATTTTATTTACCCCATTCCTGGCTTGGTATTAACCCACTGACTGTTTTGGTCGTATATATATGTCTTACAAGCCAGTGTTTTGGACGCATATATACTCAATAATTCTAGCGGCTTCAAATCAAGCAGTAGAAAGCTGGTAGGCCCACATGTAAGAGAATGGGTCTGTGTGATCAGTGTGCACCACATAAAAAAAAATCCTAGAACACGCAGTGCATAATGAGAAAAAACTGACCTTTTTTTTTTTTGGATTAAAATGCAGACTTTGAGGTGTATTTTTGTATGGTATTTATCGTCGTATTCTTGTTTTCATGGTCTCACATGATAAAATGGAAAACATATTGCAGAAATAGAGATGATTTTGATTAGTTTCATGATGAAAACGACCTTGAAATTGAGCTCAAAATAGTGGAAATGTTCGATTTTTACCAATGTTCAAGAGTAAGCAAATCACACCACATGTCCAATACACATCAACTGGGGAATCTTAATATTCTTTCACTAGTGCACTGATATTCTTTATGCCATTTTTACAATAATGCAGTAGTCTGCATAACAGTAAATTTTGTCTTTTTTGTATGAATAAAAAATCAAAACAGAAAGCAATAGTAATATAAGAGGGGCCTAGAGATGTGACTAATGAACAGAGGATATGTTATTTTAGTGCCAAGAATGTCTACACTGTTTATTCTGGACCCTATTTTGAAATTGGCATCTTTTTTAATTTGCGTGAAATTGGCCAAATTGCCAATTTCTGACCACTTTATTGGATAGCTCAAATCAGTAAATGGGCGGTTTCTTGTACTCAATTGATGGAAAAAATGGAGTTCTAAAGAAATAGCTATGAGTTTGGTCAACTGGAACAATGGAATTGGCCAAAACAGGGCTCAAAGTCGGCGAAATCGTCGATGTGTATATGTCGCCGAGACCGCTAACTTCGCGGGAGCGTGATTCCGTGAGTTTTTTTTTACCAAATTTTGTATTTTTGGTGTCATTACCATTGGGAAAAATTCTCTATCATTTCATAAGAAAAAAATAATTTTTTTTTCCAAAAATTTTGCGACATAGAATGACAGTTTCAGAAAGGGGCTTGCGACAATCAAAGGGTTAATAGAAGAGAGCTTATAGCTGAGTTTCAGATTTTTTCTCAGTTATTGGAGCAAATGCAATTTTTTTTTTTTATATGACTGGTACATACAGTGGACCCTCCCTTTTCGTCGATCTCTGTTATAACTGATTTCTGTTTTCACCGTTTTCGTTGATGATACGGAACCTGTCTAGTGCTCAGCGTGCAGACAAAGCCGCCTCCCACACACGCTCTCAGGCAGTGTCGCGTTGTTTCTCGGTGAGTGAACATATCCTGCGAGGTCATACGAAACATTTCGTAATAATCCATTGTTTTGGGCACTTGTTTATTGTGTGTGACTGCTAAATAAACCACCATGGGCCCAAAGAAAGCTCCTCGTGCCAGTCCTTTGGTACAGAAAGTGAGGAACATGATAGAATTAAGGAAGAAATCGTAGCAAAGTACCAAAGTGGAGGAGGAAGAGAGAGGGGAAATGTGCCTTCTTCAGTGATTCTACGATATGTACGATACTAAAGCTATATGATACTGGTGCTATAGTGCCAGCCAGCGATAAAGTGTAGCATTAACAGTGTAGCAAGTAAGTTAAGCGATTAATCGATAGAAAAAGGACAGCATGAACCTAACTCCTCCAATGTTGTTGGAGCTATATAGGGCTACTGACAACGCCGCTGCCTCTGCTGCTGCCTTCACCACCACTATGTACGGCTCTTGCTCTCAGTGGCCCTTATACACTTAACAACAAAACACCACCACTCGTGACATACATAATGACATTTTTTATTCATTGTAGAGTATATGTCATGTTTCTATGTTATTAATATTGTTTATTATGTCATATTAGATGAATTGTGATAGATAAATAAGCCACAGAGTTGATATTAGTGTCATATTGAAGCATATTGTCCTATCTCCAACAACAAACTTGCCTCCCTCCCCCTTCTGCCATACACCAACAAGAGTCTTCAATAAAGCTAAGTGTACACAAATAACCCGCACATAAAAGAGAGGAGCTTATGACGACGTTTCGGTCTGACTTGGACCATTTACAAAGTCACACTAACGAGAAGTAGAGCAGGACGGGTATATATAGGCAGGAAAAAGAAGAAGAAGAAGAAGTGGTGGCGGTGGCGGCGGTAGTGGTTGTAGTAGTAGTAGTAATGTTAAATGTTTATTTATACATTT